>NW_028242383.1:0-472402 GCF_964263255.1 Lissotriton vulgaris
CCGGTCCCGTCCGGGGTTAGGCCAGAAAGTAAATGACGGTGTAGAAATGGTTCTCGAAGTCCGACCTCAGCCCTGGAAAGTGTACCAGGGATCAGCAGGAGTAGAACTTCAAAAGCCCATAGAAATAATCAGGATATTAAAAGGATAGATGCAAGAAGGTGGCGCGGGTCTCGGGAGCTCTCTGCTCACGCGACCATCTTGGATGCCCGCGTAGCTCCTCCCCTTCTTCTCAGAACATTTTTATTTGAAATTTCTTCTAAGCCCGAAGGTAGGTGCCAACCAGGCCCAATCCACTTTTAGTATCCTACTCACGCTCCATCGCAGTCGGGCATATTTTTTTACTTTGACTTGGTCTCATGCGACTAGATGTCTTCAGTTGGCCTTCGATCTTGTATGCGCTATTTTTTACCTTAATCTTTACAAATTCGTAACTCCAGTACTACTGATTGGATTTTCTGTCATCATGGCTTTAAATAATTTATTAAAATGCACTTTATTTTTATAAATTCGTGTCAGACTTTTTTTGTGTTGTGTTTTTACGTTATTACTGTTTGTTTGTTCCATAAATACTTTACACATTGGCTCTAAGTTAAGGCTGACTGTTTTTTGGCAAAGCAACCAGAGGGTTAAGAATCGGTTACTTTAGTGACTTTTATGATTCAACCTGACAGGGATTCTGGCTGTTGCTTGAAGAGGGGTCACCCACCATCCCTCATTCAACCAACAACACAATTTCTCACCGAGATGGATTTGTGTAGTTAATGCCCTTAATGCTCTGGTTTGTTTTTCTGAGGACCATCCAGGCAATGCCCCCACAGTCTCAGCATTGGGGTGCTACTGGTGATGATATATATCTCCCATGGGTCTTTTCATCAGTGTCTCCTGTAACCCTCCAGAATCTTCAGCCGGGGTTGACCCTTGTTGATAACTTCTCAATCATCATGAAACAATCAATGAGGAGTGATTGTGTTAACAGAGTTAAGTCGGGGGCGTGGCTTAGCAAGCCACAATGGCAGCTGTGTCCTGCTGAGGCTCCGCGATCGGGCTAGCATCTTGCCCAGTTCCCGAGATCGCCGGGAGCCTCAACTCGCCAAATACAGCACCTGTGATGCCCCCGCGCACTGGGGCATCCTTCGAGTGACCTAAAACTGCTGCGGGCAGACGGCGCGAGCCGGACTGTCTTCTGCCGAAACCGAGTGGCGCCAACCCTGAAAATGGCGGGCGCAGCTCTGACCTGCGGACGTGTGAGCCGCCGAGAGCCGGCTCCCTAAACGGCGGCCCCGGAGGACGCGGCCAGCCGACAACTGCGGAGGAACCTGCGGAGGCGGTGAAACCAGCCCACGGGGGTGCGCACCGGACAGCGCCTTCCTCCGCCCCGGAGCCCCGACACACAAGATGGCGGCCGCCGCCCCGGGGCTCCGATGCACTGGAGCTATTTTCCCGCCGGGAGCCTGATCGGCCCCCAGATTTGGCCAGCCTGCCACCACAGACTGCGAGGAGCCGGCGAGCGCGCCACCTGCACGGGGCTGGGCACTCCAGAAGCCCGCAACCATCATCGAGGGTGGTGAGTGCTGATCTCTCGCCCCCCTCCCCCGAGGATCTCAACGCCGGCACCCCGGTGGCCCCCTCCTCCCTCCGGGCCCCGTGGGAGGTCATTGGACACATCGCCACCCGATCGGGGGACCCAGAACACGTTCACCTCCACAAACTGCCCGGTGGACCCGGGTGCCTGACCCTAAGATGGCGCCCATGAAGGCCTAACGCCGAGGACAAACGCGAACCTCGCCCTGGGGGTAGGAGTGCCCCACTCGCACTGGAGACGATGCCGGTGGCCGTCCGCCACCCCGGAGCCCCCTGGTCCACGCCACCCGACCTTTGCCCTGCCGATCAGCGCTGGCACTGAGCCACACCCCCCGGAGAGGAGAGGACGCCCACGCGTTCCCCCCGCAGTCAGACCCACCGGCCCCGGCAGCCGCAAACCGCCCCTGACACCCCTGGTAGGGGCTCCCCGAAGTGAAGCGGGCCCGCCCTAGAGCCGGAGGGGACTGAGGGAGCCGACCGACACTGAGCTGCCACCTACCCGGTGAGGCTGTGAGGCGACGACCTACCTCCCTCGAGGCACACGAAGACCCGGGGGCCCCCCCCTCTTCCTTTTGACAGCACCCATGGGGAAGCCGAGGGCCTCTCAGGTGACGGCGGTCCCTGAAACGGTCGTCGAGAAGATGCCACACACGAGGACATGGACGCAGGCCAATGCGCCGCAAACCGACCCTACGCTATCAGCGAAGCTGGACCAGGTGTTGGCGGCAATCGAAATGTCTCGCCTCTCGATGGAAGAGAGATTGGGCACCCTGATGACGGACATTAGCCTAATCCGTGATGAACACCGTAAGTTGGCTGACAGGGTGAAGGAGGGTGAGCGGGTCGTGACTGAGTTACAACCCACGGTGAAGTCGCAGGAGGCAGACATGCAGGAGGTCCTGCGCCGCGTGGCGACCCTGGAGGAGCGCCCAGTGGATTTAATGGGGCGCTCGAGATGTTGTAACATCCGCGTCCTGGGCCTGCCGGAGGGGATTGAAAACTCGGACCCTCTGACCTACATGGAATCCTGGACTAAATCGTTCACCCCGGACTGCGACCGGTCGCCGTACTTCTCCATCGAGAGGGCCCACAGGGTCCTGGCCCGGGCACCCAAACCCGGTCTTCCTCCACGACCCATGCTAGCCAAGTTCCTGCACTTCCGAGACCGGGATGCGGTGCTCCGTACGGCCCGGACGGCGGGCCCCCTGCAGGTGGAAGACCAACACGTCATGGTGTTCCCGGACTATGCTCGAGAGGTCCAACAGCCACGATCCACGTTTCTGGAAGTCAAGAGGCGCCTCCGCGCAAACGATCTTCAATACTCCTTGCTGTTCCCTGCCCGCCTTAAAGTGATCCACAAAGGGAAAGCCCTCTTCTTCGATACGGCGGCGGACGCGCAGGATTGGACTGAATTTCATTGCCCGCTGATCCCTAAACCCAGACCTCAGAGGACACGCAACAATGACTCCAGACGATCCAGGAGACGGGTCGCGAGCCGTGCTCGATCAGGCCACCCCAAGAGTCAAGCATCCTCCCCCACGGGCTCACCCGACCTCACACAAATCATGCAGGAGCGACGAGACGCCCTACGGGCGGTGACCGAACTGCACACGTCACCCCCTCGTCGGACCTGGAAGGTCAGCCGCACCTGTTCACCCCTGAGAAAGACCGGGACAGTGATGGAACTATGTCGGGATTTGGCCCAATCTCGTCCCCCCTCGTTGTGGCACTCACATTGGACGCTGCCCTGGCCAGCCAGCCTACCACCTCTTCGTGAAGGTTTAACTGTCAACTGCTATATCCTTCTCATGGTTGCCTGCTGTATTGCGCGACGTCTAGGAGCCTAGACTAATTTACCAGATGGCTGTAAGCGCTAGCGAGCGATAGACATTTCTCCTGCTAGAGCCCGACCCGCGCACAGGCCCAGCAGCGACACACGCTGCCACCCCCACGGATTTCTGTTGAATTTCTCCCCTAGTGGGACACTAGTTTGGATATGCCACCCCTGGTGACGTATCCTCAGTATTGGGACAGTTGTCCACCGAGGTTCTAGTTGTTGTTAATTCCCCTAGTCCCCCCCCCACGTTTGAGGAAGCTTGGCGCGCAGGAGCACATGTGACACACACACACGGGCGGCCCACGGGAGCTGTAGGGGGGCCCTTTTCCCAACCACGTCACCCTAGGAATGGCAGTCCCCCACTCAGACATTAATATCCTTACACTAAACGTACGGGGCCTACACACGCCCAGTAAGCGCTACTCTGTATACTCCTACATTAGGCGCATGTCAGCCGGTATAGCGTTTCTGCAGGAGACACTGCTGAACTCACTCGTTTGCAGGCCAAATGGCGAGGGATCATCTGTGCCACACAATATTCAGCGTTTGCGCGCTGCACGTTAATCTGGGTAAGGCCAGGTACTCCCTTCCGGGTGCTCCGGCGGGTGGTAGATAGAGAGGGCAGGTATGCGCTTCTGGAGGGAATACTTGATGGGCAGGGGGTACTCCTTGGCAGCATTTACGCCCCTAACACGGATCAGGATCCGTTCTGAGATCACCTTACGGGCGTTTTGGCACAGTGCACTTCAGTTCCGTGGGTGCTGGGAGGTGACTTTAACTGCACACTGGACCCTCCCCGGACCGCTTGCATCCTCCCCCCACGCACTCCCCGGCCCCCAGACAGGCAGACCTCTTCAGGACATGGACCACGCACTGGGCGCTCACTGACGCATGGCGACACCTACACCCACTGGCTCGCATTCACTCCTTCCACTCGATTCCACACAACCTCCGAGTCCGCCTAGACCGTTTCCTCTGCTCTGCACCAATCCTCCCTAAGATAACATCTACAGATTACCTGGGTCGGATCCTCTCAGATCATGACGCCCACATCATACGTCTTACCTGGTGCCTCCCACACCCACCGGTCCCCACCTGGCGCCTCCCTAGAGACTGCCTATCGGATCCAGTTTTCAGAGACGCACACAAAACCAGCATACAAGATTACTTCACACACAACGAGAACACAGCGTCATCGGTACTGGTGGAGTGGGACGCGTTTAAAGTAGTAGCGAGGGGAGAATGTATCAAACAGGTAGTGGTGGTCCGCCGCACCTTAGAGCGAACGCTTTTAACCACAGAGCAAGCTCTGGCCACACTCACTAAACGGCCTGACGACTCGGAGGAACACGCCGTGCTCACGGCCGAGGCTAAGTCGGAGTATCAGACTGCCTGCGCTGACCTCCGAAAGTACAATTTCAGGGCATACGCCTCTAGGGTACACAAGGACATGGACAAAACCGGGGCGCTTCTGGCCTGGATGGCGAGGCAGGACACCGAAATCAAGCCAATCACGGATATTATCAACCTTGAAGGTGTATTAGTGCAATCGCAGGCCGAGATTCTCCTGGCATTCCAGCGCCATTATACGCAAGTGTACGGAGCCCCGGCCCACTGTTCCCCGTTTCCTGTGGAACACTTTTTAGACCCTCTGACGTTGCCCACGATATCGAATGACGACAAGCGCACACTCGACGCCAAGATAATTCCCTCTGACATCACCCAGGCGATACGTGCCATGTCTCGGAATAAAGCGCCGGGACTGGACGGCTTCCCACTAGAATACTACTCGACATTCTCTCCCCTGGTGGTCCCCCGTCTGTCACGAATGTTCGGGGCGTCTCTTCATTTAGGGAGGTTACCTCAGTTGCTACGGGAGTCCGTGATTGTCACCTTTCCCAAGCCCCACAGAGATCCGCTCCACATGGGGTCATATCGGCCCATCACGCTCCTGTCAGCTGACTGTAAGATCCTAGGGAAGATCCTGGCTGATCGATATGCACAGGTCATACGCCCGCTGGTCCACCCCGACCAATGCGGCTTTGTTCCAGAGAGGAATACCTCCCAGAACCTCCGCCGAGTCTTCCATATTCAAGATCAAGTACGTGACAGATTTCCCCGCGCCGCCTGCCTCATTATGGACCTGGAAAAGGCGTTCGACGCCCTCACCTGGCCCTATCTGTTCTCAGTCCTGAGGCGCCTCAATATCGGCCCGACGCTCATGGCGTACACATGCCTCCTGTACACCGATCTCACCACCCGAGTTCGTATCGGGAGACGCATCTCACCGGCGTTTGAAGTTCGACGAGGCACAAGACAAGGGTGCCCCCTGTCGCCTCTCTTATTCGCGCTGGCGGTCGAGCCGCTGGCGGTCGAGCTGCTGGCGGTTCGGCTGCGCCAGGAAGGTGTAGACTTGGGCATACCGCTTGCAGACGGCACCCATTGCGTGTCCATGTACGCGGACGATCTTCTCATATATGTCCGAGACATTGAATCGGACCTAACCCCCATTGGGGCAGCACTGACGGAATTTGCAGACGCCTCGGGACTACAGGTGAACTGGGACAAGTCCACAGTCTACCCTCTACACCCGGGCCTGCCCCCCCGGGAAGTCGAGCTCGGGCCGCATAACCTCTCATGGTCCGCGGAGGCTCCCCGGTACCTCGGTGTCCGCTTGTACCATTCTCCAGCAGACATTTTTGAGGGCAATCACCGCAAGGTACTGGCTAGTCTGCGCCCGACAGTCGCCTTCTGGAATAAGCTACCGTTGGCCCCGATAGGGCGGATAGCCCTAGCTAAAATGGTGATACTTCCCCGACTCCTTTACCACTTCACAAATCTACCGGTGATACCGCCCAGGTCCTTCTTCCGCGACGTTGACTCCCTCTTAGGGACCCTTATCTGGGGTGCAGGCCGACACAGGGTCGCCCTGAAAACCCTGCAACTCCCCATGACGCAGGGGGGGCTTGGGGCTCCGTCCTTCGAGGCATATTTCCTCGCGGCACAGCTCCAATGGCTGTCCTACTGGACGGCGGACCGTTACCCTCAGGAGACTGTTACCTCTACCGGCAGAATCGCGACCCCGGAACTCACTCGTCTTCTCCTCCCGGGCACCAAGCCACGGCGCACATACCCCCTCCATGTGGCGATAGCGCGCCGGTGCATGATGCGGATCCACCGGTTATCCCCCGGTAGGCTCCCGTACTCCCCGCTGCTACCGTTGATAGGCAGCCCTAGGCAGGATTCCTACTTCACGGCTCCACTGTTCGCCGAATGGTCCCAATGTGGCATCACGGATCTGGAATTGCTCTTCGAGGAGGGTCAGTTGAAGCCACTCGACCACCTGGTCGCGGAATACGGGCTCCCCCCGGGCCAATTCATCAGATATAGGCAACTGCTCGATGGATACCGGCCCCATTTCAATCTCCAAACTGGCGAGCCAGACACGCATCCAGTAATACATGCTATCCTACATATGGGGGTGGGTCGCCACCTGGTCACCTGGCTATATAAATCCATCCGGGAACTCTCACACGCTCCCCTGACGTCCCTGCGTGCTACATGGGAGGAGGACATAGGCCGCGCTCTACACGACTCAGAGTGGACTAAAGCACTTGAGGCCCCAAAACGCGTCTCTAGGAACGCCCGCTTCAAAAACATCCAATACTATATACTACACAGGGCGTACCTCACCCCAGCGCGATTGCAGAAGTTCTACCCCTCCACACCATTCCTATGCCCCAGGTGCTGTTCCCCTGCCGCAGATTTCCGTCATATGTTTTGGGGCTGTCCCAACCTTCAACCCTTTTGGCGGGCGGTACACGACACACTGTCGGAACTCACGGGTCTCACTACACTGTCCACCTGGGAGTCTGGCGCACTAGGCATCCTCCACGTCTCTAAGCAAGAACCGGTGCATAGACGCTTCGTGTCCTTAGCGCTCCTGTTGGCAAATAGATGCATAACCATGCGCTGGCGGTCCCCGGAGGGCCCCCCTATAGCACAATGGAAGGGGGCGGTTGGTAAATGGGCGGCAGCGGAGGAAGATGCTCTGAGGGAAGAAGAAGCCAGGGGCGCGCGTAAAATTCCCATCTCCATGGAATGGGCCATGGTCCTCCACAGCTTCCGGCAGTCCACGCAGGCAGGAGACCCACCTGTCCCCTCCCCCACCGCCCGAGAAGGCCGGTAGCCTCTACCTGGTGTAAGCCACCCCAGGGTCGAGTCCCGATAACCCCCTGTATCCTGATCAAACTCTCATATGTCCTGCCACCCATCTAGTACCTCGCCTACGCGGAATGCATCAACCCCCCTGCCAATCCCCTCCTTTCTCCCCCCCCATTTTGGAGCGCAGACTGCATGGCTCCGTGGCCCCCCCCCGACACCCGCCGCCAATATCCCCCTGCTTAGACCCTGCTAGCGCCTACATGCTTCCCTCCCACAGTTTTGTTCCCCCCCTGTTCACTGGTAACACCGTTATATGGACAGTACAGACCCTGATCCTGCGCTATTATGGCGGGAACTTGCCTGCCTGTCATTCTTCATCGTCCCCATGGCGACGCTGTTCCACCGTCTCCCAGCCTGCAGGCGTCTTTGCACGATCATAATGTACTGATTAACTGAAGACATGTATATATGTACCAGTTATATAAAACAAGAAAACGTTGCACGCCTAGCTGTTCGTGGCTGAATGTTGAGGCCACGTCGGCGGATTGTTTACACTGTAATGATATACTTTGCTGCAACAATAAAAACAAATGTAAATTTAAAAAAAACAGAGTTAAGTCACTGTTCTACCAGCACCTCTAGTACTGGTAAAGATGAGACGATCTGTGGATGCATATCATTTCCTCTCATTGAAACTGATAGGGTTTCTCAAATAAACAACTCTGTCACAGTTAGCTTAAGGTTTAATACGATTTTACTCATGTAACTATTATTGGCCTTGGATGATTGTATACAACGGCTTTCGTCTTTAATGACAAGATGGCACCCCTTATATTTGTCTTGGTGGGGGCGCTTAGACACTATAAAAATGATGCTTTCTCCCATAGTTTTATACACAATTTCTAACATTCCAGTTTCTATCCCTTAAAAGTATTTTAGAAAGCTTAATTCCATCTTATCTTCCTTCTTGTGGAGTAATAAATAATCGCGTATGTCCCTATCAAAATTAATTCGTCCAAAAACGGAAGGTGGAACAAACTTCCCCGACTATCCTAATTACCACAAATCATTTTTACTGCATCAAGCATCAAACTGGATTTCTGAACATTCTGTTAGTTGCCCTCTTTGGACTACTCTTGAGCAATCTCTTCTTTCATTTCAGGAATATCTGTCTTTCACACGTAATCCACAATCAGTATCTACTCCTATAATGAAATGTACTTGTAAAGTACTCCCGCCTGCTCCCTTGCCCTCTTTTCTTAATCTTCCTTTATGGCATAATAAACATATTGTGATTAACAATAAACCTTTATTTTGGAAATCCTGGAGGCAACAAGGCCTGATTTGGGTACATCAATTGTATCACAATGGTCAACCTTTAAACTTTTTTCACAGTTATGCACCTTATTTTCTTTACCTTCTGATTTCTGTTCTAAATATTCTCTTTTATTGAAGGCTATTCAAGATGCTTCCACACATTACATTTCCTCTACACCATCTACTCCACATAGAAACAAATTGAGATCCCTTATTAGTAATAATTCTAAGGCATCCGTCATATATACATTTCTTCATACCTCATGTGAATCAGGAGGAAAAAACAAAATAGCGACGTTATGGGAAAAAGATTTTTAATATTCCTGGACTGTGGAATTTTGGGATAACATATGGCTCAAAATTAGGAAATCCTCTAGGGCTGCAAATACCACACAGACACTTTTCTTTATCTATAATAGGCTCTTACTTTCTCCATTAATTCTTAGTACACGACACTCTCATCTTCCAGATACTTGTTGGTCCTGCTCCTCACCACGTGCTGACCTATGCTTTTTCATTGCAAACAGGTTAAAGATTTTTGGGGAAAAGTGTGGTCTCAAATCAACTCTATTTTTTATTCTACTCACCCTCTCTCTTTACCACATATCTTTCTAGGGAGTTTGTCCCCTATTTGGATAGATTTTACCTCTAATGTTAAGATCATAGATTTATTACTGGCAGTGGCCTTCCAACAAATCACCAAAAATTGGAAAGATTCTACTAAATTATCCTATCAGGCATGGTGGTATGCTGTTTGTTATAATCACAGACTGGATACGTCATTTCTATATCCCTTAAACATGGCAACGAAACGTTTGCATTTGTGGTCACCTGTTACGACTTTCATTGACATAAGTGCCATTCGTTCTCTGTCCCGTACTCCTCGTCAACAAGAAGTACCTAAACCTCCATGACTTCCCTCATGCTGTTACTATGTAGTTGACTCTAAATTGTATTTTATACTGAAAATTTTCGTTTATCATTTAAGTTTCCTTTCTCACTCGATATTCTATATATTATTGCTCTCCTATTTGTATATGCTACAGCTGACTGTATTTTATTTAGATTTCTCTTCTTTATTCATTTTACATTGACATTTTATGTGTAACTCTTTTTTGCTTGTTATTATTCTGTTTTTTACATTGTTTTAATCCTTCATCTTAATAAACTTATTTTGAACTTAACTATTATTGGCCACTGTTAGAAATGGGGTCTCTAGTCGGCAATGGGTTTCAACTTTGTCCAAATAGGAACGCTTGCTTCTAGTCAGGGTAAGGGCGATACACTTTTAAAATAACCTTGCTCACCCCCTTGGTAGCTTGGCATGAGCAGACTGGCTTATCTCAGAGGCAGTGTGTAAAGCATTTGTGATCACATACAGTAATTCAGTGATAAACACTACAAATGGACTCTACACCAGTTTAGAAAAATAAGTAATCTCTAGCTAAACCAAAACAAAACCAAATGCCAAAAATCCACAATACAGTTATCAAAATAACAACAAAAATATGTTATTCTCTTATTTGAAGTCTCTAGCAACAAAGAACTCGACCTGGAGTTATCATGACGTCGGGACAGATAGAAATCCCAAAGTACGGCGCTGAAAAAGACAAAACATTGAAATAATACTGCCAAAAAATGTGCTTATTTATGCCTCGAAATGTGCTTTGCCTTGGCTCATAGTTTGGTTATCCCTGCCCCATTATTTGGTCCATAGCTGCTGCAAAATTCTAGCAGCACTACCTGTACAGAATCCAAAGACACATTTTCATTGGTGAAAGCATCATACACATTGTCTAATTATTTTGAGCAGTTTTACTACTGTGGCATTGTTAGTCGAAAATAACGATTTAAGCTCTCACACATTTACTAGAGTGGAACTCTTCACAGCCAGGTAGGTCTGAGATTGCAGGTGAACAATTTTATATAAAATTAGAAACAGAGGGTCGCAACTAAATTTCGTTGAAAAGATCATGAACCAACGTGTTAAGAAATACCAGTAGGTGCCTGCGCTATCCCTAAAATGGAACAACCTCGATTGAGGAACTCCTAAATCACAAAAAAGTTGTCGAATTTTGAATAACTACCTTTGTGTGCACTTGCTTTCTAGACACGTTTAATGCAGGAGTTTGTGTTTTCCTGACGAATCCACAATCTAATAAATGTGGTATCCAACTGTTAATTGTTATTATTGCTGTTGTTCTTGTTACATCATGTTTCCTTGGTAAACTGATGAAGAAAAGACATTATGATGGCACTCTGTGCAAGTCGATTCACCTGTAGATGTTATAAGCGCATTTGCAATAAAAACAAAACATTCCCAAAAATACCTTTGTTATTAGTCAAACATCCTCTTTTACTTTCCTTTTTTCTGGATGATCTAAACTTGTACTGCGCTTCGAATGCAGCAGATACAATGCAACATTTATTTCAGATGCTGGAAAACCCCAGGTGACTTTGGAAATACTTTCAAAAGTTCTTTACAGAACAATAAGTGTCCCAGTGCGTGGTATCAATAACGAGTTAAGCACTTTGTGATTTGTGAGTGTCTTCCCAAAATGTGTCGGGTAGACTGGAGGTTGGATGTATTTTGAGACACTGCAACTCATCGGCCACCATTGCTAGGATTCAGGCTGTGTCAATAAGCTCAAGCAAGACAATATTGACTTACCCAAGGTAAACATCATTTTCTTATCTAATTCATAGAAACAGTAACTAGGCTTCTCTGAAGAGCATGCTTGCCAACAAAGCAAACCCTCACTTTCAATCTGTGAAAATGGAGGAAGTCAGATGTAAACATAACAAAACCGAACTTAAAGCTACACTTAAGGCAACGCGGTAATTCAGTTTACATCAAAGACAGAAACTGACCATGAAAAGGACTAAATCACAAGGGCCTGTGAAATGTCACACCATTAATATAGTCAAGTATATCCTGATTGCACAAAACGGTTCACACATTAATATTGTGCTTGTGCAGAGACATAAAACTGCGTAGTTCATTGGATTTTGGCCAAGATCTTCCAAATGCCCTGCACGTCCGCACGTCTGCGCCTGATGGCACACTCTGGTACGGAGAAAAGCTGGCTATTGTGTTAAGAACTTTGCTCTCTTTCTCGGGGACATTCTGCTCATGTTGCTACAACGTGGACTTTTAATTCCTTTCACTAACATCGGAAGAGAGAGAGATGCCTGTGGGACTGACTGCCCGTGCAGGCCCATGGGTCAAAGGTCACAATCCTTGCAAGAGCAAATCAATGTTTTGAGTTTGATAAAAGTGAGGACTATTAAAATATGTTTTAAATAACCGTTTATTTCATCAAATAGTGACAATTGTGTTTTGGTCACTGTACACACCGTCAAGTTTAATGTGTTAGGCAATCAACCACAGAACCCCAGAAATGTAACTAAGCATGATTTCCGTCATGTATCCAACGCTCCGTTACACAGCAAACCAAATTCAATTTCAGAGACGAATGTGAGCTCTGAGAGAGTTATAACATTGTGGGGAAAACTGATTCTTCTACAGCCTAACTGAGAACGAAGTAGCCAGGGGAGAGGTTTCACCCTTTGCCTGCTTAGTTTTTGCTCCGTTTAGAGACTAGCTATATATAGTTGATTTCAACTTTCAAGTTCAAGTTCAAGTTAAAAAATTTGTATAGCACACTACTCACCCAGAGGGTCTCAAGGCGCTTGAGGGAGGGGGGGTACTTTACTTATCGAATATCCAAGTTTTTAGTTGCTTTCTGAAGGAGAGGTGGTTCTGTGTAAGGCAGAGGTGGGTGGGGAGAGAATTCCAGGTTTTGGCCGCTAAGTAGGAGAAGGATCTTCCCCCCATGGTGGATCTATGGATGCGCAGAATTGCGGCGAGGGCTTGATTGGACGATCGTAGTTGGCGGGTGGGGGTGTAAAAGGACAGGCACGTGTTGAGACATTCGGGTCGTAGAGGGCTTTGTGTGCCTGGGTGAGGAGACGGAACGTTATTCTCTTGTTGACGGGGAGCCAGTGGAGGTCTTTCAGGTGACCGGAAATGTGAGCTTGGCGGGGAATGTCTAGTATGAGTCTGGCTGAGGCTGTTTGGATGCGTTGGAGTTTTTTCTGTAGTTTGGCTGTGGAGACTGCACCAACAGAACGTCACTTTATTCAAAGCTCCGGTGACGCAATGCCCTGCACCATATTTCTAAAGTAGGGTTAAGCCACTTTGCATTGCTTAACGCCGCTTTGCAATATGGTGCCCTTTCACGCAGGTATTTTCATGTAAGAGGCGTGCAATGGGTGTTGCTGTCGGCGTTCTACTTCAACACTCATTGCTTTTTGACGCTGCTACAGATTTACAAGGATATATAAAGCTGAGGCAGCGGCAAAAACTAACGCCATGCAAAAGCAGGTGTTAGATTGGTCCAACGCGGAGAAATACTTATACTTCTCCTCGTTTTTGCTTTTTCTATGTTTGCTGGATTCTGCAGCACAGATCGAAAGAGCAAAACACAATTAATTAGTGTTTTTGTGCAGGATGGTGTCCCTTCCTGCACACATAATCATTAAATATTGACGATTTGCTACCTCTATGTGTGCTTCAGAATGCAGCATAAATAGAGATTTCTCCCAGAGTGTGGGGTCCATTACGAATGTTCTCCAGGCCCTTACCACTAAGTTTCTCCTCCCGGTAATAGACAGGAAAAAGGCCTTACAGTGTCCCTCCTTAGTAGCACGGATGGTATAATGTTCTCCCTCTGAAGATCCCTACTACATCCGGCTGTCGGAGTAAGTATTCCATTGATGCAGTCAACAAGGGCACAGTCAATGGGATACTTACCGTCTGCCCATTCCTAAATGAAGCAGGCAGACTGAGGGTTTGGTTTTCAGGGTTCTCTGTTCTGGTTGCAATGGAATACCCTGTCCACCACACTCTAAATCTGGACCTAAGTACAAAAAGACGCCTTGAATTGTTCTAATCAAAGAATTAATTCCTAAGAAAGTCAGCAAGCGATACACCTGACACATATCTTGTTACTATCTCTTGGGGAGATCTTAACAGAAATTTTCATAACAAAATTCGATATACTAAAGATTTTTAAAACAGTGCTCAAAGGAGTATGTTGCGTAAACTGAAGGGAGCTTCACAGAGGCAACTATAAATTATAAGGGACTGAACAAATGAGTTTTGAACCTCTAATGAAATGCTGTTTATGAGGAAAAACTTAGGTTTTAATGTAAAGAGCAAAGAAGCACAAGGCAAAAGTTTCTTTGGAAATGGGTCTTCCAAAATAAACTTCAGTTGTATCTTGATATTAGCCTTGAAGAAGTTCTGTTTATGTAAAACGTGTATTGGGTGTGTTCAAGAAAAAAAAAATCTAGCGTCTTTCCAATAAAACCTTATATGTGAAGAACACATATATGGCTTCTTTCATCGTTTTTATAAAAAGGATAAGGAAGGGTGAGGTTTCGATATGTGATAAAATCTAATGATATATGGCATTAGAAACCAAATAAATGTTCAACAGGAGATTTGATGGACTAATAGTACTGATGAATTATAGATTGTTGGTTTAGATATGTTGTTAATGTTTTTGTGTATGAAAAGGAGCACATAAATAATGTTTGATAAAATAATAATTGTGTGTATAAAAATAAAATAAAAAAATCTATATATAAAAGAATGATTTGGGAGATTTCTGTTTACATCTCCCCAAGAGATAGTAATGAACTGTAAGAACTAAGTATACTTCTAGCATTAAGGGCTTCATTTAGAAGAAGATGCCAATAGGACATCAGCATAAAAAGAAGATAGAGCACAGCTGTACCCTCCACCCCATCTCATTTAGAATATTTGGGATTTGAATGTTTCTAATGCTAAAGTTACCACAGCTTTTTCATAGGAAGCACTCTTCTGGCAAGCCCAAGTTGGCTCTCTCAACATCATCTCCACCAGCACACTTTCTGTTCAGAATGCTGTATTAGGCTACGTCAATTCTAGACAGAACAATTTCTGAAAGGTCCATACACACCCAGAGAAACCCCCCAGCACATGGAGGACATTAGGTATATATTCCTTGAGAAAAAACCTGTGTGTGGCAGGTATGTTGTGCTAGCATGCCAAGGTTGAAAATATAATAATTTGTAAACACAAGGGGGGAGGGAGCACACTACTCTCATCCCAGCACAGTTCACCCCATTGCATTCTAGTAAATGCAGTATGCTTACTCCAAAGTTGCTGTAGTTTTCACCAAAGTTGGTGCAGGTAGGGCTGTTATCTGGGTTAGTCCTCCATCAGTAGAGAGCAGGGGTATTAGAGAGCAGATAACAGTCATCTGGGGTTGCTGAAATGCTGAAATGCTGCCCAAGTCTTTACAGGTCACAGTACCACTCCACAGGCACCCAGGTGCATCCCAGGTGAGCTCATCAGCAAGTTGGCTCAAGGGAGCCTTTTAAACTCAAGTGGAGAGGGAGCATGCTGTCTCTTATCCCAGCACAGTTCGCCGCATTGCATTCTGTCAAATGCAGTACGCTTACTTCAAAGTTGCTGCAGTTTTTCACCAAAGTTGGTGGAGTGGTACTGTGACCTGTGAAGACCTGGGCAGCATTCAGCAACCCCAGATGACTTTTCTCTGCATTCTACTACTTCTGCTCTCTACTGATGAAGGGCGGAACCCATAAGCAAGTGCCTAGAAATAACAGCACCATGCTGCAACACCAATTGCTTTTTGACTCTGCCCTACGGATGGAGCAGAGCCAAAAACTAAGACCAGTGAAAACTTGAACTTAACATGGCGATACGAGGAGACATTATAAATTCCTCCTCGTTTTTTGCTCTATGTGTGCTACATTCTGCCGCAGACATAGAAACAGCCAATCGCCTTTAAAGGGTGTTTGTGTGCAGGAAGGTGTCCCTTCCTGCACATCCACAATCACCCCTGCACCTCAGGCACCCTTGCAACATGGCACAAAGGTGCCTGCTTTGGCGCTAGGCAGCTATTTTAGCACCAGCACTAGAGGAAATGCAGGGGTGTGCCGTATTTTTATAAATACAGCTCATCCCTATGTTTAAAAAAATGTTGGAGCGCTGCATTTTCAATTTTAGAGTAATACTGCTATCCGACACTATATTTTAAATATCCCCCTCACTGTTAACTGCGATATGTCTACTGAGGTTGGCAGGACTCTTCATTTCCTCATGTTTCCAGATCCTGCAACTCTATGCCACCAGTTTAGATTGAACCTCTGTTGTGGTTTGAAGCCGGCTAAACATGCTCAGATGCTGAATGTTCTGTGTTACAATTCACTACAATTTCAGTGCAGTCGTGGCTCTTGCAGGGTCTGCTTTACCAATAGGTAAAATGACAAGGCTAGCACGAACCGAGGTATCAGAATGAATAAATGTCATATTACAAGGGTGAAAACATCATAACGTGTTCCCGTTTACCCAAATGCTACATTACGAAATAACACATAATTGAATCTGTTTGCCCAAGAGTAGAAGGCTGTACGCTGTCAGCAGTGTGGTACGTGTTTCAGAGAATAAATTAAAATCATCAACTTTTTTAATGGTTCTGGCCAGTGATGTCACTTTATACTAATGTGTCTAGGAGAAAGAATTGCCTTGAAGATTTACACCCCTCTTGCAAAAATCTGCTAATGAACCAACTGAGAGCTCTTTTCTCTGATGAGGTATACCTGAGACTTTCTATAAATCGATATGCTTTTTGAAGCATATTCCCAGATTGCTTTTTTCAACAACTTCTGTGTGAGGTTTGGTCAATATGAAATTAAATATGTTAACTGACAACATGACTATCTAAAGTCTGAAGAAGTGAAGGGGAAAAGGATTCTTTGCACACCTTTGGGGCTATTGTTTGGAGTTTTCCGTCCAAACACTTGAATTTTCTTTTCTGAAAAAAGACTTTCTACAAACTTGGAATACATCAACAACTTGATAGTGTTATGAAAATACATTTATAATGCTTGTGAAAGATGCTTCCAAGGGAAGGTCCTTTGTGCCCAGAGGAAGCTGACGACCTGTGCTGGATGTCCACTAAAGAAGGAGTGTGGAAATCAGTATGTGTCTTTTCGCAGTGATGGGTGAAGAACCAGTCCTGCACATGCACAGAGTCAACTGAAATCTGTCAGGCAGATTCTTCAAAGAGTTCAACACTGAATGCCTACAATGTTTCCATACAGAACCAGCAGCAAATAGCAGCAAATAATTCCATTTCAATCTAACACTTCCATTATCTGAGCATCCCTGGGCTAAGTGAATTTTGGTGTTTGTTGCATCTACCCCAGCTCTGGACAATGCAACAATGCAAATGACCACACCACACATGGAGCTCTGTAATACACGACTTTATTCTTTGGCATGCAGCTGTCAACTAAAAACACTACTTCAAATAAAGATGAGAGAATACTTTGGCACCATTCAGCTGTGTACTTATGTCCACTATGTGGGGGCCTTGATGTCTTTCTCTCTCGGTTGTCCTGGCGCATATCAGCACAAATGCGCACTGCACCTCCACTGTCCTTTCTTGGCACTGCCACTATGCATAAAACCCATGGTGTCAGCCCAATGGATGGACCGATGATATCATGTTACAATAATGTTTCTAGTTCTTTCTCGACGGCTTCCTGTAAATGAAAAGCAACCAAACTGTGTCGCTGAGCAACAGGACGAATGTCCTCATTAATGTGAAGTTGCACCTTCATTGTTTTTAGTTTCCAAGTCTATGGGACAATAATGTGAAACAACTTACTATTTCATAATGTGCATTGAGGTTATAGTTGATGGATATCAGTCCCATGCCAGCAGCAGTGCTGAACCTGAGTAGACATGCACTTGATGAAGTACCTTAGAGGACATGAATTTGAGCTTGTACTGTTGTTTTCTTAAGCCTCAGGGTCACTACAAATGACCCTTGACTTTGCAATTGCGTAGAAGC
Source organism: Lissotriton vulgaris (assembly GCF_964263255.1). Classification (NCBI taxonomy): domain Eukaryota; kingdom Metazoa; phylum Chordata; class Amphibia; order Caudata; family Salamandridae; genus Lissotriton; species Lissotriton vulgaris. The sequence goes on from NW_028242383.1 coordinate 17,833, forward strand.
AACTCCTGTTTCCACCTTTATTTTTGATGCCGTTAGATGTGGTATCGGAGACAGTTCATTGTATTTTTCTTCCTGCATGATACTGATTGATGCACCACTGTCTATAATAAAACATAGACAGCCATCCACCTTTAGCGTGAACTTGGGGCACTGGCCAAATGATTTTGGTTGCTTCATGTGGCGATCGCTCTTTAACTTGTGTTCTTCTTTGCAAGCAGTCATTCCTACATGTGCTTGTTTTCCGCGGTCGGTATCACCATTGCACATCCATCTTCTTCACTGTCGCTCGATGATGACATTGAAGAGATTTTGGAAGATGAATTTGATGATGATCAACTTCATTTAGTCTCTACTTGCCTCAATAGATGTTGCAGTTTGGCCTTGTTGGCATAGCTAGATTGCTTCTGGATCTTTCTGGCGCCCATTTTCTCTTCTCATCGTGAAGCACTTTGCAGACCGATACAAAATGGTTTTCTTTTTCACAGCCTTTGCATATCTATCCAATGGCAGGACATTTACCTTTGTGTGGAAATGAGAATCCACATCGGAAACACAATTTTTTTTTCTCTAGAGGCATCATCTTCTGGGGCTCCACTTTGTGTTTCTGCTTACTTCTCATGATCAACACTGATTAATTCTAGGCCATTCCACCTTCCATATTAGCAGCCTGTCGATCTGCACATTCCTCAGCTCTCACAGCCATGAGTACCTTTTCTAAAAAGAGTGTCTCTCTCAGCATGCGTCGTCTGAACAAATAGGCTAGGCAAGCATCGATGACTCTGAGACACATGACTTTTCGTCATTGAATTCACTGACTTTGCAGTGCTTAATGAGGGTATCAAGTCTTTTGACAAACTCATCCATCATTTCACCAGCTTGCTGTCTTGCTTGGTTGAAAATGTATCTTTCATAGTCGAAATTCTGCATTGGATTGAACTCGGCTTCCAATGTTTCTTTGATTTGGCACTACGATACTTCATCAGGTTGTGATATTTTCTTTATCACTTCTTTCACTCCCTCATCTGCAAGATTCTTTAAGTATTTGATGATCTTTTTGTCATGTACATCTTCTAGAACACCTATGAAGTCATCAAACGGTTTGATCCATGCAGTCCATATGTCGCCAGTATTTGTCTTTTTGGCGGTTTCGAATGGCAGTAGGGGTTTCAGGAACATATCTGCGCCACACTTCACAATTCTGAAGGCCTTTTGGTGTATTGGATGCCACTTGCTACTTTGCACGCAATGGCGGCTCACACAGACTTGGTTGTCACACCCAATTTGAGGTTGTGTGGCACTTCCCTCGCTTGTGCTGGTAAGTGTGTTTGTACTCTCTGTACCTGGTTGTCACTGCCTTTACTGTTTCTTTGCACCTTGTCTTCTCTGTCTTTAGCACTTTCTTGCACCTGGCGGTGCTGCTTAAGTGCTTTTTTATACCTGGCTGTCTCTGCATTTGGCATTTCGGCTTTAAATGGATGGTTGCTCTGTGTTACGCTGTGGCACAGTATCTCTTCTTTGGGCCTTACCAGTAGGCTTCTAGTAGGCTTCATTATTGTGCTCCTCTGTAGGACCTTCTTTGAGGGCCTTGTATGAGCTAGAGTGGTGCTTTGACTCCACATACTCCAACCATAGGGTCCCACTGCACATGATCACACAATACTACGGTGTTCTGATGTCTAGAGGTAGCCAATTTCCATTACAACAATAATGTATTTTTACTGAGACCGTTGAACATATTGGTATTCTTTTTATACAAGGTGATGCCAAACAAGGTTAGAAATATCTTTTAGAAAAACTATTTTCTTTTTGCTCTGTTTATTTCTCCCATGTATATCAGTCTCATTTCTGCCATCAGATTTTGGTTTTCTTATTTGTTTTTTCTCGTACTTGGTGTAGAGATTTTACTTTCTCCACTGGCAAGTGTCTTGTAAAATGTTTGGTTTCTTCGACAACATTACCTAACCATACTCTACCACAGTGGTTTGCCTTTTCGGTCAGGGCGAATGCTACCCGCTTTGAAAGTTGCCTGCCTTAGGGGATGAGACGGATGGTCATTTTCTAAAAGAGCCTGTTGTTGAATGAGATGCATATTGAGTTGCTCAAAAGCCAGAGATATTAAGTCATTGACTTCAAATTTGGTAAGAACAACAAACAAAACTTTGAAAGCAGAATATATTTGCTGTATGTACATCATGGAAACCCTCACAAGCTATTAAAATTCTATTGAGCAAGTGTACCTTGTGTAGCACTTGTCAAATCAGCAGTAATGTTGGATTTGGAATCAGGAAGCTCATAAAAATGAGATTAGTATAACTAGAAAACCCTTGCTAATTGCCTAATAACATATTGGTGCCCATGAAAGGTGTAATTGCTTCCAGCTTCTTTTAGAAACAATTAGGAAAAAGCAGGCATGGCGCATGTTGAAAGTAATCAAGGATACATACAATGACATATATTTTCAATATTTTTGAACTCATTATTGATAGAAAAGCATGGAAACATTGTGTTCTGGAGAACGTGCTTCACAAGAAATATTGAAGTTTGTCATGCTGAAGTATGAAGCATATAAGGGCAAGAAGTCAATAAGATGCCAACAGCCTCTATAAAATGACACATTATAAAATGGAGTACGTTTTTCAAACAATTTATCAATGCCTACCTACGAAAGGTATATATCTGCAGCAGTCATAGGATGGTAATTGATTATCTGCTGTGAACGGTGTCTTTTGATAAATGCAGCTTCAAAGATTGTGGAACCAGTGTTTTAAGCATTTACTGGCGTTTGTTTGCTTTATAGGTGCTTAGTATGTAAACTAAATAGGTTTGAAGCATTTCTTCTCTATAGGATATTGCTAAATCACAGGTGTTGCGCCTAGTAGAAGCACAAGCAGGAGACTATATATGGGGGCCTGCAGATGAAGAGGCTAGGAGTCATCATTACAATTTAGCTGTCAGAGTTCCATACACCATCGCATACATTTTGGACTTTGACCATCATTTGGTGTAAAGTCTGCAACATTTATGGGGCTATTCAGAGAGGTAAGTTACACTTGCGAGTAATTTACATGTGTAATTCACTCTTACACTTTTAACAAACGGTACTGTTTTTGGACATTCACAACATCCTGGTGGAACGTACTCAAAAGTGATGACTTATACGTCTCCACCTCCTGAAAAAGGGAGTGGAGCTAAATTTATGAGTGTAAATTATTACCGCCCAAAGGAAACAGAAGTAAGTCCAGCAACAAACAGTGCAAACCCCTGATATGGCAACACCTTGCCATAGAAAATAATGGAGATATAGATTTAGAATAAAACCTCACAGGAAACAATGTTGAATTTAATTAAATTATTTAACCACATCGCTGCATGCAGGATTCCCCTCCTGTGCTGGACCACAATTAAAACGGGTGTGGTCATGACGAGCTCAGCTCGTCATGAGCACACGAGCACTGTGCTGCATGACGAGCTGAGCTCGTCATGAGCATGGAAGGGGTTAAAACAGTTAAAAAGTTAACAGGTACAATATTATGGATTATAAAAAATACCATTTAATTTTAAAATGTTTTAACAACCTTTTTTTAATGTATAAATTAATGTAACAGTACTTTTTTTTAAAGAATGCATTATTTATTTTAAAACTCTGAAAATAATTAGATTTAAATTTATACGTTTAAATGTAATAAATATTTAATTAAAAAATAACTAACTAGTGCTGTAAATTAATATTATTGTAAAATTATTTACACTAATGTTTAACATATGCATAGTTTTTACTAATGTATTGAAAAGTTGAATACACTTTTTTAATTCTCCCTTTTCTTTTACACCTCAACTGTGGGGTCTTCCTATGACAGAGTGAAAAATAAATAAGTACATTTAACAAAAAAGGAATCATGAAAATATTTAATGCTAATTATCAATGTTAATTAATTGCATACATTTATTTTAAAGTGAAATAAAATTAAAACAAATACAGCACTATTAACTCAACTTTAAATTCAATCTAATTTAAACATATTCAATTAAATAAAAATATATTTTCCAAATTTTAAATTGAAAAATAAATTCCCATTTAAAGTAAAAAAATAAAAATAGCATAACAATAATTATAAATTCAAAAAGTGTTCTCTAAAATAATTTATCATTAAATAATAACTATGTTTTACTTTTTAATATCATATTATATTTATTTACATATTTATCCATGTAAAATAGTTTAATTTAATTTAACAATATTTCCTATGAGTTTGATTTAAGGTCCCTACCTCCATTATTATATATGGGAAGGTGTTACATTACCAATGGTTGGCCATGTGTAGCACTGCAATTTACTATTGTTTTAGGTCCCTCCGTGACTGCAGTAACTTTAGAAGTGCAGTTTGAGTATAGCAATCTGCTAACTCTTTTGTGGATGGTTGCATGTTCCTCCCTAAACCCCTTCTTAAACCCTGCTACACCTTTCCTTGCCCCTCTCTAAATCCTTCCCATTTAGTAATAAGTATGCCCCTTTTGCAGCCAGTCTCCTGGGTCCTTACCACATTTACTACTTAGGGGCTGATTACGATGTCATGGCGGAGATCACAGCGGTCTCGGAAAAAATCGACCTCTGGTCGGGGGTCCTGACTCCACAATTACAATGTGACCGCTTATGGTGAGGTCGCATACTCCCATTTTTCTATGGGAGCTTGAGCTGCACACGTAACCCAGCCGTAGCACAAGCTCCCATAGAGAAATGTGAGTTTTTGATAATTCCTGCACCGCTTGGTAGGCATCTCACTGTGCCTGTCACACGGTGCAGGGATTAACCGGGGGGGACCTTAGGTGACCCCTCCGCCCCAACTGGAGGTCACAGGAAGAAGGGGACCCTTCTAGGGGGCTCCAAAGTTGCTTTCCAATAGGCTTTCCATGTCGGAAAGCCCGAAATGGAAAGCCTGTTGGAAACCAACATTATAATCCCAACATCGGAAACACCCTCTTTATAGGATTACATGCCGGTTCCGAATGGCCGGCGGGCTCCTTGAGCCCATTGGAAGCCAGCTGGAATGACCAGTTTCAAATCTGACAGCCTTCATTGTAATAAGGCTGTCAGAATTGAAACCTTGGATGTTGGTCGGAAAGCCACTGACCTGCGGTCGGAGGCTTTCCAACCAGCATCCAAATCGACCCCATATTAGTAAACTTACATGCGTGAGGATCTCCCCATAGAAAAGGTAAGAGAGTTGGAGATAGACACTTGTAGCTTTGTAATTAGCATTTTGGAGTACTTTAGAAGTACTATTTCAGTAGTACTAAACACTACAAAATGCAATTTATGAATAGGCCTCTTGGAAGATCTGTGGATCCAATTCACAAAGGTATATTGAACAACATAAAGTAGTACTCTTGTGGTACTCTTTTCTGGGCTCTTACTTTCTTTTGTGAATTGGCCCAAAAATGTGTAAAATGGAATAAAACGGGAACATTTAGGGAGTGTTCATATGCATTTGTTACTAATAGAAAAGACTGTGCCCTCTTCACACATTTACAAAAGGGAGTTTGGTTTTTCTGGATAATTCAGAAAGGCACGTAAGAGTATGTAAAAGAAGTAGGCTGGTACTACTTCTTCTACTACTAGTCAATACTTTGGTGAATGGTCCCCCACGGTGTTTAAAGCATTATGGTATCTGTTCATGTCTTTGGATTGACTATGCCTGAGTGCATGGTACTTAAGTGCCATACTCAATCTTTGCATTGATTAAATCTCTCAAGAGTTCACCTTAATTTCCTTTGAATGTTTAGTCACTTTCTTTGGAAAATATGCTTTAAGTTGAAGCATGTTTCCCAATATCAGTCTGGGAGAACCCTGAAAGCCTCTCAATGCAATATGTTGCTGGTCATTCTGCCCCTTTAGTTGTTGAATTTACCATTTCCCACCACAGCGTTATTTAAATTTAAAAAAATATATTCCAAGCAGATAAGTTTCCATTTGATGCTTTCTGACATAAGGCCCAGCCCTTGTGTGCTGTATACAAATCTGCAAGGATATGGTATATATGGTATTATAAAGAGTTTACAGCATTACAATTACAAATAGTTGAAAATCAATGTCATTATAAAAAGGAATAATTCAGTTTGTTTGTCCCAAATTTTAAGACTACAGTATTAACACATCTACAGATGGAATACTGATCAATGCATTTCAACAAGTTGAACGTTGCCATAAATCAGTGGCTGTCAATTTAGGCAATTTTCCAAAGAAAGTTTAGAAGCATATATCCAGCTGATGTAAGCACCATCAGTTGTATACTAGCCACAGTAAGAAAATTATTATTTAATAACCTTCAAGACATGCGTGTAGTTCAAGATCATTAATGTTAACTCAGTACAGGCAATCACTAATTATTGAAAGATCTTCTCATAATCCTTTGAAAGAAGAGGTCTGTTAATAGAATCAATGTAGTAAATTATGAAAATGGCATAATTAATATAATCTTAATGAATTTCAAATAAATGTGTTGCACACTATTAATTAATTTAATTTATCTTAAATTTGATTGCAGTGAGCACCCCTAATTAACCTGATTTTTTGCTGCTAATCACTCACAATGGAATCAAATCAAAAGCTCGGGGATGGACTGGCTGGCACACACAAAGAAGCTGCCCTGCGTGCACTGGTTCAGCGCACAGGATATAGTTTGACACAGGTAGGAATTCATGGTCATGTTCTTAAATGTGTCTCTTTCATTTATGTTCAGTGTTAGCATGAGTTGTTACTGAATGTGAATTAAAACATAAAATTAGCCTCTTATTAATATATGTCACTGAACAAAAAGCAAAGACAAATCTGCACTACAATTCGGAGGATTTGAGGTCTCTTTATAGGATCAATCGTGATTAGGCAGTTCTGATATTTAGGTTTTGTTACTAAGATATATGGATGTGTGGTATGTCTTTATAGTCTCCCGTAGTTTATTTTCTAATTATAGGAGTCTTCTTTTGACGGGATGTGCCTGTAATATTATTGTAATAATTTACAAGTAAATAGTTAGGTTATAGTGTCCCATCTTCCATATGACACCCTAAGTGTAATGGGTATTGAAAGATGTGGATCCCCTAGCTTACTTTGCCCTAGGATTCAAGATACATCTCAATAATGAAGCCCATGAAGGCCTAAACTGGTCTGCAGTTACTTGTGCTCACACTCACAGTGGGTCTGGATTGGCAGCTTGGGCTGGACTGTTACTCTGGAAGCAGGCCCAAAGGTTACATATAGTTCTATTTCTGGAAAGGTACATTGATCAGAAAATGATGGACTGGACGCAACACAAAGTTATTCTCAGTGGTTAATTTGAAAAATTCCACTCAACTCTATTTGTTTTCTTCACATCAGCATTGTACTCTCTCTGTGCACCAAACACCAAGAGAAACATGCAAACTCCTACATATCCCAGCATTACCTGTAAATTCATGTTAAAACAATCCCACATTGCCAAGTAATGTCGTCTGAAGGTGTCAAACATGGCTTGGCTCACTTGGCAACTACAGTAGCAATTGGGATGAAAGTGGCAACATGTGGGCCTCTGAGTACAACCGATTATAAGAAATGAAATACTGCCACCAGTACATACGTCACTCGAAGTTCCGTCATCTTATAAAGATACTTACACTGCCACCTCATGCTTTTATACAGTCTCAGTACACCTCTGTCACATGCAATATCCCTAATTATTGTAAGGCTGCTTTGTCACATCTGTAATGCCTGGTAGCCTGCTGGCCTTGCATAATGCATAGGTTCTGCAATCCCTATATAAAAACCTGTCTCTAATTTCTTTATGGAAGGAAAGTCCCTGTTTAGCGTAGCAGACTGTGATTGCTTTGAATGAACACGAAGGCGAACGCACGGAGGAACAGGGAGGCCGTCTGATACATTACAGATATCGCTATTTCTGACGACAAGACTATCAAGTCCCTGTGCACAATTGAAAGAGCACATCGTCACATCTAACCAATCCCTGATTGGGGAACAAGAAATCCCGATTTTAGAAATCTCTTCTACCAATAACGGTGGTTCCTTCGTGCAAAGAGAAGGCTCTGTGGCTTAAATTATAAGCTTTTAAATGTGTGACAACCTTCAGAACAAAGTCCACGACAAGACAACGACTTGAAGCAATTGATAAACTTTATTTTAGTCAAAACACAGATACGTCAAATATTTTTAATGTCCTGATGAAGGTGTAAAGACTGAATAGCACCGAAACGCCGCGTCGACTTCTTTGGAAACTTTGACTGTATTTTATTTATTGTGACACCTTTTTTGGAGGTGTATTTTATTTGGTTTTTAACTCTGTTTTAGATTGTAACCCAATTGGGAGGCTTTAACAAATTTCGAAATTAATTTTATTTCCTTGTATGTGCCCATTACTCAATTATAGTGCATTTCAGTTGCTTGCTTACACTAGATTGTTGTTCAGATCACCTCTATAACCATGCAGAGACCCCCTAGGTATAGCTTTTCCCAGCAATCACAGTCTGCTACGCTAAACAGGGACTTTCCTTCCATAAGTTCAACTCCCCCTCCCTGACATCTGTCATAAGGGGATCCTCCGTTTTTTTTAGGGTCTAATTTCTTTATAACAGGCAACTTATGATACACCAATCCGCCTATTACAAAGAAATGTTGTAGTCGCTCAGCTATAATAACATTACAATTAAGTTCTGACATCACAATGCCTGTTCCAGAGACAACAGCTGAGGGGAAAGGCAGGCCAAAAGCAGCTGTTTGAAAACAAACAAAACGTGGCTTTTCTTTCTTCGTTTCTGTTTTTGTATCTGTATAGTGACTGTATAGTGACAAGCAGAAAGCAGTTATTTATTAGGGGTGGGTGGTAAACTCCGCTCTGCTGGTGGAGCAGAGTGCACCGGCGTGCTCAACCCTACTTATTACTGTTCTACTAGTTGTGACCCCCAAAATTGTCTCTCACCTATGGAAAACAGAAACAAGATGGTGACGCAAATGAGTCGTGCTGGCCTCACTCTTCCGCCCCTTCCTTATTGCCCAAACACATCACGGATGCCAATAATGCAGGTTTATTTTCAATCATTCTTGATGTCTGGACGATGCTCAGAACCCCGCGCTCTCAGTTATGTTATGTTATGTTATGTTAGTAGTTTTTCTAAAGCGCAACAGCTGCCCCAGCAAAGGGGCGTACTGGCACTACCAAATCTGAATAACACGCTGCCCAGAGGAGTTGTCACAGCTATAGCTATATTGAAGGGAAGAGGAAGGTTTTAATGGCTTTTCGAAATGCAAGCAGGTCCTCCATCCCACGAATATGTACCGGCAGAGAATTCCAGAGCCTGGCTGCCAGATACTGGAATGAACGACCTCCTACTCGGCAAAGTTTAAACCGCGGGACAGCCGCCATGTGCTGTCCCAGCGAGCGCAGTTGTCAGTGGGGCACATACTGGGTCAAAAGATTGCCCAGCACTTCCGGGCTCCCCGATTTTAAGATCTTGAAAGATAGGCAAAGAGCTTTGAACTGAATCTGGGTGTCAATCGGTAGCCAGTGCAGCCTTTGAATAATGGCCATGACCGAACACCGACGGGGGAGTCCCACCAGAGTTCTGGCTGCCGAGTTTTGAACTTGTTGTAGTTGCTGTATCTCTGCTTTGTTAGCCCCTAGGAGGAGAGAACTAGCATAGTCTAGTCAAGAAAGTATGGTAGACTGCACAATGAGCTGTCGTACTACTGAGTCAAAGAATTTCAAGAGAGGATTGAGGCCCCTTAACAAGCCAACACAGGTGGCCGCGACTCTCTTTGTGTGGGTCTGGAAACTAAGCGAGGAATCCATCCAGACTCCTAGATTCTTTACCAATGTCTTAGGCGTTGGCATTGTACCAAGGGACGCCGGCCACCAGTGTTCATTCCAAAGGGCGGTATTCTTTCCCACCAGTAAAACCTCGGTTTTACTCGCATTTAACTGTAAACAGTTCTTTGCCATCCATTGAGCCACTGCTGTCATCCCGTCTCTGAATCTAGTGGCCGATATTGATGGTCCCTCAGCTAAGGTGATACCAAGCTGGGTGTCATCAGCATAGGACACCATCGTGAGGTCCCAAGATGAACTTGATGAGCTCTTCCCACTGCTCCTCGCACAAGGCAGGGTGCAGGTGTATTAAAGTTTCATATAGCGCATTTAAGGTGTGATTCCCCCATATACAATGGTGGCTCACCGCAGTTCCCGACACCTGGATTCAATGCTACAAGGGTCTCTCTATCATAGCAAAGAGGTTTCCTCAAAAGATGGCCAGGGGTTTTGGCGAGAGGCGATGTCCAGGCGCGGACGGGCGCAGACGGGCTTGCCTTTGGCGCGTCTTCGGCGCGCCATCGGCGCGCCCGCTGCGCGGTCGGATGCTGGTGGCCATTTATGAGAGCTGGAAGAGGGCGTGAGTCTCCCAACAACTAGGCCGCAACCCAGAAAGTCCTCCCAAAATGGCGTCTAGCCCCGAGTCAATCCCACAGCAGCACCTACTCGGCTGCGAGGGAATCGGGGTAGCGATGCGGATGAAATAAACACAGCGAGTAGTGCAAAAAGCAAAATTTTAAAAACACACACAGTTTTAAAATTAGGTGTAAAGCCTAGCTTTCCCGGCTTTCTCTGACTTGCGAAGACAAAAGAAAGAATCAAGGAAAAATCCAACACTGCCATTGGCTAGAGTTGTGTGGGAGAGTATTCTGGCTTTTGCTTCCGGTGATATTACGAGAGAAGAGAATTGTGCTAGTGATAGAAATATGCACTCTGATTAGTTGAATCATCCATCGCACACCAGTACAGTAAAGTGAGGGGCCCGCCCTTATTGGTGGGTGATTTCTGGGGCTCGGATGTGGTTGGATTTCGTGGAATTTTTCAGAGTTTTTTAGTCTGCGAGTTCCCCCAAGGCCTACTATTTACTGAAACATGTTTATTTTCTGCACTCTTTAGGTAATTATATAAAATGTAAAACCTTTCATCATGTACTCATTTGGAGCTTCCGCTTATTTTTTGAGAAAAAAATACTTATATTGAATTGATTTTAATATCTTTTTGCAACAAAAATCTACCACTTTTTTGATGCGTTTTTGTTTTGAACTAGAAATTCTATTTTTATTCTTAATGGTTGCAAAAATGCTCTCTCTTTCACATCAGAGAGCAATGTGGTTTGTGCCTAAGCTGATGCTGTGTCCATGTATTAAAAGGAACAAACTACCACTCTGGTACATGATAAGGATATTATAAGTCACCTCGGAGTCCCATAACTTTATAAAGGAGCTCTGCCTTTGCCCTCATTCTTCTATATGGTCATGAAACTACTCAGTGACTTGCAGTATCTTTATAATGCACGACAGGGGGTTTCTTTACCCCATATATCAAAGGCGGTCACTAATTTCCATATTACAGGTGACATGAGATTTCCAGTACCCTAAAAAAGTTAAATGATGGAGCTGCTCACCTGTAATGAATTATTACAGTTGTGTTCTGAGGTCATGCTGCCTTCTGTCAGCAGCCACGATGTTAGGCAGATCAAAGAGCATAAATAAAGCGGCACTTTTAAACAACTACACAAAAATGAAAACTGGCGTTTTGTTCTTCTGATATGGTTTTCCAAAAGGAAAACTATTCAATTGAAAGAAGTTATTTAAGGATTTTTTTTTCACACTCAATGTCATTACAGCAAAATTAGAATCAATCATTGTTTACACATTCAAAGCCTCAGCAATATTTTTATTCTGCCTTACATTAAGTTGATTCTAATATTTTTGCTACAAATTACCACCTGCTTTTCGATGTGTTTAATTTCACACTAGATACTGTTTTTATTCCTGATGTCTGCACCATACTACCTCTTTCATATGAAAGAGTGATCCTGAGAGGATCATGGTGTCATCGTGTATTATGAGGAATAACATACCCTCTGCCACATATTTTAAAAATATTGCAAGTCACCTCGATGTTCCATGACTGGGTAAGGGACCTGGGCCTTCGGCCTTATTCCACTATATGGTTATGGTACTCGGTGTCCTACGAATAGCCTTTTAACGTATGGCAGGTGGTATTTTGCCTTTCATATATAGAGCTAGGAAAATTTGACGTGTTCCCTCATAGCTATATCCTTTCTGAAGCTATCTTGAGAAAACAAAAGATTTTCCTGCATTTGTGAATCTGCTCCATAGGAAATATGCATACATGCTGTTTTTTTAACCAGGATTTAGCTCCTCGGCAGCACAATCTAGATGCTTACATGTACACTCTTCTTGAAATAAAAGTATTTCTCATTTATTTCTTTAGTGTCCCTAAATATGTTTTAAAACCTGTAGTTTCTAGTCTAACATGGGTTCACACTAGAGGGCTTCCATAAATGTTTCCTATAAGAAACAGCCCAGAAGAGGAGTGTGGTAGTTTCCTTTAATATATATAAACATCTCATTAAGCCTGCCTCGAGAGTGCCTACCCTACGAAGGTGAAGATTTGCTTTTAATTTGTAACGCACATTGCACCTTCTATAGGAATGAACTGTCACTCATCTCACGGGACTCAAATATCCATAATGCTCTAATCATTATGTATGCACGAAGAAAAAGCCAATCAGGGCTATTTTCCAAAAATAAAAAGATACCGGAAATGAGATGTTGCAATGCCTGTTTCCTGCCCTTGAAGAAGAGGCGTTCTGCCTTGAAACGCGTCGGCCATGAGGAAATAGATGGCATCTTGGGGCAAGCTGCAGCGAGGTAACAAATGCCAGATGGTGGGGGCGCGGTCGTGTGCCCTTTTAATGCTGAGAGCATTCTTTGGAGAACAAAACATCTCATTAAGTGGTATTTTAGATTTTAAAGCCTTAAGGGCCGATTACGATGGCGGGCGGACTTGAGACCACCCGCCATCATAGCGGGTACGGGACCGCCCACCTGTAAGGCGGCAGTCCCGCACTCCAAATGACGATGCGAACGCCACTGTGGCGGTCGCATTCATCTATTTTACATTGCGGACGGTGCTGCTAGCTGCAGCACCATAGTGGTGTTGGAAATCACATGTTGTGCATTTCATTGAACAACGTGGCGGCACCACACGGTGCCTGCCACCTTGTGCATGGAAATGTAGGGGTGTACTATGTTCGACAGCCATGGAAAAGCTGGCTGTCGCCAGCAGTGTAATCTGGCGGGTGGTGCCTGCTAGGCACCGCTGCCATTTTACACATGCTGACCGCTCCGCCAGGCAATCGTGATGATTGCCTGTGGCGGAAGCGTGGAGGCCAGTCTTTGCGACCATTGCGTCACGAAGCGATTCCCTCCGCCATCCTAATGTGGCGAGGGGGAAATGGGAGTCAGATGGCGGAGGGACCGCCACCGCCGACCCGGCAGTGGCGGTACTTCCGCTATCATAATGAGCACCTAAGACCTTAAAAATATGCAAATTGTTTGAGATTCTTGGAAAGTCTGTATTTGATTGAAAGGTGAAACAGCACTTCATAGCAAATACGAAATAATTCTTTGAACTTTGAATTACATTTATGTGTTTGAGGTCTTTATTTCATGCTCAAGACAAATGCTGTTGCCCCACCATCGAGGTAGAATTGTACACTAGGTAAGAAAAACTGTCACTATCAACAACTGAAAGGCGACCTGTTAAATCTGCAGTGCCTGTCAATGTGTTGCAAAAATGTTATTACCTTTTAATCCATCTGCAATAAAATTACTGTTGTTTATATATTCAAATTATGCTGCAGATTCTAGATTAAGTAATGCATGTATCAATCAATATTTTTTAATGTGTCAAATCAAATCAATATTTATACAAAAAACATCACTTTTGCGCTGTCGGAACGCCCCCCCAGACCTCCCCCCCAAGCCCTCACCCCCCATTCGGTCCTCCCTAAGGATAATTCCCCAGATTATATTAGGCTACTTCTGCTGCACATTATTACCAACAAAAGCTGCACCCCAACACCTTACGGTGCTGCAGAGGAGTCACTTCTCAGATAGGTAGATATCTCGAGCTGAATGTGTTCCACTTCCTCAGTTGAGCTGTGTTGCTTTGCGAAGCAGATTATCACTGCTAATGTCGCAATATTCAGATCTCAAAAGAAGTACCTCAGAGCAATTAATTCTCTGATAGTGCTCAAGAGGGATTCAAAAGGCTCTGCACATAGCAGATGGCTGAGGCCTAGCACTTCACTGTGAGGAGTGGGTGCTATTTGCACGATCTACTCAGAGCTTAAATGGTGCACCACGCTAAAGTCAAAACTCTTCCACAGCAGTCGCTGACATGAACTAGTAACTCACTGGCAATCATCATGAGAGGCTGTGGGTGGACATGTGTGCTTTGACAGACCACTGACACAATAGTTTCTAGTCAAGGTAGGACTATAAACATTAATACTCAATAGATGTCAGATGGGAAGTGATAGATCTGTGATACACAGAATTAAGCAAGTACTCTGGGCCGATCTCACATGTGTCAGTTGTTACAGCTGATATTCCCAGGTCCCCATTTAGACTGACATTCATAATCTAGTTACAGCTGAGTTATCTCTGACTAAAAAGTTAACAAAGGGCCTTATTAGGATGTTGGAGGGATTGCCACCGACACGCCGTCGGTAACACTCCGTCCGACATCCAATACATTGGTCAGCCCACCAGATTACGATGCCGGTGGTCAGAGCCAGTGACTGACCGCTACTTCCAACAGGATCAAGGACCTTTTCCAGGCAGCAGCACAAGCAGCAATGGAAAAGGCTATGTTTCCGACTGCCATGTTGACAATCACATCATAATATCGGGAGTGGAACCGCCGACTACTTGTCGGGCAGTTCCACTCCTGAAACGATGTTGGTCTAATGCTCGTCCGACCGGCATCGTAATAAGGCCCAAAGTGTCTGCACAACCTTATCTCAGTCTCAAGTGAAGGTCCTGTATATGTTCATTGCTTGATATTTTAGCAATTGAAAGAGCACACATTAAAAAATATCTTCCATATTTAATGCCATTTCATTGCTACAACTTGTCCCAAAGCTTTTTCAGCAATGAGATTTTCTGTGTCATGTATCCTTCGTCACATTAACCCATATGTGGTATAAAGCCATCTTTTATACATATTTAGGCCTTACTATTTTCATTTTCTATTTTTTGTGAAGTCCAGCATTTTTAAGTGTTTGCCAATGGTTTAAAAATTTTCAAAAATTAATAGTTCCCAGCGTAAACTGATTTGTTACTTGTATAAATCACACAAATGTTGCTTTTATTTTCTTTCTTCTCTTATTCATTCCTGTTGCCATTTCGGCCTTCCCTTTTGCCTGGTCCCTGCTCCCTCCACCATACCCTTTCATTGTATTTGTTTTTTTCAAGTAACTTTTCGTTATATCTTTCACCTTCCTATGTTTCGTTTTCCAACATTCAAACTCCTCTTTCCAGAAGTCCAGTCCCACACAATGTCAGCAATGGGCATAGATGGAGAAATGTTTGCACCTAAATAAGATTTAATTCAAGTACATAAAACACTAGCTCAATAAGGATTTTCAACTTAGTGAATCACATATGTATTATAAGACACTTGATGTTCTGTTAACGCAAGCAAGTGTCACACTTCCATGTTATTTGTCTCAAGACGCCAAGAAAGGACTCGGCTAATAATTGTACTATTACTTCTGATCTTAGCCTATTCCTATGCTAACTTGCCATAGGGGAGAAGCCTCTTAAGGAAATATTATGCATATGTTTAGCTGCATTCCCTTGGTGACAGAAAACTGCTCCTGCACAGGGCCAGAATGGGAACCGAAACCGGCCCTGGCAAAGGGCTCGGCCGGCCCCGGAGTGGGTTGGGGGTATGGTCGAGCTGTTTGCCTGGGCCAGTTTCGGACGATTTTGTTACAGGAACCTATATTGCAGCTATGCTGCAAAAATGGCCCTTTAACAAATTAGGCACCCCAGGGGCCCAAACCCTGCCCCACCCTGGTGGTCCACCAGGGAAATGACCGGTACATGCTACGGCCAGTCCAGCCCAGCTCCTGCATGAAAAAGCAACCAAGAAAGAAAATAATCTTACGGACCTGCAGGATGCCCTGGATATTTTGCAATGGCAGTTGACACCTGAATACACTTTATTTTGCATTGTTGGACAGTGGTTAGGGGATTTTGTATTTATTTGGAAGCTAGGGCAAAGAGCACTATAAATTGATTTTTATAGAACCGCGGGCCTTTGTTTGTCAGAAAGAATTGCAGGGGCTATCCACCTACTGAGAATGTTTGAGAGTTGAACAGGACACTTTATCTTCGGTGCAGTGTGCACTGTTCTAATGCTTTTTCCATCGCAAGGAGGACTGCTCTGTGTGCTACCATTAAATGTAATAACTCTGGTTTGTATAGGTAATATTGTCAAGTGTCCGGTCATAATTTCCGCACCATAGGCCCAAGCTTCAATTTGAACTTAGTTATGTGGCCATCTCAAAAAGACATTTTACGTCAGTGTGCAAGCTCCGAAGGGATCCGTGCACCTGCTTTTACTAAAATTGCACTGTCTGCCTTTTTATATTTCTGAAATGTACTCACAAGCTCATGTATGCATTGTAGGCAGCATTGTTTCAGCAAAGCCGGAGCATGGATCCCTTCTGCAGCATCACATGGGTACCGAAGATGCTCCTGATATGGCCCTACATAACAACTGGCTCATCAGCAATGTACAAAAAACTTTAAAGTGCTATGTACCTTCCACAACACCCTCTGGCTAACGATGACTGTGAAATGGGCCACCTAAACTGTCTAATTTCAATGCTATCAACATTGACAAACTCTATCCATCAATGAGTCTTGAGGTTCCGTGACGGTTCCGTGACGACTTGAACCCGTGTTTTCAAGTTTGTCGGAAATACATAAAATTAGTATCAGCGAACCGCAAATGATCCATCTAGTATATCCCAGTGTTTTCGCTACGCTACGAGCAAGAGCACTCCTCCCACTGACACATTTCTGATATACACACGGCATCCATCTTAGATTATGGCCGCCATTTTGTGGTTCCTTGCCCTCACATATGCAATAGCCTCTGATCATTTCATTCACTTTGATTAAGGACACGTAGCCTTAGCCGGAGATTCACCTCTTACATGACACGTGCATCTTAAACCAGATCACGCTGAAGCTGCATGACTTGACAAAGGCTGCCTCCTCTGCCCGAGGCCAGCCTACCTGAACTGGTTTTCCTGTCCATTATACCTGATCATGATTAGGCGGCCGAAGCCGGTAGCCTTGCCCATTTACAACCTACAAACATCTCTTATCCCGCTTTTCTATCTTCTGCACCTGGCTCTGCTCCTTTCCTTCTGGGCCTTTATTAGGGGGAGGTAACGAACTTTATGATGAGGCGGTCCGGCTCTTGAATGCAATATTGACAAGGGATTGTGATGGACTGGTGGGAACCCCTCTTCGCGATGTTTGGTATCAGATATTATCGACAGTTCCTGTGTAACGCCAAATATTTATTGTTTAGAGACACAAAAGGTTTGGGAATGTACCGACATGTGAAATATTTGCCTAGAGCACAATTTTTGGTATATAAGGAGCAACCCTCAATGTACAAATCGAACAGGCTCCTGGGTACTGACCGTGTGTAGTATCTATGACTTCTGTGTCCCTGCAGTAATAAACCTTTGGTCTTTGACGCCACCATCGAGAAGCCCGTGTTTCTGTTCATTTGTGCACCAAGGCAGGTGGGACTCCGGGGTCTTTGGGTGTTGTACCCTGACACCTCTGGACGGAACCAAAAAGTCCAGAACTCCAATTGGCGCCCAACGTGGGGTGACGTCATTCGGTACCGGTCCAAAAGCCTGAAGAGTTCGAGAAGCTTCGTGTGAAGATTCCTGAGGGAGGCGCCCCACTTCATCGATCCCGGCATATCGCAAAAGTGGCCCTGAAGTTCTCTTCCACGAGGGTTCCCGTTCAAGACGGCTGCAGTGGGCCGTTGCCTTGACCGTCGCCCTGTCTTGGACCCGAAGTGGTGCAGTCCTTAGTACGGCGAAACGTGACGGGTTTCTCCCTGGTGACGTCTTCAGTGACTCAGTTAAGTATTTAGTGATAGCTAGTTGGTTACTTTTGTGAGGATTGTTAAAAATCCTTGATCGGTTCTTGGTTTGGTTTGGTTTTGTAAGATTATCTTTGGTTGTTCTAATTACGATAATCTATTTGGTTCAGTTTTGGGTATCGATACATCAGTTCGTTTTTGGTAGGCCTAAGTTCTTGGTTCAAGTGCACAATTTGTTTCGTGTTTGTTTGTTTTGTGTTCCGGACTGAAAATGGTAAGTCGGAAAATGTTGTCTTGTTTTAGTTGCAACAGTGACTCACAATTAGAGGATTCCTGTCTGGTTCCTCCGATTGGGACTCCCCTTTATGATTTATACTGTAAGTATGGTGTGGGTCCTATAACTTATAATGAGATATGGGTTCGTTATTGTAAGAAGGATGGTGTCCTTAGTTGGCCACTGCATGGTAGTTTTGAACAAGAGATTCTCGACAACTTAGAAGCGAAATTGTTTAGGAAGAAAGCCCGGCCGGCAATGTTTGACTCTTTTCGTTACTGGCGAAAAGAATCCAAACAGAGAGAAATGAAAAGGTTGAAGAAAGAGCAAAAAGAGCAAGAAGAGTTAACTCTAGAGCAAGCGACTAAACAGTTGCAGGCTGACGAGTGTGAGAAAGCCATAGATGTAGCCATTAGAGAGCATAACTTAGCGATTGACAAATGCTATCCTGCCTTGCCATCGAAAATGGCTAAGATACTGGAGGATTCTGAAAACGATCCTCTGCTATCTTATCTGTTACGGTCGCCTCCACCGTACGCACAAGGTGCTACGGCTCCACTGATCCCGAATGTTCAATTGCCGGTTGTTGGACAACCTGGTGTCCTTGTTCCTCAGAATCAAGTTCCTATACCTCCTGTGGTGAATGTAAATGTTCCTACAGCTCCTCCTCTTCCCGCACTGCCCGCTCCCATACCTACCACTGTACCTATTGGTCCTCAAACTATTTTCCTCGATACTCCTACTGTTTCGTCATCTATTCCTACCTCTACTGCATTCTCTATGTCTGCGAGTGTACTAACTCCACTTTCTGTTCGTCGAAGAATCACTGATTCTGTTACTAATATGCTGTCGCCTACATACAAAACCTTGATTAAGACTCCTACTCCTGGAGTGTACTAACTCCACTTTCTGTTCGTCGAAGAATCACTGATTCTGTTACTAATATGCTGTCGCCTATATACAAAACCTTGATTAAGACTCCTACTCCTGACTCTGTTCAGAGACGGAGTCAGCTTCCAAGTACTGAGGAACGGGGAGTTTTAGACTCCACGGCTCTCAGATGGATTACAAAAGTTAGAAGATATAGTACGAGAGATGTGTTAGAGACATTTATGCAATGGGGAGAGCCAACGCAGCGATACGTCTTTGACGAGATGTGCTCGTTGTTGCGTGAGGAAATAGAAGAAGACGATGTTGAATCAGATTTGGAAGATTTAATTAAAGTGCAGAAAGAGTTTGCTGCTGGAATGATAGTGGGCGATAATATAAAGGAAGCGATGGAACTCATTTTGAGTTTTAGGATTGATCCATCTCTTCGTTCACCGAGAGATTTAGAGAAAGGTAAAGTGAAGCTAAGTCGCCAATATCCTATGAGGGAGGTTCCTCCAATTTGGCGCGAAGCCGTGCAAGCTAATGCGGTTGCAGGTATTGCAGCTGCTCCAGCACAGTTCCAAAGAGTATGGATACATATTCCATGGAAGCGAGCAGAAGTGTTAGCAGTGAAACAGGCCTTGCCAGATCCGCGTAAGAATCCAGCCGGATATTACAAAGAATTGACACAGACAGTTGAGGCTTGTATAATGAACTTAGCCGATATTGATATGTTGTTTGGTAATGTAGTTCCACAACCAGTGTGGGCTAAAATTCGTAGAGAAGATCATCAGGCTGCTTTAGGTGGTGATTGGGCAGCTATCACTGCAGCAGATGCTCAGCAAACGGGTGGTGCGAAACCCGAACCCCTAATTGCTAATCTTCCTGGCAGAATAATAGATTTAATGAAGACTCTGATGCCAGCATTGCGTGTTAATTGGGATAAATTATCCGCATGCAAGCAGAAGAAAGACGAAAGTGTCTCTGACTTCTTCACGAGGTTCGAAGAGACTTTTGTGGATCATAGTGGTCAGGACATGAGCACTGAAGGAGGACAGAGATTGTTTGTCGATAAATTTGTGCATAATTTGTTACCTGAATTATGCAATAAATTGAAAGACTCAGAAAGTGCGTGGGCTGTATCTACGACAGCGCAAATACTTGCGACTGCACAGTACTACGAAAATAGGGATAAAGAGGAAAAGGAGAAATCAGAGAAGAAAACGAAAGATTTAAAAACTAAAGTTCTTTTACAGCAGGCGTATCCGCCTCGCACGAATCAGACTAATACGCAGCAAAACTCATATCAAAGGACAGATTATAGTACATCAAGGCCTCAATACCAGTGGAATCAGTGTGCGTACTGTAAGAAAGAGGGTCACTATAAAAATGATTGTCAGATTTTAGCGCAAAATAATGCGGCAGCAGCTCAGAGAGGTCGTGGTGGTTTTGCACAGAATTCTAGAGGACGAGGACGAGGTGCTATGCCTCCGCAAACGAATGATCGTCCCTCTAATCACTTTGATCAACGAAATGTACAGTCAGCTCAACAGAATAGATCTCAGCAATATCTTGTTGAGGATTATTGTGAAGTTGAAGAGGGATTTCAACAAAATGGGTACTAGGACAGCCATGGACAGAGAGAGGGAGTAGTATCAGTTCCAGTGGATCAGAGTGGGCCTTATGTCGCAGTAGCAACATCAGGTATAGTCGAACCGTTTCTGTTGGATACTGGTGCCGCGAAAAGTTCTATAATTCATGCGAAACTCCCTGGCGCTCCTTTGTCTGGCTCAACAAATGTTTCCGTAGGTTTTTCAGGCGCCCCTGTGTACAACCCGATATCTGGTCCTTTGTCTATTTCTGTTGGACCGTGTCAATTGAAAGCACCCTTGATTTTGACGACAGGTTGTAATGAAAATCTGCTTGGTTTAGATTTGTTAAAACGACTATATGCGACATTGTACTGTTCTCCGGAAGGAGTACAGCTTACTTTGGGTAAAAGAATCACCTCTCCGAT
Organism: Lissotriton vulgaris; assembly: GCF_964263255.1. NCBI lineage: Eukaryota > Metazoa > Chordata > Amphibia > Caudata > Salamandridae > Lissotriton > Lissotriton vulgaris. Next base: position 39,023 of record NW_028242383.1, read on the forward strand.
GTACTTGTCAATGGACGCACTCCCGCCGGAGCTACGTTCACTCCCAAATTCTCTTTGGGCGACTGGTCCCAATGATGTAGGTCTACTAGAGATTCCACCGTATGTAGTAACTTTGAAAGCGAATGTGAAATTTCCAAGAATTCCTCAATATAAAATATCGAATGAAGGTGAGCGTGCACTCTTATTGATTGTGCAAGATTTGATTAAAAAAGGTGTGGTTGAAGAAACGCGAGGAAATGTTTGTAATAGTCCTGTATTACCGATTTTGAAACGAACTGATCCTACAAAGCCTCCAGTTTATAGGTTTGTCATAGACCTTAGAGAAGTTAATAAGATTGTAATTCCGCAGTTTCCTGTAGTGCCAGACATTACTGCCTTGTTAACATTGATTCCTGCCACAGCTACGTGGTTTTCAGTTATAGACCTCAAGAATGCATTTTTCAGCATTCCGATAGCTGAAGAAAGTAGGGATATTTTCGGCTTCTGTCTAGGAGGTCGAAGCTTCAGATTTAAACGCGCTCCACAAGGCTACTGTGAAAGTCCATCCATTTACAGTCAAGCATTAAAAAGTCAGCTAGATTCTTTTGTCCTTCCTCCAGGCTCTGCCCTAGTACAGTACGTAGACGATCTTTTGGTGGCTGCCGATGACAAGGAAACTTGCAAAGCAGCTACGATTTCACTATTGCATCATTTGTCTAATTTAAATCATAAGGTGTCACCTTCCAAAATGCAATACTGCTGCCAAGAAGTAACCTACCTAGGTCACCTCTTATCAAAGGAGGGAAGGAAGTTGACCCCAGAAAGAATAAAAGCAATTACGCAGATGAGTGTTCCACGCACACAGAGGGAAGTACGTGCCTTTTTAGGTATTACCTCTTACTGTAGGCAATGGATCCCAAATTTTTCACTTTTAGCGAAGCCATTGGTAGCTTTGACTGGGAAAAATGTTCCGAGTCCGGTACCATGGTCTGATGAATGTCAAGAGAGTTTTACTGAATTACGAAAAGCTTTGTGTTCAGCTCCTGTATTGGGCACACCTGATTACAGTAAGCCATTCACGCTCTACGTTCACGAAAGAGAAGGTTGCGCGTTGAGTGTCCTGACACAGAAGTTTGGTGATAAACAACGCCCTTGTGCGTATTTCTCATCAACATTAGATCCGGTAGCTAGAGCATTACCTAGTTGTTTGAGGGCTACAGCGGCAGCTGCAGCTTCCATTCGACAATCTGCTGGTTTGGTGATGAACAATATGCTAGTGGTCATGGTTCCTCATGCAGTGGACACACTCATGAACCGAACGAAGACACAACACCTTACTAGTGCGAGATTATCTGGTTACGAGCTGACGTTATTAGCGAGTCATATTCAGATCAAAAGATGCAATGTATTGAATCCAGCAACATTGTTGCCGACTGATCAAGAGTCGAGTGATTCTGAGCCACATGACTGTTATTTCAAAACGGAGGAAGAGACAAAAGGTCGTATCGACTTGAGGGATACTCCCCTATCCGACCCGGATGGTACGCTGTATGTGGACGGGTCATGTTTTAAATTGGAGAATGGTGATGTGACTGCTGCCTACGCGGTAACGACTTTGAAGACGATTGTGGAGACTGCAAGAGTGAGTCAGAATTCTGCCCAAGCTGCAGAGTTAATAGCTCTTACGAGAGCGTGTGTTTTAGCTGAGGGAAAGAGAGTGAATGTGTTTACAGATAGTCAGTACGCATTTGGCGTGGCCCATAGTTTTGGCCGGTTGTGGAGAGAAAGGGGTTTCATTACGTCCCATGGGACTAAGATTCAACATGGTCAGCTAGTTAACGACTTGTTAGAATCTCTAACCTTACCGACTGAAGTTGCAATTGTGAAGTGCAGTGCTCATAAAGCAATCACGGATGATGTTGGTCGGGGAAATGCCTTTGCTGATGAAACCGCTAAACAGACAGCTAGAGACATGATGAGTAGAATGTATGTTGCTACGTCTGCAAGATGGATTGCTGAGTCTGGAATGTGTGAAGACACAGTGGAAAGTGTGAAAGAGATTCAGAAAGAAGCGACTGAGGAAGAGAAACGCGTATGGAGAGAAAGTACGGGCAAATTGGACTCGAATGGATGTTGGATCGATTTGACAGAACAGCAGCGTTGGATGTTGCCTGATGCGTATGTGCTTGCAGTAGTGACGATGGCGCATGGAGTGGCGCACATAAGTTCTAAAGGGATATGCAAGATGTTAGCTCCGGTTTGGAAAAATGAGGGAATCAGTAAGTGTGCAGAGAGAGTGGTGAAAAATTGTATGGTGTGCTTGATGCATAATCCTGGCAAGGGAACTCCAACTCCAGCTGGTCATTTTGCTCCTCCTTCCTGTCCCTTTGAAGTAATACAGTTAGACTTCATTCACATGGAACGCTGCAACAATTTAAAATACGTCCTGGTGGTAGTTTGTGCTTTTTCCAGGTGGATAGAAGCATACCCACTAAAGGACAACACTGCTTTATCAACTGCCAAAATTCTTCTCAAAGAATTTTTTCCTAGGTATGGAATGCCACGGATTGTATGGTCAGATAACGGAAGTGAGTTTATAGGGAAAGTTATGCAGAGTGTGTGTGCTGGTCTAGGATTGAAACAAAAATTTCATAGTGCGAACCATCCCCAGTCAGCTGGTCTAGTGGAGGGTTACAATGGCACCCTCAAGCTTAAAATAGCCAAAATACAAGCATCCACAGGTTTGGCTTGGCCAGACGCACTTCCTTTGGCCTTGTTATCAACGAGAGCAACAGTGCATTCTAGAATAGGGCTTTCTCCATATGAGATTGTATTTGGCCGCCCGGCAAATGTCTGGGGTGTGCCAAGGCCTAAACAATTCTGCTCCATTGAATATCCTATGTTGATAGACTACCTTTACGACTTGACTGCTAAATTAAGTCTTATTCATCAACAGGTTTTTGATGCTTTGCCAAAGCCTCCGGAGAGTCCAGGGCATCAACTGAAACCGGGTGACTTCATAGTGGTCCGGAACTTCGCGAGGACAAAGAATCTTCAGCCTCGCTACATCGGCCCCTTCCAGATCCTGCTGGCAACGAGGACAGCTGTACGTGTTGCTGGCCGGAAGAACTGGATCCACGCTTCTCACGTAAAGCGTGTTCCACTGCCGCTGCCCTACGACGACTGGGTGAAGAAGGGAATTGGTGCCTCCGAATCTGAAATAACTCCAAAATTTGTCCCTTTCAGCGATGCCGATTTGATTTCTGACACTTTGAAACTTGACTCTCCTCCTGAAAAGACTGTTTTGAACATTGAACATTTGTCTCCAGCATCAAAAGAAACTTTGCCATCTGCGAACGTAAACTCTGCAACAGCTGCTAGTGATACACTATTTTCCGATCAAACAGTACCAGCAAAGAAAAGATACAACCTCAGAAGCCATAAAACGAACTAATAAAGCAGGCAACTGCATATTGTGATTTTGATATTTATATACATTGGACTTTTTGCTTTTCAGCCAGGAAGTTTGCTATTGTTTATTGTTTTTAATAAATTGCCTTGCCGTCTGGGTAGCCGTAGGGTCGTGGCTGTGTGCCTAGTTTGAATTTGCAGGGGTCTGACACAAGGTCGATCTTTCTGTTAGTACTGGGAACTCCCAGGGCTGACAGAGGCATTTTCATCTACGTACACATCATCAGTGGTCGCGAGCGGATTGTAGAAGATGGAACTTCCTGCGCTGCAACGAGAAAATGTGATTTATGTTCGCAGAAACAGACTAAATAGAATTCTTCACAGCAAATGTTTCTTGATGCAATGTGCCATTACATTTTTGATTGTTTTAGCAACATTGGTGGGTGGAATTGTCTTTAGCATAAATTTGATTTTTGTGCCAGTTTCTACAGTGCCTCCCCTTGATCCAGCTATTTCTACTGTTTCTTCTATACATTCTTTTCACTCGTTTCCTGAACATGAGCAAGCTCGACGCTCAGAATTCATTAATAATACTTTTGTACAGCTCTTGCACCAACACCAACTGGTAGTTAACACTACAGACTGCTGGGTGTGTGGCTTGATACCTCACACTATGGATAAAGGTATTCCCTATTTGGTTTTACCTTACAGCTATAATGGATCATTTCAGGCCTTCCAAACCATCTTTGCTTATGCCCTTGAAACCTATCCTCCACGTCCACCACGTTCCACTAAATATAACTCTGCCAACAAAGCTTTAGTCCAGGGAATTATTGACATGATCAAGGACGTCAATAATACTCCATCTTACCCTAGAGACGAATTGCGAGTATATTTAAGTTGGAATACTTCAGAGTATCGCCTTGGTTTAGGAGAAAGCAAGCGTAAAAGCTCAACTCCAATCTGGGTCGTACCTCACCGAGGTCAGGTCTGTTTGCAAGGTAATGGGAGAAATCCGACAGCTCAGCTAGGGAGGAGTGAGTGCGTAGAGACTTATGTGTTTCCGGCTAACTCTTCCCCTGCCTTCCTTACTGCTAGGGGTACCTACTTCATCTGTCGAGACAGAGCTTATACATGGTTGCCTGCTGACTTTTCAGGTTCATGTTATATTGCTCGATTGTTGCCTCCGACATACACTGCTTCAACGGATTACCACAGAACAAGAGTAGCTAGAGGTGTTTTCAGCAGGGAAGATACCGCTGGTCAGGAAGCTGGAGACTTCTTCAAAGGCTTCCTTCCGTTCTGGGGGCCAATGGCCAATAGTAGAAACATACGCCAGCTAACACGGGTAGTTGAATCTACTATTACCGAAACTGCTGGTGCCCTTAGCAATCTGACAGCTGAGCTTCAGGCGGATAGACTCATGACATTGCAGAACCGTATGGTTCTAGATGTTATACTTGCAGATCGAGGTGGGGTATGCAGAATGATCCAATCGAGCTGCTGTGTCTTTATTCCTAATAATGCTCCAACAGTTTACGAGGCGATCTCTAAGTTGCACAAGATTTCAGACTCCATACATGTAGACAAGGGAAACTGGTCCTTCATGGAGTGGGTTTGGACTCTGATCTCAGCGTGGGGATGGAAGGTTCTAATGGTCATTGGTGTCATCTTAGTATTCCTATTCTCATGTTGTCTGATTATCCAGTGTGGTCCTGCTCTGTGTAGTCTTTGTGCTGCAACTTGTCTCAGAAAACCACCTGCGTTTGGAGAAAAGACACGAGAAAGGATGATGATACAACAACATGTCACTGACCTGATGAACATAGAACTAGATTCAGACATAGATTGAGTAATTGCCTATGTAAGGGCAAAAGGAGGGTCTGAGGTTCCGTGACGGTTCCGTGACGACTTGAACCCGTGTTTTCAAGTTTGTCGGAAATACATAAAATTAGTATCAGCGAACCGCAAATGATCCATCTAGTATATCCCAGTGTTTTCGCTACGCTACGAGCAAGAGCACTCCTCCCACTGACACATTTCTGATATACACACGGCATCCATCTTAGATTATGGCCGCCATTTTGTGGTTCCTTGCCCTCACATATGCAATAGCCTCTGATCATTTCATTCACTTTGATTAAGGACACGTAGCCTTAGCCGGAGATTCACCTCTTACATGACACGTGCATCTTAAACCAGATCACGCTGAAGCTGCATGACTTGACAAAGGCTGCCTCCTCTGCCCGAGGCCAGCCTACCTGAACTGGTTTTCCTGTCCATTATACCTGATCATGATTAGGCGGCCGAAGCCGGTAGCCTTGCCCATTTACAACCTACAAACATCTCTTATCCCGCTTTTCTATCTTCTGCACCTGGCTCTGCTCCTTTCCTTCTGGGCCTTTATTAGGGGGAGGTAACGAACTTTATGATGAGGCGGTCCGGCTCTTGAATGCAATATTGACAAGGGATTGTGATGGACTGGTGGGAACCCCTCTTCGCGATGTTTGGTATCAGATATTATCGACAGTTCCTGTGTAACGCCAAATATTTATTGTTTAGAGACACAAAAGGTTTGGGAATGTACCGACATGTGAAATATTTGCCTAGAGCACAATTTTTGGTATATAAGGAGCAACCCTCAATGTACAAATCGAACAGGCTCCTGGGTACTGACCGTGTGTAGTATCTATGACTTCTGTGTCCCTGCAGTAATAAACCTTTGGTCTTTGACGCCACCATCGAGAAGCCCGTGTTTCTGTTCATTTGTGCACCAAGGCAGGTGGGACTCCGGGGTCTTTGGGTGTTGTACCCTGACACCTCTGGACGGAACCAAAAAGTCCAGAACTCCAGTCTTTAGATGGAATAAACACTGAACCAGATCCTTCAACGTCAGGCACCCACACTGTGGTATTCACTGAAACATAGTCCAGGCTGCAACCAAACTACAATCATTTCTGGAAAAGCCTGAAAACTGAAATATTCCCATGGGCATTTGAACAATCTCCTCACCTTTGGGGGCAGTGACTGAATAATATAGGACCTTCTTTTACTGATCGGATATTTTGGTATTTCACTTAACTCTCCAAAGAAAACCTACAGGAAAACCACTGAATAAGTGAATATGCTAGTAAATGTATACCTTCTGAATGATGATGAAGATGATTCACTTATTAGATTTATCATTGAAATGGGCTACTTCCTGAAATATTATATTTTTGGAGCATTGAATGTAATATCCACTTTAGAGAAGGGTTTGTTTCCAAATCATAAAGCACAGTTTTGGTATGCATGGCACTGATTGAGAGCTAATAATATGAATAGCTTATTTGAAATCATGTTATTCATTGTTTCTACATCAGAACAGTAAATAAAGTGGTTATTTTGCACAACTCTCATATTGCCTAGAGAACTCTCACATCTTTCATGTGTTCCCCACCTCACCCATATTTCCAGTGACGGGAGTAGTGACTGTCACTTTTCCGTCTCCCCACTTTCTCCTGCATCTCTCAGTTCTCCATAAATGTGAGAGAGGTGGGAGAACAGGGCTGAGGCTCTGCCTGCACCATCTACTATTTTTTGTCCATTAGCCACAAGTCTCTGCAGATAGGTGTCAGTGTTGATATTTACAAGACCTATGTCAGGATCTACTAGAAACTCATGTCTTAAATGTTTATTGAATCATTTTGCATTTTATATTCCAAGAGCAACAAATATAATTTAATATATATTCATAGGCATAAAAAGCTGTTGGAAAAATGTATTGAAGTAACAAATGCTACAAATGATTAACAGGAAACAAAAGCATTAAAACAAGTTACTGTTTAGATCATGTCATTAAAATATTTCTGATCTTCTGTGGCTTTTGCATTTATAATACAAACAAAAGTGATACTGACTGTAAGCAAAATGTTTTCATTAATACATTCAGTATTTGCATCTTCCCAGATGTTGAAGAGCTGAATATTTAAACAGTCAACAAGTCATTTTGCTGATATCTACACTGATTTTACTGATATTTACCATTTCTTTTTACACTAGGAAAATGGGCAGAGAAGGTATGGTGGACCTCCACCAGGATGGGATGGCCCGATGCCAGAGAGGGGATGTGAGATTTTCATTGGCAAATTACCCCGCGACCTTTTTGAAGACGAACTCATACCATTATGTGAAAAAGTAATGCACCTTCTTTCTAAATTGGTTTTTAAAAACTGTGATCAGAAAACGGTTTTAGCACGTGCCACTTTTTCTACTGAGCTATCCTATCCAAATTTAACTTGCATAATACCATTGTTCCATAACTTAAGGTTTTCTGTATGTGCTGTAAATGTGACTGAATGAATGTACAAATACATACATTTCCATGAATTTGATGTTACCCCAAATCAATGTATTTAACAACACTGAAATGAATATCACAGTGTCCCTGCCTCCAACTATGCAATGAGACATATTAAAGAAACAATTAGTAAAAACGACAACACTAGAAATAATATCATGGGTTTCTAGGGTGAAATGATTGGGAAAATAGAAAAGAAATTAAACTTATCTGAAATAGTGAACCTGTTGAAAACTGATAAACTGATTTTTGTAATGGTGAAAGAGTGCTTACACAGAAAAATATGACACAAAAAGAATAACGATCACTGATAAAGTGAATCTGAAAATGAAAACAACATACACAAGTGAAGAGCAAAGATCCAGATGGGATTGACTTTAGAAAAAAGCACAACTAAAGCACATTTATGAAACTGAAGTCAGAAAAAGAAAATTTTGCAATGTAAGTCAATTCCATATATTCTTTTTTGTAAACTGGGATTTTTAAGGGTTCTTGAAATAGACATAATAGGTCCTATTTACAAAGGTAGATTTACACCTGTAGATTTACTCATGTATATATTTACTCATCCACTGGGTGTAAGTCTACACTTCTGTGCTATTCACTTTTCTCAGTGTAGATTTAACCCTCAGTGTAGACTTTCCAGCCTCCTCTAAGACTAGGGGGTGAAGACGTCTAAGACTACATTTATAAGTATGAGATCACTACTAGTATTTTATCACATGTAGGTGATTTAATATTATTACACCTGTGTTGTAAATCTCCTTATGGGAACTATAGTGAATTCATGGGACTACCGTTTGGGATCCCAGCCGTTGTATTCCAGAAATTGAACACAATACTAACGGAACTGGTATGGGGGTCGGGACGAAGGCGCATTAGTCTGACCAAACTGCAACTTACCACTGCGACAGGCGGAATTGGGGTACCGGATTTTCGAGCATATAACTATGCCTGCAAGTTGCAGTGGCTGGCCTACTGGCTGGCAGGCCGCAACCTACATGAAATTAGTATGTCAGAATCGGACTGGTCAAAAGGATCCATCCACACCCTGTTGCTACCGGGGTCAGAGATCCCCAGGCAAACCCCTCCCCTACTACGACTAGCGCTCACATATTGGAGGAGGGCGGTGATATACACATCCCCTACGTCCTCGTATGCCCCCTTGATACCACTTCTGGGAGTCCCACTAGGCACAGAATTGCTCTCGAACCAAACACTTAATACGTGGCAGGAAGCGGGGGTTACGCATATAGGAGACCTGTTTGCAGATGGCCAGGTCATGTCGTTTTGAGGACTTTCGGGAGACTCATCATACGCCGGGGGGCACATTCCTCTTACATGCCCGGGTGCGCGGGTACATAGCCAGGACGTGGGCGCCCACAGGTGAGGAACCCCCCACGAACCCACTATTTACAATGCAATACCTCATGGGGACGGGCAGTCATTTGACGAAATGGATCACAAACGGCATAAGAACCGGGAGGGCGGTCTCATTACAACCCCTAAGAGCTAAATGGGAGGAGGATGTGGGTAGGCCGTTCAGAGATAAAGAATGGGAATGTATCCTCAAATTCCCCAAAAAAGTTTCAAGGAACCCTAAATTTAAATTCATACAACTCATGATTTTACACAGGGCATACCTATCACCACACCGTTTACACGTAAGGTTCCCTGACACACCTGATAGTTTCCCCCGTTGCAGTATGGCGAACGTGCGCCTGATACACATGTTATGGGGTTGCCCGAAACTGGGGTATTACTGGACCACGGTGCATGACACCCTAATTAAACTGTGGAACAGTGAAGGTATTGGATCCTACATCTGGCCAGCCCGGATCTCAACAATAGGGAAAACAGAACAGGTTGGCTGGACAGGATAATTGACAAAAAAATCTGAAATCACGCAGTCAATATGTACTATGTGACCACTGGATTTGTATTCCAAGCAAATTTATTTTCTTTTTCACTTGGATTCCCAATGTTTCAAAAAACAACAGGCACAAACAAGAAACTGTCAGTACAGTAGGTTCATGTGTACAGTATCTACAAATATACTAATTTACAAATATACAACACTTACAACAACAAATCAAACGAAGCAAATATTGACACACCAAAAAACAATAAAACACATAGTGATCCAAATAAATTGCAATTATATACAGTGCATCATTAGTGCATGAAAGAAGAGAAATCCAGTCCTTAGAACTAAAAACCAGGAGACAGGCGGGATTGAGATGGAATGGGGTGCCTGCCTGTCAACCAAGACCTGTGGTCGAGTGTTTTTATAGGATTACACTGCTAGGGTCCAAAATAGTGATATAATTTACGTCCTAGCGGCGCCCTTTGATCTTGCCACAGGGTGGAAGTGTCGACGCGTTTCGAACCTAGATGTTGTAGGTTCTCTTCAGGACAGGGACTGGGGACGGTAAGTCTGCAAAGGAATACGGAATTGGTGTCAGAATTGTACATCATAGTACTGCAAGAGCCTCCTCTGACAACGAAAGAAAGGGAAATGATTACCTGCACAGGGGCACAGAAGTTGCCGTAGTGTAGGTATATCGCAGTTCGCAGTTAGGTCTGAAAAAACATATAAAGAGGTGCTCAGCACGATCACAAACCGTAATGTCAAAGATAGGGGAGCAACGTGGAGTGGCGCAAGGCCTGTGTGAATGTGAATCATACCTGTAATTCACGCAGTGGTAGACTGAAGACGTGATGCCCGCCGCGCTGTGCACACTCGGGGTGGAGAAAAGCTCACATTTTGTAGCGCAAGTGTTGTTGGCTGGGTGAGTAACAACAAGAGTAGGATTCCCATGGTCAGCATAAGCGTAAAGTTTAAAGAAACCCAGTTTGAAACAAACAGCTAGCCCTAGGCACGGAGCAAAGGAAAAGGTTCCTACCTGAGTTCAAAAGCGGTAATTAGGGCGCCTGGTCACTGAACCAAATTCAAGCCAGTAGCGGTAACGATTTCACCGCGGCCCGCTACAGAGAAAATTGAAACGGGTGTATATTAATTGCATTGTCTGATTGCAATTTGGTACTAACAGGAAGGCAGTTCACATTCGAATGGCACGGGGCACTTACTCGTGTGGAAGGAGTCGCTGAGTTGCTCCAAGAGAAGTTCAGTCTGTGGGTCAGGCGCGGCGCCTGCACGGTGTATTTAAAACAACCGGGTCGGAGTGCCGGGGGGCATGGCAAGTGAGGTAGGACTACACGGGCGTCTATGGAATGCTGGTAGATGTAGTTTTAGGTATGACACGCTAGCGTCAGTGAAGGAGTGCAGATGTAACAGTCTGAAAGCTAACATATATATACATATTCTAGTAGTCTAGCATATCTCATTAGTATCAATTTTCTTGTCAGTGACATAGTGATCAATACGACGATCCAAAAATAGGAAATTCGACTTCATTGTACAATCTTACCACCCAGGAGTTATTCTGCGGCACACATAAATGGATCATCACAAAAGTGACACTTCATAGGCATATTCACAGCACAAGTCTGTTATAGTCACTAGCATAGATATGACAAATGTTCACTGCCTCTTAAACACATAGATGTGTGAACACAACTCCATAATCTCGTGGCCGGTATTGTAATCGTGTATGAAACTGGATATATAGAACCCAACAGCAATTAGAAATAGTGAACAAGGATAAGGCAAAGAAAGGGTGCAGCTCAGCCAAACTCAACAGCATAGATCGAAAGAAGTTAATAGACTCGCAGTTTCGGACATTTCATTCAGACCAGAATTGGATGTATCGAATTTCAGTATGAGGTACGCCTCATTTTGGGAAAGGCGAAGGTCAGGGTCACCACTGCCCCCCCTGATAACAGCCAGGACAGTCCATCTTATGTCATGACAGGAGTGTTTTTGCTGCAGGAAATGAGAAACCAGAGGTGCAGTCAAGTTTTTATTATTTATTCTCGAGCGATGTTGGATGATTCTTTGGCGGACCTCCTGCGTGGTTTTGCCGATATACAGCTTCTTGCACGGGCATTGATTAGCATACACAGTGTATTTGGTCTTACAGTTCGTGTGTTCATTGTGACGCCAAAACTTGTTACCATCCGTAAAGAGCGAACCTTCTATTGTGAGGTCGCAGACAGAACATGTTCCACATTTGCGATGCCCCTTGACCGGATTGGCTCCGAAACCGTGCTTTGTGAGTCCCTTTTTGGAGGTGGTCGGGTAGATGTAATCATCTGGCCAATACTCCTGTTCTTTTTGAGGGCAAAGAGAGGTGCACCTATGTCTGGAAGGATTTCCTGGACCAAATGCCAACTTTTTTTGATGATTTTTTGAAGTTGCTTGGTGTGGGGGCCAAAGGTTGATACACATACCATTCTCTCAGTCGCAGGTCTTGGTCTCTTCTCAAGAAGATGTTCCCTGGGTGTCCATCTCGCTCTCTTCATGGAGTGCTTTAACCCCTTCCATGCTAATGACAAGGTCAACTCGTCATGGGTTTTACCTGCCCTGTGCTTATGACGAGTTGACCTTGTCATGAACAATGGAAAATCTGGTAATGCAGCACCCAGCGGGAAAACCCCTTAGCAGCCAAGGTGTTAATAGCTTATGAGGATATCCTCTCTCTTGTAACTTTGAGGTCAATCCCTGTCCGTGCAATTCAAACTGCTGGATAGTGGAACAATCCCGTCTCACCCAGAGATATTGTCCATAAGGGAGATGATCCCTTAAACTCCGCGGGTGATAGCTCTTATAATGGAGTGCATTATTCTTATCTGTTTTCTTCTGGTATAGTGAACATGAAAGCACATCATCCCTGACTGATATCTCTACATCCAAGAATGGTAAGGATCTGTCATGGTAGCTCAGGCTGAATTTTATGTCCGGGCTCCTATCGTTCAACCACACATGGAATTCTTCAAGTTGTGTCGACGTTCCGTTCCACAAACACCACACGTCGTCTATATATCGGAGCCATTGTCCAATATGGCCTCTGTAGGGGTTGTTGTTCAAAACATACTTCTCCTCAAATTGGCCCATATACAAAATGGCCGTTTCGGGGGCAAATGGACAGCCCATTGCAGAACCTTTGATTTGTAAGAACATCTCGTCCTCGAAGGTGAAAAAATTCTTCTTTAAAGCCAAGGTTGCAAAGGAGATTATAAGTTCAGTGGGAACCCTATGTGGACGTGGTCGGCTTTCCAAGTATAGTTCCATGACGTCAAGACCATCTTGCTGGGGAATCTGTGTATATAAAGATGACACATCCATAGTGGCTAACAGCTGACAAGTGGGATCAAACGCCAGGCCTTCGACTTTGTTTATAAAATCCATGGTATCCCTCAGGTAGGATGGCACCTGAACCACAAAGGGTTTCAAGAATATGTCCACGAATTTGGAAATGGGTTCAAAAACAGAGTCACAAACGGACACTATCGGACGTCTTGGGGGTGTTTGGGGGTCTTTATGTACTTTAGGGAGAAAGTACAGATGCGGGGTCCGAGGATATTGCTTGCCGAGATATTCCGATTCTTTGGGTCCAAGTATCCCTGCTTCTTTGGCAGCATTGACAAGTCTTCTGACTTCATCTTGAATCTGAGCAGTTGGATCATGGGTGATTCCGCGGTACCACTCCTGATTGTACACATGATTCCGCCCTTCAGTTCTATACAACTCTTTAGACCACAGGACCACGGCGCCCCCTTTGTCTGCTTGCCTGATGATAGCTTCTTGTTGGGTCTTCAGTTCTTGAATAACTTCTCTATGTTTTTTGGTGATGTTTCTGGGTACAAAAGGACGTTTCTTCTCCAACATATTCAAAGATGACATGACTGAGCGTTCAAAGACTATGATGTTTTTAGAGACGTTGTGGTTGGGGGTACAGAAGGAAGATTTATTCCTCAAGCCTGAGGCTTCGGTGGAGACTTGATCAGTCGAGTCCTTAAAAAACCATCTCAGACGGACCTTGCGAAAGAATTCCATGACCTCCAATTTGATTTTAGTGAAATCCATGGCGACCCCAGGTACAAAAGAAAGGCCCATTTCCAGAACTTCTTGTTCAGCTCTTGACAAGATTTTTTCAGAGATGTTAATAATGGCAGATGATTTCACGAGTTGTAATGTTTTTTGCGTGTGGTCATCTCCCATTGGGGTTTGAATCTCGTCCGCTTCTGCTGTTGGCCCTGGCCTAAAAAAGGCCTCTTGGGAGTATTTCTGTTCTGTTGGTTCCTGTTCGAGGGGCCTTCTCCTGCATCGGAGTCCTGCATTGATTCAGAAGAGGATGTCTCAGAGAATGTAGTAAATCTTCTCTTGGATCTCCCTTGATTGGTATTCAGATATCTGATGGAATCAGATCTACTGTAAAATTCATCTTTCAAGTAGGGATACACGGTCTCGATGTTAAAGTTTTTTTGATCTTTCTCGAACTTTGAGGTCTTGAAATTGATGGTGTTGTCTCTAAATGTAACCAGTTCTTTTTCAATCTTTTCTAAGAGAGCTTTTGCCTCAGTTTCAGCACAGCCAAACAGCTCAACTATGCAGAAAAACTGACCAGACTTCGAAAAAAACATGTTCGAACGGAGCTCCATGGTCATTTCTTACTTGCTAATCTCAGAGCGGGAACTATTCCATGGGGTCTCCAAATCAAGAATGTCCCGGTCATCTTTACTGATGACCCAGTCTACCGTAAAGGGTTCAGCTTCATCAGTACCAAATGCAGTAGGGATTTGATGGTACACACGGTGGAAACTGCCCAGCGAATTCTCAAAAAAGAGGAGGAGGAAATCGAAGAACAACTCCAAGCTATTAGAGATAACCACACCGAAACTGAGGCAAAAGCTCTCTTAGAAAAGATTGAAAAAGAACTGGTTACATTTAGAGACAACACCATCAATTTCAAGACCTCAAAGTTCGAGAAAGATCAAAAAAACTTTAAGATCGAGACCGTGTATCCCTACTTGAAAGATGAATTTTACAGTAGATCTGATTCCATCAGATATCTGAATACCAATCAAGGGAGATCCAAGAGAAGATTTACTACATTCTCTGAGACATCCTCTTCTGAATCAATGGAGGACTCCGATGCAGGAGAAGGCCCCTCGAACAGGAACCAACAGAACAGAAATACTCCCAAGAGGCCTTTTTTAAGCCAGGGCCAACAGCAGAAACGAACGAGATTCAAACCCCAATGGGAGATGACCACACGCAAAAAACATTACAACTCGTGAAATCATCTGCCATTATTAACATCTCTGAAAAAATCTTGTCAAGAGCTGAACAAGAAGTTCTGGAAATGGGCCTTTCTTTTGTACCTGGGGTCGCCATGGATTTCACTAAAATCAAATTGGAGTTCATGGAATTCTTTCGCAAGGTCCGTCTGAGATGAGTTTTTAAGGCTCAGGCTTGAGGAATAAATCTTCCTTCTGTCCCCCCAACCACAACGTCTCTAAAAACATCATAGCCTTTGAACGCTTAGTCATGTCATCTTTGAATATGTTGGAGAAGAAACGTCCTTTTGTACCCTGAAACATCACCAAAAAACATAGAGAAGCTATTCAAGAACTGAAGACCCAACAAGAAGCTATCATCAGGCAAGCAGACATAGGGGGCGCGGTGGTCCTGTGGTCTAAAGAGTTGCATAGAACTGAAGGGCGGAATCATGTGTACAATCAGGAGTGCTACCGCCGGATCACCCATGATCCAACTGCTCAGATTCAAGGTGAAGTCAGAAGACTTGGCAATGCTGCCAAAGAAGCAGGGATACTTGGACCCAAAGAATCGGAATATCTCGTCAAGCAATATCTTCGGACCCCGCATCTGTACTTTCTCCCTAAAGTACATAAAGACCCCCAAACACCCCCAGGACGTCCGATAGTGTCCGGTTGTGACTCTGTTTTTGAACCCATTTCCAAATTCGTGGACATATTCTTGAAACCCCTTGTGGTTCGGGTGCCATCCTACCTGAGGGATACCATGGATTTTATAAACAAAGTCGAAGGCCTGGCGTTTGATCCCACTTGTCAGCTGTTAGCCACTATGGATGTGTCATCTTTATATACACAGATTCCCCAGCAAGATGGTCTTGACGTCATGGAACTATACTTGGAAAGCCGACCACGTCCACATAGGGTTCCCACTGAACTTATAATCTCCTTTGCAACCTTGGCTTTAAAGAAGAATTTTTTCACCTTCGAGGACGAGATGTTCTTACAAATCAAAGGTTCTGCAATGGGCTGTCCATTTGCCCCCGAAATGGCCATTTTGTATATGGGCCAATTTGAGGAGAAGTATGTTTTGAACAACAACCCCTACAGAGACCATATTGGACAATGGCTCCGATATATAGACGACGTGTGGTGAGTGTGGAACGGAACGTCGACACAACTTGAAGAATTCCATGTGTGGTTGAACGATAGGAGCCCGGACATAAAATTCAGCCTGTGCTACCATGACAGATCCTTACCATTCTTGGATGTAGAGAGATCAGTCAGGGATGATGTGCTTTCATGTTCACTATACCAGAAGAAAAAAGATAAGAATAATGCACTCCATTATAAGAGCTATCACCCGCGGAGTTTAAGGGATAATCTCCCTTATGGACAATATCTCCGGGTGAGACGGAATTGTTCCACTATCCAGCAGTTTGAATTGCACGGACAGGGATTGACCTCAAAGTTACAAGAGAGAGGATATCCTCATAAGCTATTAAAGCACTCCATGAAGAGAGCGAGATGGACACCCAGGGAACATCTTCTTGAGAAGAGACCAAGACCAGCGACTGAGAGAATGGTATGTGTATCAACCTTTGGCCCCCACACCAACCAACTTCAAAAAATCATCAAAAAAAGTTGGCATTTGGTCCAGGAAATCCTTCCAGACATAGGTGCACCTCTCTTTGCCCTAAAAAAGAACAGGAGTATTGGCCAGATGATTACATCTACCCGACCACCTCCAAAAAGGGACTCACAAAGCACGATTTTCGGAGCCAATCCGCTCAAGGGGCATCGCAAATGTGGGACATGTTCCGTCTGCGACCTCACAATAGAATGTTCGCTCTTTACGGATGGTAACAAGTTTTGGCGTCACAATGAACACACGAACTGTAAGACCAAATACACTGTGTATGCTATTCAATGCCCGTGCAAGAAGCTGTATATCGGCAAAACCACGCAGGAGGTCCGCCAAAGAATCATCCAACATCGCTCGAGAATAAATAATAAAAACTTGACTGCACCTTTGGTTTCTCATTTCCTGCAGCAAAAACACTCCTGTCATGACATAAGATGGACTGTCCTGGCTGTTATCAGGGGGAGCAGTGGTGACCCTGACCTTCGCCTTTCCCAAAATGAGGCGTACCTCATACTGAAATTCGATACATCCAATTCTGGTCTGAATGAAATGTCCGAAACTGCGAGTCTATGAACTTCTTTCGATCTATGCTGTTGAGTTTGGCTGAGCTGCACCCTTTCTTTGCCTTATCCTTGTTCACTATTTCTAATTGCTGTTGGGTTCTATATATCCAGTTTCATACACGATTACAATACCGGCCACGAGATTATGGAGTTGTGTTCACACATCTATGTGTTTAAGAGGCAGTGAAAATTTGTCATATCTATGCTAGTGACTATAACAGACTTGTGCTGTGAATATGCCTATGAAGTGTCACTTTTGTGATGATCCATTTATGTGTGCCGCAGAATAACTCCTGGGTGGTAAGATTGTACAATGAAGTCGAATTTCCTATTTTTGGATCGTCGTATTGATCACTATGTCACTGACAAGAAAATTGATACCAATGAGATATGCTAGACTACTAGAATATGTATATATATGTTAGCTTTCAGACTGTTACATCTGCGCTCCTTCACTGACGCTAGCGTGTCATACCTAAAACTACATCTACCAGCATTCCATAGACGCTCGTGTAGTTCTACCTCACTTGCCATGCCCCCCGGCACTCCGACCCGGTTGTTTTAAATACACCGTGCAGGCGCCGCGCCTGACCCACAGACTGAACTTCTCTTGGAGCAACTGAGCGACTCCTTCCACACGAGTAAGTGCCCCGTGCCATTCGAATGTGAACTGCCTTCCTGTTAGTACCAAATTGCAATCAGACAATGCAATTAATATACACCCGTTTCAATTTTCTTTGTAGCGGGCCGCGGTGAAATCGTTACCGCTACTGACTTGAATTTGGTTCAGTGACCAGGCGCCCTAATTACCGCTTTTGAACTCAGGTAGGAACCTTTTCCTTTGCTCCGTGCCTAGGGCTAGCTGCTTGTTTCAAACTGGGTTTCTTTAAACTTTACACTTATGCTGACCATGGGAATCCTTCTCTTGTTGTTACTCACCCAGCCAACAACACCTGCTCTACAAAATGTGAGCTTTTCTCCACCCCGAGTGTGCACCGCGCGGCGGGCATCACGTCTTCAGTCTACCACTGCGTGAATTACAGGTATGATTCACATTCACACAGGCCTTGCGCCACTCCACGTTGCTCCCCTATCTTTGACATTATGGTTTGTGATCGTTCTGAGCACCTCTTTATATGTTTTTTCAGACCTAACTGCGAACTGCGATATACCTACACTACGGCAACTTCTGTGCCCCTGTGCAGGTAATCAATTCCCTTTCTTTCGTTGTCAGAGGAGGCTCTTGCAGTACTATGATGTACAATTCTGACACCAATTCCGTATTCCTTTGCAGACTTACCATCCCCAGTCCCTGTCCTGAAGAGAACCTACAACATCTAGGTTCGAAACGCGTCGACACTTCCACCCTGTGACAAGATCAAAGGGCGCCGCTAGGGCGTAAATTATATCACTATTTTGGACCCTAGCAGTGTAACCCTATAAAAACACTCGACCACAGGTCTTGGTTGACAGGCAGGCACACCTTTCCATCTCAATCCCGCCTGTCTCCTGGTTTTTAGTTCTAAGGACTGGATTTCTCTTCTTTCATGCACTAATGATGCACTGTATATAATTGCAATTTATTTGGATCACTATGTGTTTTATTGTTTTTTGGTGTGTCAATATTTGCTTCGTTTGGTTCGTTGTTATAAGTGTTGTATATTTGTAAATTTGTATATTTGTAGATACTGTACACATGAACCTACTGTACTGACAGTTTCTTGTTTGTGCCTGTTGTTTTTTGAAACTTTGGGAATCCAAGTTAAAAAGAAAATAAATTTGCTTGGAATACAAATCCAGTGGTCACGTAGTACATATTGACTGCGTGATTTCAGAATTTTTTGTTAATTATCCTGTCCAGCCAACCTGTTCTGTTTACCCTAATTAAACTGGCAGCTTCCAAGCCATATGCCACTCTAGCTTACTCTGTACTAGGGCTTGGGCCTACAGAGCGTAAAAAAAGTGTCACCACCCGATTCACAGACCTGGCCTTACTACTAGCAAAACGCACAATAACCATGCGATGGAAGTCAGCTAGACCGCCAAACCCGGAAGTACGGAGGGCAGAGGTGATAAGCTGGGGAAGAGCAGAGGGCGAGGCACTACAACGTGAGGAGCGTAGGGGCCTCAGGAAGAACTTATCCTCCCTAGAATGGAATACTACACTTGAGGCGTTCGAGGCTGATGGGTCCCCTGAGTCGGACTCTGAGCTATCACTTGCGTAGAGGCTGGGAGACAAGAGGAGAGTTGACTTGACCCCCTAGACGGCCAATGCCGATACGTACCTCGGCAGACCCAGCAGGTCTAGGTGCACAGATAGAACCTAACAGACTTATCATGAGATATATCGTCCCCAAGTGATACGTGGTGCATTAAAACATGTGATGCCGTTGTGCTAGTTGTAGCCATGTAACATGTATTTTCAATATAACTAATCGAGTGCTGGGAGAGGGAGGGTGAGGGGGAGGAGTTTAGTTTATATATGGTTGGGCTATATGACAAAATCAAAACGAAAATTTTAAATGATGCTGGGATACTTAACATGGATATGTGTACGTACAAGGATGCTTGAAATATGATTATGCCACAACACGATGTAACATCCACATCTACTCTGCTAATAAAAAGAATTTGAAAAATGGGAACTATAGTGAAAATGTAAATTATTATTCTTTAATTAAATGATTTCAAATATCTCAAAATAAAATATAAGTGTAACATCATTTAAAATAATTATTAATAAAATAAAATAGTATATCAAATTAATTCATTACGTGAAATGTGTATTAAATAATTAATACATTCAAATACATACATTTCATGTATAAATAATATTTCATCAATGATAATTTTTAAAAGACTTACTCCCTGTAATGTATCTATTTGTATTTAATATGTATTGCATGTTGTTACAAGTTATGTGTTGAATTATTTAAATTGCTATTGATTTTAATTAACAATAGTTTAAATGTTTAATTTTATTTTTTATATTTCTTTTAATAATAAACAAAATATACTTTAGACTTACATTTGTTTTATTTATTTAACGTTATTTCCTATTGGGTGTTATTTTAAACCCCTGTAGTGCAGTAACAGGGAGTGGCTACTTGTGGTGCTTGACTCACTTCAGGGCTGGGATTATGTATGTTTACTACTGGTTTGGTCCAGTAGTAACTTTAAAAGTGTATTTTGAGATTATACATCTCCTTACTCTTTTGTGGGCCAGTGTGTAGTAGCCTGTCCCTAAACCCCTCCTTACTTTTACCTAAACCTCTCTCAGTTTACGCACACCATGACCGAACAACCACCCCCCACCACCACCCTCCACGCCTGGACCCCGATCAGCACCGAAGACACCATCCGCACGATGAACTCCATCCACTCCGGATCACCGACCGACCCCTGCCCTCACCACGTCTTCAACAAGGCCGACGCTGTCATCGCACCCCACCTGCGAGACATCATCAACACATCCTTCGACACCACCATCTTCCCCGAGAGCTGGAAACACGCCGAACTCAGCGCTCTACTCAAGAAACCAACAGCGGACCCCACCGACCTCAAGAATTACCGCCCCATCTCGCTCCTCCCGTTTCCAGCCAAAGTCATCGAGAAGACCGTCAACAAGTAGATGGCCGCTTTCCTCGAGACGAACGGATCCCTCGACCCCTCACAGTCCGGCTTCCGAGCCAACCACAGCACCGAGACCGCCCTCATCGCCGCCACCGATGACATCCGAGCCCTGATGGACAACGGAGAAACAGCGGCCCTCATCCTCCTGGACCTCTCCGCGGCATTCGACACGGTCTGCCACCGCACCCTAGTACGGCGCCTCAGCAACGTCGGAATCCAAGACAAGGCGCTGGAATGGATCATCTCCTTCCTCGACGGGAGAACACAGAGAGTCCGCCTACCACCGCACAAGTCAGAGGCCACCGAAGTCATCTGCGGCGTCCCCCAAGGATCATCTCTGAGCCCCACCCTCTTCAACGTCTACATGAGCCCCCTCACGGCCATCGTACGCAAACACAACCTCAGCATAATCTCCTACGCCGACGACACCCAGCTGATCCTCTCCCTGACCAACGACCCCGCCGCCGCCAGAGCCAACCTGCACGAAGGGATGAAAGAGGTAGCCGAGTGGATGACGACCAGCCGCCTGAAACTGAACTCGGACAAGACGGAGGTCCTCATCCTGGGCTCCTCTCCCTCCGCCTGGGACGACTCCTGGTGGCCTCCCGCCCTGGGCACCGCACCCAAACCGACAGACCATGCAAGCAACCTGGGCTTCATCCTGTACTCATCCCTCTCCATGACCAGGCAAGTCAACAACGTCTCCTCGGCATGCTTCAACATCCTACGCATGCTACGGAAGATCTTCTGGTGGATCCCCACCGAGACCAGGAAGACCGTCACCCAGGCCCTTGTCACCAGCCGACTGGACTACGGCAACGCCCTCTACGCCGGTACCACCGCCAAGCTCCAGAAGAGACTCCAGCGGATCCAGAACGCCTCAGCCAGACTCATCCTCGACATCCCACGAACCAGCCACATCTCCGGACATCTGAGAGACCTTCACTGGCTCCCCGTCAACAAAAGAATCACCTTCCGCCTCCTCACCCACGCACACAAAGCCCTACACGACCAAGGCCCGAGCTACCTCAACAGCCGAGTCAACTTCTACGCTCCCAAACGCCACCTCCGATCAGCCAACCACGCCCTCGCCGCCGTCCCCCGCATCCGAAGAGCGACTACAGGAGGAAGGTCCTTCTCCTACTTGGCCGCCAAGACCTGGAACTCCCTCCCGACCGACCTGCGCCTGACCCAAGACCACCTCTCCTTCAGGAAGAAGCTGAAGACCTGGCTGTTCGAGCAGTAGCGGCTCCCCCCCCAGCGCCTTGAGACCCTACGGGTATGTAGCGCGCTTTATAAGTGTCACTGATTGATTTATTGAGTTTATAGTAAATATTTGTCATTATCACATCCTTGGTCCTTCCACATCTACTATGAAGTACTAAACTTGCATGCTTATAGATCTTCCCATAAAAAGGGTAGGAAAGGAGGAGGTGGAGAATTGTGACTCGTAGATTTGTGAATAGCACTTTGTACAAAGTTAGTATACTACTGTAGTACTACTTTACATACGACAACATGCTGTTTGTGAATCTAGCCCAAGAATATATGTCCTGATGTACAAAGGGATCTCATGATTGTAAACTCTGAATTACAGGGTTAGAGACCAATAAATCACCTCTTATGATAAGCTAACTACTTTTTGCGATTCTGAAAATGTTTTCAGAATAGCAAAACAGGGTTTGAAACCCAAACTGAATTGGACTAGGTAAGGTATGTGTCAATGGTTATGACCAAAATTCCAGTCACAAACCATTGCTCTGTTACCAAATCTCTGGGCCCAATTCACAGAACTAACTTAAGACAAAATCCTAAACTTACTACCATTTTGGTATTCACAGAAGGCACTTACTCATTTTGGTATTCACAGAAAGCACTTACTAATTTCGGCATTCACAGAAGTTAGGAGTCCTAACTTTAGGACTGCTAAATGCCTTCTATGAATACCGAAAGTCTTAAAGTTAGGATTTTTCCCAGTTTAGGAGTAGCAAAGTTAGGACTCCTAACTTTAGGACTCCTAAATGCCCTCTGTGAATACTGAAAGTCTCAAAGTTAGGATTTTGCTCAGTTTATGAGTAGTAAAGTTAGGACTCATCTAACATGGGCTTCGATTGGAATTCATAGAGCATATTATCAAGGCCATTATCGCCGCTTTATCGGCAGTTTCCTGCCAATAAAAGGGGCGAAAATGTATCGCCTCTCCTTGATAATATGCCCCCTAGTTCCAAAATAATAAAACCAATGTAATTAGAACTAGGTGGTGTCAATATAAAATAAAAGCAGTGTTAACCAAGTTCTACAATCGAAATAATAATGTAAGTTCACACCTATATTAATAGGTGAACTTCTACATTAATAGGCTAATATGTGGTGCATATTCTAATGAGTATAGTCTGAGTTTAATTAGTGTAAGAAATAGGGTTGAGTGGGGTGAAAGCCTTCTCAACCCGCAATCATAATTCTCTGTTAGGATGAAGCCACAAGCAACTCTAAAATAACCTGTGCGTATTACTCTGGTAGATTCGCACTAAAGCCGTCTGGCTTAGCTTTGAATCAATGTGTAAAGTATTTATGCAGTACTTCAAAGTATAATAAAGTGAAACACAACACAAGAAAAATCCATCACCACTTCAGACAAATAGACTTAAATTGTATAAACAATTTAAGACCCAAATGACAAAAATCCAATCACTAAAACTGGAGATATGCAATTTAAAAAATTTAAGTGAAAATAGAGCCAACATGCCAACTGTGGTTATCTGGTCCCAGCAGACTGGGATAAAGTCACAAGTTCAGGCCAACTACAGGAGCACGGGCCAGCTACAGGAACCCAGTTAGGCCCACTCAACAAGAATACCTTAAATTCTTGCTGTGAAGCATTGGGAAGTTCCACGTCAAGGATGCATCACTCAGCACCGATTCCTAGAAACTGCGAGGCTGCGATGCAAGGTCCTGCATCGAGGAGGCTGCCAATGGCTGGTTCTGAAGGAGCTGCAGGACTTGCAGTTTGGAGTCCTACGTTGGCATGGAGGATCCCGTCGACGAGGGGCTTGTGATGCAAAGGCTTGCATTGAGAATTCATTGCGTACCTGCTGTCCGAAGAAGCTGTAGGGCTTGCGATATGGAGTCCTGCATCTGCATCAAGAATGCTGTTGATGAGGGGCTTGCGGTGCAAGGACCAGCATCGAAGATGCGTCGTGCACCAGCTCCGATGCAGAGTTTTCGGGAGGTAAACCATTGAATCGGTTCCAGTAGGACCACAGCTGGGCTTGCAGAGCACCTTCATTCCCACTTTCAAGAGTCCAGGTTTGGTGTGACACCACTAGGGAGGACAATACTCACAGCTGGCAGAGTCAAGGTGCTGGATTCAAGACGGAGGAAGCCTGTCCTGGAGGCTTCTAATCAGGTTGCCAGGCAACTAGACCGTGGAATCACTGTGATGGTCCCGGGTTCAAGTAGGAAGTTTAGTCCTGCTCACTCAGGCAGAAGGGGAGCAGGGCAGCGCAGCACAGCACAGCAGGAGAGCAGAGTGGCAGTCCTAGCAGTCCTAGCAGTTCTGAGTCTCCCACAGGTCCAGATGTGTACTGAAGAGTTAGGGTCTGAGGTCCAATATTATATATGGTGCATATTTTGAAGTAGGAGAATTTCTAGATGTTCCTGCCCCCTTAGATGTCAGGCATCCCCTTCCTCGCTGTCCTTGTCCCCACTTGTGTGGGGTCACAAAAGACCAGTGGTGAAACCTGAGTGAGAATGGTCAGGCTGAACCTTTGTGATGGGCAAGTGTGGTAGGTGACAGCTCCTCCCCTTCATCAACTTAGAGTGGCCCGTCCTGCCAGCACAAATTTTCCCTTTGTTTAACTGTCTGAGAGCAATACACAAAGACCACTGCCAGCTACATCTAATCATGTGACCCCAGATTAGACTGCAGGCCCCAGAACATTTGAAAAATAAAATGCCAACTCTCTGAAAGTGGCCATTTCATAATTGTGATAAAAATATCTGACTTACTATTAAAAAGGGTTTTTAATAATAACTCTCTAGACACCAAACTCGGACTGTCTGCCTGCTCCTGGTTGAAAATGATCACTTATTAAATGCAATAAGGTAACCCAATAACATTTGATGGGAGAGTTAGACCTTGCAGCACTTACAAGCAGATGTATGTGTTTTTTGCTACTAGGACATGTAAAACGTAAAAGTATATGCATTAAAAAAGAAAGGTCTAGGCCTGGCAAAAGGTTTATTTTGCCAGTTTGAAATGGTAGTTTAAATACTGCACACACAGGCTGCAGTGGCAGGCCTCAAGTCAAGTCAAAAGATTTGTATAGCACGCTACATACCCAGAGGGTCTCAAGGCGCTTGAAGAAGGGTGGGGAGTTACTTGTCGAATATCCACGTTTTGAGTTGCTTTCTGAATGCTAGGTGGTTCTGAGTAAGGCGAAGGTGAGTGGGAAGTGAGTTCCAAGTTTTAGCTGCTAGGTAAGAGAAGGATCTACCTCCCATGGTGGTTTTGTTGATGCGAGGTACAGTGGCAAGGGCTTGGTTGGCGGATCATAGCTGGCGGGAGGGGGCGTAGAAGGATAGTCGCGTGTTGAGGCATTCGGGTCCGATTTCGTAGAGTGCTTTGTGTGCGTGGGTTAGGAGCCGGAAAGTGATCCTCTTATTGACGGGGAGCCAGTGGAGGTTTTTCAGGTATTCAGAGATGTGTTCTTTACGCGGGATGTCTAATATGAGCCTGGCTGAGGCGTTCTGGATGCGTTGTAGTTTTTTCTGGAGTTTTGCGGTGGTGCCGGCGTAGAGGGTGTTTCCGTAGTCCAGTCGGCTCGTGACCAGAGCGTGGGTGACTGTTTTTCTAGTTTCGGTAGGGATCCAGCGAAATGTTTTTTTGAGCATGCGAAGAATGTTGAAGCAAGATGAAGAAACGGCGTTGACTTGTCTGTTCATCGAGAGTGAGGCATCCAGGATGACGCCCAGGTTCCGTGCGTGGTCCGTCGGGATGGGTGCATTTCCAAGGGCCTCTGGCCACCAAGAGTCGTCCCAGGCGGAGGGGGAGGAACCTAAGATGAGGACTTCTGTTTTGTCTGAGTTCAGTTTCAGACGGCTGTGCTTCATCCATTCGGCTACTTCTTTCATTCCTGCGTGTAGGTTGGTTTTGGCCGTGTTAGGGTCTCTGGTGAGTGATAGGATCAGTTGAGTGTCGTCGGCGTAGGAGATGATGTTGAGGTTATGTTGGCGTGCGATGGCCGCGAGGGGGCTCATGTAAACGTTGAAGAGGGTGGGACTGAGAGAGGACCCTTGAGGTACGCCGCAGATGACTTCAGTAGCCTCTGACTTGAATGGTGGAAGGCGGACTCTCTGGGTTCTTCCGGAGAGGAACGAGGTGATCCATTCCAGTGCTTTTCCTTGGATTCCGATGTTTTTGAGGCGCTGTAGAAGGGTGCTATGGCAGACTGTGTCAAAAGCTGCGGAGAGGTCGAGGAGGATGAGGGCGACTGTGTCTCCATTGTCCAGTAGAGTTCGAATGTCGTCTGTTGCTGCGATGAGGGCGGTTTCGGTGCTGTGCTTGGCTCGGAAGCCGGACTGTGAGGAGTCGAGGGATTTGTTGGTTTCGAGGAGTGCGGCGAGTTGGTTGTTGACAGCTTTCTCGATGACTTTGGCCGGGAATGGAAGGAGTGAGATAGGGCGATAGTTTTTGAGTTCGGTGGGGTCAGCTGTGGGTTTCTTCAGGAGGGCGCTGAGTTCGGCATGTTTCCAGCTTTCCGGGAAGGTTGCGGAGTTGAGGGAGCAGTTGATGACGTCTCGGAGGTTCGGTGCAATAATGGAGTCTGCCTTGTTAAAGATGTGGTGGGGGCAAGGGTCAGTGGGGGATCCTGAGTGGATGGTGTCCTCAGTGGAGATTGGCTTCCAGTCATTGAGGATGTTCAGGGGAAGTGGGGGTCCTGCAGGGGATTGGGTGGGTTGGTCTCCGGGTTGGTTGTCGAAGCTATTGTGGATGTCTGCAATTTTGTTGTGGAAGAATGAGGCTGGGGAGTCGCAGAGGGCTTGAGAGGGGGTGATGTCGTTGGAGTTGGCTGAGGGGTTGGTGAATTCCTTGACGATGTTGAATAATTCCTTGCTGTTGTGGGCGTTGTTATCTAGACGGTCCTTGAAGGCTGCTTTCTTGGCATTCCGGATCAGTTGGTGGTGTGTGCGGGTGGCGTTTTTGAAGGCGTCCTTGGTGCTGGTGGTTGGGTCTTTTTTCCAGGTCTTCTCGAGGGAGCGACAGAGTTTCTTGGATTTCTTAAGGTCATCGTTGAACCAGGAGGCCTTCTTGCTGCCTAGTTTGATTTGTCGTTTTTTCAGTGGTGCTAGGATGTCGGCGCTGTTGGATAACCATTGGGTGAGGTTGGTGGCTGCTTGGTCTGGGTTTGAGGAGTGGGCGGGGGGCTTTTGAAGAAGCGATGAGGAGATCTGGTCGATGGTGATTTTGTTCCAGTTTCTTTGCAGAGTGGGTTGGGGGTGGTTGTTGGATGTGGGCTTGTTGTAGGTGAAGTGAACGCAGCTGTGGTCAGTCCAAAGGAGAGCTGTGGTGTGGCTGAAGGAAACATGTTTGCTGGAGGGGAAGATAGGGTCGAGTGTGTGACCTGCGACGTGGGTGGGGGTAGTGACAAGTTGTTTAAGTCCGAGGTTTGCGAGGTTGTGCAAAAGGGTGGTGGTGTTGCGGTCGTTGTTCTTTTCAAGGTGAAAGTTGAGGTCGCCCAAAAGGATGTAGTCCTCGGAGGGGAGCGCGTGTGGAGTGATGAAGTCCGTGATGTCTTCACTAAATTGTGCGCGGGGTCCTGGTGGCCTGTAAAGGAGGGTGCCTCTGAGTGTGGTCTTGGGGTCGATGTGGATCTGGAAGTGAAGGTGTTCAGAGTTGGCGAGATTGACGTCTGAGCTGGTTGAGATGCGGATGGATTTCTTATGGACGATAGCGATGCCTCCTCCTGTGTGGCCGGTACGGTCCTTGCGAATGATCTTGTAGCCTTCCGGGATGGCAATGGTGATGTCTGGGGCTGAAGAGGCATTCATCCATGCTTCTGTTAGGAAGGCGACGTCCGGAGAGATGGTGTCGAGTAGATTCCAGAGGTCAATGGCGTGTCTGTGGACCGAGCGGGTGTTGAGCAGGATGCATTGTAGGTGGTTGGGATCGTATATCTGTTGTGAGTTCGTAGATGAGGAGTTGTTCTTGGTGCCGTCGAACTTGCAGGAGAAGCAGGAAAAGGGTCCATGAGTGTGTCCAGGAGCAGCTTGGACGCAGTTGAGGGAGCGACCGGGGTTGAGGGCTAGGAGGGTGGTGGCATCGTAAGTAATGCGGGAGGGGTTGACTTTACGAGGACCAGGGGGTCTGGCGCTGGGCGCAGTCCAGGCGCGGACGGGCGTAGACGGGCTTACCTTTGGCGCACCTTCGGCGCGGCCGTAGCGCGTGGACGCTGCGCGTGGGGGCATTGGCCATAAATGGATGGTGGAGGGGGCGGAGCGTGGGCGGGTCAGCTGGGAGGCGGTATCGGGGAGGGTAGGCGGGCCAAAGGAAGGCAAAAACAAGCACAACAAAATGTCTCCTGGGAAAGTGAAACTGGGCTGAGGGAGATGCAATCAAAAGCAAAGCATACAATGCAGCACAAATGTCAAATGCTAATGGCGGCGGTAGCTTAAATAAACAATGTTCAAAGCAGCACACGATGTAAAAATGCTAAAGGCGGCAGCAGGTTCAATGAGCTAAAGTAGCGCTTTGAAACAGACTACAGTTGAATGCGAGATTCAGCGCTAAAATGCTCTATCATGAAAGACAGCCTACGATACCACAGGGAATCAGACAGCTCTTGAGGCAGGGAGCGTTGTGGGAGCAACCCCTTTCACAGAGGTCCAGACGGTCACAGCTGCAGGGAGGAGGGGGAGCGTTTAGTGTTCGTGGGTGGGCGGGTCAGCTGGGAGGCGGTATCGGGGAGGGTAGGCGGGCCAAAGGAAGGCAAAAACAAGCACAACAAAATGTCTCCTGGGAAAGTGAAACTGGGCTGAGGGAGATGCAATCAAAAGCAAAGCATACAATGCAGCACAAATGTCAAATGCTAATGGCGGCGGTAGCTTAAATAAACAATGTTCAAAGCAGCACACGATGTAAAAATGCTAAAGGCGGCAGCAGGTTCAATGAGCTAAACTAGCGCTTCGAAACAGACTACAGTTGAATGCGAGATTCAGCGCTAAAATGCTCTATCATGAAAGACAGCCTACGATACCACAGGTGCGGGGAATGAGATTTTGATACCCTTTCTGATTACTTTGATATCTATCTCATTCGTCTATTTGGATCGATTATTTTCTGTCATTGAGTAAAAGACAAACCCCACATAGGTTAGATCAACCCCATAAACTGACGCAACTCTGAAGAACCACTTACGACTGATAAAGTTTAAAAGGTTTAATATAAAATCAAGATAAGTTGCAAATACAATCCTCTCAAGATAAGATTCAATAAGTATACAGGAACTAGAAGGAACATAAATTCCCTAAAGAACCTCAGTCTACAAAAGAATACAATCAAAATCAATTCGAGAATCAACAGATTAAAAAGCATAGATACAATGTGGTTCCGTTGCGTCATCTACAAAAGAAAAGAATACAAGTTAAATCTGTCCCTACTCTATGCTAGGTGACATCCCTACTTCGCAAGTTTCTATTACCCTAAAAAGGTGTCAGCAATTTGACTTCCAAAGAAGTTCAAACTCTCTTAGCCTCTAATGGTAACTTATGTCGAGAAGCAGTACCCTCTCTGCCTACCCATCCGCTCTCTAAGGGTCCTCGGCCTACTGCTCTCTTGCGCTCTGCCCTCTCTGCGCTCGCTCCTTCCCTTTGTCTTCAGGCCATCTGCGCTGAGCTAACTTCTCCCCTGGGTGCTGTCCCTAAATACACAATCACCGTATAGGTGGAACGCCCCTTGACGCCCACCACATACACATTCTCATGAGCTCATTTTCTAGCTCTTTCCATAGCTTCGTCTCTTCGTGTCGTCCGTTAAGTTGACCTTTCTTCTTATACGCCATCTTCGTCTTCTTGCTGGTGACTTCATTGACATTCCAGTTGACACTTTCAGAGCAAAGTCTATCACCTCATCAGAACTTCATTCTTTACGACTATGTTCTTAACCTCATTTGGTCCTGTGAACGGTCATTTCTAAACAAGACCCAAATTCCAAGCGTCTCCTCTCACGTTTAGGCCATAAACTTCGTCTAGCATTGTCACCTTAAATCTAACAAGACCTTTGACTCTTGGCTCGCACATTTAGATCAAAGCTATCCACGACTCCTGTGAGCCCACTAAATTACATACAGCAGACTACACTCCTGCGAACCCTTGGTCAGTCAGGTTAAAATCACACATGACCCAACTCTTCTAACATTCCTACAAACCCTTCTACACAGTATAACCTTTAACACATATTTATATATAACCGCATTTAGCAAATCCTTTGCGTATAAGTGAATACATTGTACATAGAATATAAACCCTATACATAGAACATAAAGTTATATTCTCCTGTTACATCGTTTATATATGCTCTGCACATTTCTTCGCTTACATTTCTCGCCACTTCTCCATTTAGAATTATACACGTACATGAATTCTGTTTGCACGTTCTTTTGTTCGTAAACATTTCTATACATTTCTACAATAGCCCACTACGTATACGGGCTTCTAAATCATAGCATGTTCTAAAGTGAATACAAATACATTTCCTATTATATTTGTTACATCGGCTAATTCATACTGTAAGTACTATCTCACGTTATAGTTTCTACGTTTGTGTGATATGCTCATGATTATGGTTCGGATATACTTTTTATTCAAATTGCGCTCTCTCAAAGGGAATCAGACAGCTATTGAGGCAGGGAGCGTGGTGGGAGCAACCGCTTTCACAGAGGTCCAGACGGTCACTGAGACATGTTTAAAGAGTTATTTAAGTAGGTGGTACAATCAGGGCTGCAGGCCAACTAGTAGCATTTAATGTAATGTGCAGGCCCTGTCTGCATGTAGTACCACTTTACTTGGACCCTACAAGTACAATAAATGTTCTAGTTGGCTGTAAGCCAATTTGATCACCTTTAAAGGAGAGCAGACAAACACATGTAACTGGTTAGCAGTGGTAAAGTGCCCACAGCCTTAAAGCAAGCAAAAACGGAGTCAGCAAAACAGGAGGTTGGAAGACAAAATTCTTGGGGAAAACCATGCTGAGGATGTCAGTTCCAACACTTAGGGCGTTATTTACAAACCCCTTGCACCACCCGTATATCACTTTTCCCATGTTACAAAATGACGCAAAAGTAGCGCAAGCGACTTGTAAATAAGCCCCTTAGTTTTGCAAATTGGTTAGCGTATTAACATAAAACTGCACCTATCAATATAGGTGTGTACTTCCATCATAAGTTCCATTCCGTTAAATCCTTCCACTAAGCTGCAGGTATTTTAAACAGCTGACTTTCATCATGACACAATGGAGACTCAAGTTAGAGTATATTCATGCTTTCTGACTAGTTAATTGAGGTCCCTGCCCCAGGAAAATGGTATTTCCTTATCCAGGGCCCAGCATCTGTGGAATGGTAAAGGTGCAGCCTGTTTGTATCAGACTGGCAGAGTGATTAGGTTTCTTTGCACAGTGTGGCTTTCTAGCTCTTGTGTTTATGTCACAAGGCTAATATTTTAATCTGGTTTGTGTTTGTGGTCACAAAGGGATGTAACAAGTCGTGGCTAGGAGGGTTGAATGAATCTTGCAAGTCTAAAAACAAATTGTCACCTTTAAAAACTCACATTGTTCTTTTAAGCCTTTAGAAAATGTGTTCCTAGATCTATCAGCATTCTATTCTGGTGGTAGATTACACTAAACCGTATAAGCGTCCCAGCCTCTGCTACACACCGTCATCCGATGCACCAGTGATTGTGCATCAGATTACACTAAATGTACCCCCTCTACAGTGTCACTGACAGCACCAGAGTGTGAGTCTGCACTAGACCACAGGCTTCAATGTTTTAGTGGATAGGGATGTAATGGTCCTTGGAACTAATGCCCAATAGTGGTAGCGTTAACAGTTATGTTATGTTAGGCAGCACTTATAGAGCGCACAGATACTCAAGAGTGTCGCGGTGCGAGAGCCAACTACAGGAGACAGGCAAAAAAAGGCATTAGGAGGAGCTGTACGTTAGTTAAAAAGCAAGGTCTTTAACTGTTTTTTAAACAGCCTGAGATCCTGATGGGAGGGCATTCCAAGCTTTGTAAGCCTTGAAAGAAAGAGAGCTACCCCCAGTTCGAGCAAAGCAAAAATAGGGAATAACTGCAAGGCATTGTGCCGCTGATCGCAGATGTCTTCGTGGTACATAGAAGTCAAAGCATCTCCTAAGATATGGCGGCCCGGATTTGTATAGTGCACTGTGGGCAAGGGTGAGGGCCTTGAACAAAGTGCGTTGCACCACAGGGAGCCAATGCAAGTCCCGGAGATGTTGTTTTGTACTTGATCTGCCTGGGATGCCCAGCAGCACTCTTGCTGCCATGTTTTGAATAGTTTTCAGCTTTTTTGCACCACTGTTGGGTGACTTACAGTTAGTGTGCATCATAAGAGCCTTTTTACCCCAGTACTTGCATCAGTTAAATGGCGTAGGCTCGGGGCAAAGGCATTCCCTCATTGCATTGTGCCAGTACCACATGCAAATTAGGGAATACCCCTTTTTACATTGTCTTGGCCTAAAAAGTGTTCCCACAAAATTACAGAAGGAAATGCACAGGCACCTGCAACCCCTTCTGTAATACTGATGTTCCCCAAGGGCCCAAACAGTGGGGAACAACACCCTTTGCATCATAGGAGCAGTTCTGTAATCCAACTACTGATGTCCATGCACCACGTTAGGCTTTTTTCATCATGTTCCACTCCCTTCCCTAGCAATGGGTGAGCGTCTTTTGCTAGAAGAGAGAGTCACTGAATACAGGGAAGGCTAAGGAGCAGCCATTAGAAAAGAGGGCAGTGTCTCCTGCAGGGCAGCTTGACAGCAGCCCCTCACAGAACCCTCTGTAACTGGACTCTAGGTTGTGTTAGTAAAGAGGCATTGTGGAATAGAATAGAGTGTACTACACAGGCCAAGGCACAGGGTGATACAATGATAACCTTTAGCCCAGGTGCAGTGTGGCACTGTGATAACTACAGATTCCAAGGATCATTCTGTTACTTTTCAAAGCTACAAAGTCCAGGGTATAACACTGTAATAACTGCACAGGCCAAGGAGACTGGCTGTTACATATTACCTTTCGCAGGAGATTCTGGAAGACTCAATCCTTAATACTGTATTCATTCTGCGTGAGAAGAACTTACACTGCTGTTGCCTATGGTGCACACACTCTGTGAAGGAGTGAAGCTTGCACTACTGGCTGTGCTTGGACAGTCCTTGCATAGCAAAGCTTGCTCTGCTGAAGTCAATAATGTACCTTTCCCAGGGCCGGCTTTAGTGCCGGTGGCGCTCGGTGAAACAATCCGTTTTGGCACCCCCACATACCATGACCACCTCCTTGGACTCTCTGACTACCACCAGGCGAAGGTGCCCCTCATCTCTCTAATCATAAGTTATAGCTAAACACAGCGCCCCCTCTGAGGTAAGCGCCCCTTCCAAAAGTCAGTGCCCAGTGCAGCTGCACCAGTCGCACTGCCCTAAAGCCAGTCCTGACCTTTCCAGTATCTGACAGAGCAATC
This sequence comes from Lissotriton vulgaris, assembly GCF_964263255.1. Lineage (NCBI taxonomy): Eukaryota > Metazoa > Chordata > Amphibia > Caudata > Salamandridae > Lissotriton > Lissotriton vulgaris. Next base: position 72,518 of record NW_028242383.1, read on the forward strand.
CTGTGAGGTTGTCTAAACTTAGAGTGACCAACATTTTTAAGCAAAAAACCTGGATATTTCACAAAAATAGAAGAAGGACTACAATTTTACTTCAAGCGAGCGCACATAATGACAGTGCTCCACCACCGTGATCCGCATTACGCATAGAGGGTATACTGTCCTTGCCTGCACACTCATTTTACTCGGTGTGCCACGGCGCAAACCAAGACACAATATGGGGCATATTATCAAGAACGGCGTTAAAATTACCGCCAGTTTAGCAGCAGAAAACTGCAGCTAAAACAGCGATAATGGCTGGATAATATGCCCTGAAGAATTCCAATAAAAGCCCATGTTCACACCAGAACATGGACTTCTATTGAAATTCTCAAGGGCATATTATCAAGCCCATTATCACCGCTTTACCGGCAGTTTTCTGCCGCTAAACCGGCAATAATTTTTAACTCCATTCTTGATAATATGCCCCTACATCCTACTATTGTAAATGTGCTATGCAGAATGCAGGCTTGAACTCACTAGTAGAGCATTAGTGAAAGGCACACAAGCTATTTGAGGCCGACGGTCCACCTTTCACTGCTGGTGCCAAATTCGGCCTGCATTCAAATTCAAATGGGTAAGCTATACCACTGCAGTCACTTACTGCACCCGCCTGCAGGTCGATGCCAGAGGGGTCCTTGGAACACTGATGCCTCCCAGAGTGCTCAATACCCACATCTGTGGTAAGGCAGGTGGGCAAATGGCCAAGGTTTTTCCTCCATTTGTTTTCTCCATGCAAATGAACGCATGTCCCATTAGGACCACGATGGTGCTCAATTAGTACTGGTGCAGGCCATGTTACAGAAAGGAACACACAAGCGTCCGTTGCCCCTTATGTAACACCACAGTGCCCCAGGCCCAAAAAGCGGGCAAACAAGCCAGCTGTGCCCAAGCAACACTATGTATAATATGTCCCCCAATGTCCTAATGAAAATGAACAGCAAACAAAACATTACTGCAACATTAATACTCTAAAATCAATGAGAAAAAAATAAAAATGAATGGTTTATGAGCAAGGGAAAAAGAAAGCCTTGCAATACAATTTTGCTATCAACAAAACATTTGAAGGTGAAAAAAAATTAACCTTATTTGGGTCTCCGAAAAGATGAAAGGGGCTCATGGGCATTAATTAAAGACTTGCACTCTGCCCGAATCAGAGTCGGTGTCTTCATTGCAATGCAATAGAGCGCCACCTGCCCAACAAACTCTTAATGAGCCCCAGAGACCCACCTAATGCAAATCAGTAATGGGAACAGTCGATGCTGCAACCTTGGTCACCTTACCCATTTACCCCCTGCTTTTTTAGTTGGGAAATTTGAGATTCCCTAACCCCCCTTCCCCCTCCCCCGCATTTCCCGAATCTGACTGACTAAGCTACACCCCTGCAATCAACCTCAACACAAAATATGGATGAAAGCTTGACAGAGATTTTCCGAATGTTCCTGATCAATACTGAAAAATACTGGCAAGAATTGGAACAGATCAGAATGAGTGAAGTTTAGAAATCAGTAAGAGGGCAGCCAGTGGGGAAAGACAGTGCTCCTAGGTAAAGCAAAATAAAACAGTATTTTCAAAATAAGAGCAGGAATGAAAGAGATTGATGACTTGAAGACCTTCAATTGGCAAGGAACTTTTGGATTAAGCAACTTTTTCTTAGAGCTGGGGTAAATACATTGCCAGTAGAACAGATACGAAAAGTGTGTGGCAAACATGATGATGACAAGTGCACATGCAACCGATCGCTAAACCATTTCATTTTGGTCAACTCAATATATAGAAACTAAAAGAATAGACCCCTAAAGAAATGACCACATCAGCTTCCATTCCCATGTTGCTGTCAGGCAAGTTAATTTAGTAGTGTATTACTCTGATGGCCCATTTCCCACTGTGTCAACAGCGATGAGGTCTGTAGTGTTCTAGAGACTGGAAGAGTCCACGTCTCCTCCAGTGTTATGGGTGGTCCTGTTGACCACCTCCCCCCGTCAATGTAACAAAGTGTGTCGGCTGGGCGTACGCTAGTGCGACGTGTGGTAAATTAATAAATAGCCCGGGGGACCCTGGGCGTGGCAGTTGAGAGCTGGCCACTAATCTAATTACGTCTCCGCAGTGACTCTTTTAACAATAGCGCTAGGCCCCTAGCCAGATCACTACAATGGCGATGAAGTGGTGCGGCTACCTGCTGCCCTGCCTCTCCTGTCACCTACCGTGCTCAGCAACTCCGCCCGGTGTGAGCCACCCTGCCGCGCCTCCCAGCTGTGGCCTGGCTCACACCACTGCCTGTGGCCGAACGCAACAGGAGAGACGACGGACTTGCGGACTGCTGACGGCCTCACATCCGGCCCGGACCTCCGCAGTGTGGGCCCACTTACTGCATTGAGCCCACCCCACCACCAGATCATAGTGAGCGTGTGCACACACGAGGGAGTCCTGGCATCCCGCCCGCGCGTGCCTGCAGCGCTCCCAGCCTCAGCGCGCAGCTGACGTCACCACTGCAGACCCCGGTAAGACGCATACCATAGCCCTGCTGCCTCCTAGCCTACCGGCCCTCAGCCCTCATTCCGGTGCCTCAGACAGAGCGCCGTACGTCCACGCTCCACCAAGGATACTGCCACTGCTCACTGCCCACGTGGCCCACGGCTCCTGGAGCCCCTCACCGCCTTCTGTGTTGCTCCTCCAGCCCAGACGCCCTGCTGCCATCACATGCACTTCTCTTTAAGTGGCTCCACTGGTCCAGGGGTTTGCTCCCTGTCCCACCCTGGCAGTCTACGTGAGCCACACAGGTGCCCTGCTACCACCGCCTGCTTCACCGCCTCAGCGCTGGGCACAGCCACCAGGCCTCTGCCGCCTGACCCGGCCTACTTCACCAGCACTTGCCTCAACCAGGACACGCCGCTGCGCCCTGCTCCACAGTGTGACTACGCCACCCTACGCCCGGCTTTCGCCCACGCCTGTGGTCTTACGTCGCTGCCCCCCTGCTAGCGGGCATGTCGTCCATTCTGCAATTGGAGCCCTTCACCATTACCATATCGCCGCCATCTCAAGCTGCGCGGTGGAAGGCATGGGTGGAGAGATTGGAGACTTTCTTTGATGATTCTGACATCCTGCCCGCGACAGAAACCCATGCTCCTCCACCTTGGTGGCGCGGAGATCCACAAGATTGGGAAGACTGTTCGCGAGGCTGGGCCCTCCGAGAAACGACGCCTCGATGTGCGACGCCATCACTGCACATTTTGAGCCCTACGCCAGCCCGGAATATGAACGCTTCCTCCTTCGCCAAGCAAAACAACTCCCAAACGAATCCGTAGAAGTGTTCTACGCCCGCCTCAAAGGCCTAGCCAGCACCTGCACCCTTCCTGATGAGGATGACGAGATCCGGGCGCAATTCATTCAGGACTGTACTTCCACTAACTTACGCGAGCGTGTCCTACAAGAACACAACATGCCTATGAGGGATATCCTAACTCTAGGACACTCCAAGGAACTATCCAAGGCCAGTGCAGCACTCATGGAAACCAAAGCTACAGCGGCCGTCAAAGAGGAACCAGTTTGCTCCGTCCTCACTGAAACCCGGAACACCCGACAACAGCCCAGAAGACCTTCAGCCCACAACTCCAGACAGAGCCCAAAGCCTCGCCTCTGTGGATGGTGTGGCATCCCTCTCCCACACGACGGCGCCTGCCCTGCCCTAGGAAAACCCTGCAGCACATGCGGAAAACTGAACCATTTTTCCAAAGTCTGCCGCTCAAAGCTGCAGCGGCAACCACAAGGCCCACCTCGCCACATGCGTGCGCTCGAGCCACTCCCAGAAGACCCCTCAAGCAGCAACATGGATGAAGACGAGGCTGCCACTGTGCATGTGGTACACATACTACATGCCCTCTCGAGCTCCCCGCAGGCTGTGCCCATTTGCACCATCAAGGTACAGAGCCACCCAGTAGTGGCACTCATCGACACCGGTGCAACCATCAACCTCATGGCTGCCAGCGTCTACAGACTCTTACCCAACCAGCCAGCTCTCCGCAACACTAAAGTCCAAGTGTACGCCTTCGGGACCCGCACCCCACCTAGGATCTGTGGTGTTTTTCAAGCCGATCTATCTCACGACCAGATTCACCAATGGTCCAAAGTCTACGTCTCACAGGAGGCATCTAGATTCTTACTCAGCTGCCGCACAGCACAAGACTTTCGTCTCATTCACTTTGCATTTACTGTGATGGCCCACGGTCTGGAACGCCTGCTGACCGAGTTCACACCCCTCTTTGATGGGATTGGATGCCTCAAGAGCCCAGCCGTCAAGCTGCATATAGACAAGTCTGTAGCTCCGATTGCCCTCAGGCACAGGAAGATCGCCTTCCATCTCTGCCCCAAGCTGAACTCCGTCTGTTGGAAGCGGCTGGAATCATCGAGCGAGTGCACAGCCCCACCCCGTGAGTGTCCCCCATCGTAGTCGCGAGGAAACTGAAGCAGCCTGATGCAGTCCGCATCTATGTAGACATGCGAGTCCCGAACCTCACCATCAAGCGGGACCGCCACTTGACACCCACGGTAGATTACATCATTGGCGAACTGGTAGGGTCCAAGTGGTTCTCGAAGATGGACTTCCGCTCCGGGTACCATCAGATCCCTCTGCACCCGAGTCTCACCCAATCACCACCTTCTCTACCCACGCCGGTCTCTTTCGTTACACATGCCTCAACTTCGGAATCTCGAGCGTAGCCGAGGTATTCCAAAACATCATCAAGACCGTCCTGCAAGGGCTAGAGGGTTTGCTCAACGTGAGCAATGATATCATAGTTCATGCTCCATCCCTAGAAGAGCACATCATCCGCCTGACGGCAGTATTCACTTGCCTTCGCGACTGTGGGCTGACCCTGCACAGAGAGAAATGCGAATTCCTGTGACGAGACATCAGCTTCTTTGGGTACGGTTTCTCGGACCAAGGCATCAGGACTGACCCAGCAAAAGTAAATGAGGTCCAGGATGCGCCAGCCCCCACATCAGTGTCCGGTGTCAGCAGCTTCTTGGGCATGGTCACGTACTGTGGACGCTTCATCAGGAACCTATCAGATCTGACTGGCCCTCTGCGTGACCTCACCAAGACCACCACCCCCTGGACATGGGGCTTGGAGCAAGAGACGGCATTCCAGCAAACAAAGGCAGCACTATTCGCAGACACCATGCTTGTCTACTTTGACCCGCGGCAGGACTCCCAGCTGGTAGTGGACGCCAGCCCACAGGCCTAGGTGCTGTTTCAGCACAACAACAAGACTGTGGTGAATGGGCACCTGTCACCTAAGCAAACCGGACCCTCACACCTACCGAGCAGCTGTACTCTCAAATTGAGAAGGAGGCCATCGCGATCCTGTGGGGTGCCGCCATTTTCACATATACTTGTATGGCCACCCATTCACCATCATCACGGACCACAAACCACTGATCCCACTGTTCCAAGGCTCCTCGTCTCGCCCTCTCCCACGAATCGAAAAGTGGATAATTCAGCTGCAAGAGTTCCAACTCACTGTGGAGTACAGACCCGGCACCCGGAATCCAGCTGACTTTTTGTAGCGACACTCCCGTCCTGCCACACTCCCAGAAGCTGCTGAAGCGGCCGCCACAGAGGACTATGTGAGGCTAGTGGTAGATCAATCCCGGCCCCTCGCGATGTCCCTACAAGAAGTCGTCGCAGCCACAAAAGACGACGTCTGCCTCCAAATAGCCATCCAAGCAGTCAAGTCAGGTGACTGGAGACTCCTGCAGAGCCCGTCAGCTCGGAGAACAGAGACAGCTCAAGCAGCCCTGAAAGCACTCCACCAAGTCCGGCACAAACAGTCTGCGTCTGCCAACGGCTGCCTACTACGAGGCCCAGACCTTGTCCTACCGGAGAGCCTGACTAAACAAGCAGCGCTTCTAGCACATGGTGCTCCCCAAGGGGTTGTGAAGTCAAAAAACAGACTCCGCAGCAAGGTCTGGTTCCCAGGCCTAGATCAACAGATAGAAGCGGTTGTTCGGCACTGTCCAGTGTGCCTTGCAACGAGCCTGCCAAACAAACCAGCACCTGTCATCACGGAACCCGCTCCGAGCTCCCCGTGGGAGAGAGTGAGTGCTGACTTTGGCAGCCTACCAGGCGGGAAGTACATGTTCGTGGTAATAGACAATTTCTCCGCACACCCAGAAGTTGAGTTTGTCACGTCAACGTCAGTGGCGGAAGTAATCCCAAAATTTGAGAAATTAATGGCAACCCATGGACTTTTGGTGAGATCTGTACAGACAACCGTCCGCCATTCACCAGTGCAGAGCTAACCGACTACCTTACGTCCCAGAAAGTGAAGCACCACAAAATCACACCGAGATGGCCGCAGGCCAATGGTGAAGTGGAGGGGCTGATGCGGACTCTGAACAAAACAATACAAATTGCCATAGCCGATGGAGCCAATCAGGAGCAAGCAGTGTGCCAGTTCCTCCATGAATGCCGGGTCACGCCACACTGCACCATATGTATCTCCCTGAGTCGGCTGTGTTTTGGTCAGGCAATGACTGACTCCATACCACATCACCCGACATGGGCAGAAACACCCAACACCCCAAACCAGTCCGACTGCCAACATGACAAGAACAATAAAGCAGCAACCTTGAAGAGACATGCTAAAGAGAGTCCGATTGCTGTCGGCGACCGAGTGCTAGTGCGAGACCGCCATCCTGGTGGAAAATTCCGCCTACCCTTCGCCTACATAGACGAGAGTCCGTCTGTCTGCAGCAGCCTTTTAGAAGAGTCCCCAATGCCTCAGTCGCAGAGCAGCCAAATCAGATACAACCTGAGGCCGTTTCCGAAGCCATCCCAGATATTCAAGGACTACGTATCCTGTGGCTAGTAGGCAACACCGGATCGAGTCGCAGCCGGTTGGGCAGTTAAGAAAAGAATACCAAGTAAACTGTTCTTGTTAGCACCTCACCTCAGAGGTGGTGGTTTTTCCTGAACTGTTTTCCGTAACTTGGTATCCTGCATTTGGACTTTTGTTTATGTTCGTTTGACATGTCTCTCCTGGTAAAGGAGGAATGTAGTGTTCTGGAGACTGAAAGAGTCCACGTCTCCTCCAGTGTTGGGGGTGGTCCTGTTGACAACCTCCCCCCGTCAACGTAACAAAGTATGTCGGCTAGGCGTACGCCAGCCCGACGTGTGGTAAATGAATAAATAGCCCGGGGGACCCTGGGTGTGGCTGTTGAGGGCTAGTCACTAATCTAGTTACGTCTCCGCAGTGATTCTTTTAACAATAGCGCTAGGCCCCTAGCTAGATCACTACAAGGTCTGTTGAGGAGGAATGTTACAGTACCACGCTTGGCTAATGGTGAAAATCCAGAGATCTTATTGGTAGCTTTTGCCAATGTGTTCCGGAAAGACCGGAGTCGATGGCTCATTCCACATTTTTGGTACAGCAGTTAAAATCAAAATTTGAGTGGACTCTGTAAATAAGGTGAGACTTGAGGCTGAATGCCCAGACACAAATATGGCGAAATCCACTGTTTTCAACGTAAGTACGTAAAGCAAATCTTAGCATTTATTCTAAAGGAAGTAAATTCTGCCACAGTGAGAGCCTTGGTGAATTCCTGGTTAGGCTTGTTAGATTGTAATGGCACTCCGAGCAGGGAGACAAGCATTCCAATCTAGAGAGGACAAACATAATAAAAGACGTCACCACGGAATGGGAGGCCACTGGCATTGTCTTTTTTATCGACATCCTTGTCAGTGGAAGCCCTTTCAAAGAAAGAGAGCTTCCACACTAATTCTAGGTTTGACCGAACCTTAAATGTTTCTTAATGTTCGCACACATCTGGGAACTTAGAATTTTATGTGCATATTTCATATTTTATGTGTGTTAACTTTTCTAAGGATGTGTCTTTTTTTCACAACTACTGGATGTTGTACTAAAATGCCTGCTAACAGGCAAACTAATACTCAATAATACTGGTTTACATCGTTCCATTTCAGACCATTTTCATTTGAAGTGTATAAGTATGGACATATGTACCAAAAATTTGCAAAGCACATATTAACACGTAATGGGTTAGCAGGGAATCATAGCATATTGCAGAGAACGCACCTATGGCTGGGTGATATTCATTAAAACTATGTCAAAATGTTTATAAGAAGAGATTTTCAATGGATGAATCTACTCCGAATTTCAGGGTTGCTCATTTTCTCCTGGTGCTTTAACCGACAAATCTTTTCACTTTTTTTTTCTCTTTTGGGCTGTACTATGTCTACAACATATTTTTCAAGATTAAAAACGAAGCTCGAATGAAGTTAATAGAATGTATCGAAGTTGGCTGCCAGAAGGGGTGCATTTTCTTTGCACTCTGCCATGACACAGCTGACATTTCTATAGTAACATAGTAAGGCAAGGTGAGGACCCTGGATGCGGCTATGTCTCCTGCTTCAGTCCCTCTGTTGGCGGCTCCTGGGTTTTCGTTTGTTCACGGATGAGAGAGGAACTGCAAGCTGCTCGGACCAGGCATGTGAGGTGTGGTCTGCTGGGAGAGCTCTACAGATGCAGGCTGCTTCTGTGGTTGCCTACTGCACTGCTAATGGGCAGATGGATGGCCGCAAGTGTTGTAGGGATAGGTGGGCTAGTCAGAGGACGGCCTGTCCCACAGGCAAGGTAAAGCCAGAAACAGTAAGTGAAGTGGGTCGAAGGAGACTGCACAGGTACAGGGGATGAAGCAGGGACACAGGTGAAGAGGGGACCTGCCCTCTGATTGGGTGGGAGCCACGCAGGATTGACTGGGCTGCAGTAACAGCTCGTGTCCTTGCAGAGTGGTAAGGCGGAGGGGGAAGGGGGGGGGGGGGGGGGTCAGAGGACAAACAAAGGACGCACAAAACAAAAATACATACCTTACATCCCGCATCCCCGCATCTCCGCTCTTCTGCTCCATCCTCACCAGCACAGGCTCCCAGAATCCTCTGCGGCCAATCCTGATGCTGCTTTCATGAGGCTTAAATCAGCATCATGATTGGCCTGAGTGACGAGGATTTGCGTTCCCAGGGAGTCTGGGGGCCTGTGCTTGCTCTCTGCAACCCGGCAATGCAGCTAGGGTTGGCGAGAGCTTTAGTGTGCATTGCAGTTTGGCGGGACTGAGACAGCCGGCCAACCCATCATGCGCACTGACAACAGTGCCCTGCTCACCACTCCACCTCCATGACGGTCGCGCCCCCAAGGTTCGGCTACTATAGGAAAAATAAAAGGACGATAAAAGCTTTTATTATCATTTTATTTTAAAATTTTGAGGATGATGGGGGGTTGCACCTCTGCTATAGCGGAGGAGCAGCCGCTGCTGGGCTGAGCTGTTAGGTGTCACCAAGACAGTGGCTGAGAGACTTGGCATGCTTTACCTGACGCCACTAATGGTTCAATAGTGTGCGACACAGAAGCTCTACATATGCAGTGGTGTGGGGAGAATCTGCACATGATGCAAATTGGACTTACCCTTACACAACTGCTTCAACATACAGACACGCACACTCACACGCCCTCTCTCACATAAACACTTTCCCCCTGAAAGGCATGCAAACGAAATATATTTAAAAGGATTTTCTACTTACCTGAGCTGTTAGCCAAGGTCTCATTTAAGCTAACTGTGTTCCATTTATATTAGACTAATAGTAAATAATGGAATAATATTCCTAATTAGTGTAGATAAAAATCGCAGAAAACGAGGAGGGTGGAACCCTGACCGATGCTCATTAGGGCAAGGTTAAACCTACTGTCTCACAAACAAAATATACAGGTGCATCTTATCAAGGACAGGCGATACATTATCGCCAGGAAACCGCCGATAAAGCGGCGATAATGGCCTTGATAATATGCTCTATGAATTCCAATCGAAGCCCATGTTAGATGTGAACACATCTAACATCGCCTGTCCTTGATAATATGCCCCACAGTTCAGAAGAAGAGCTGGAAGTACTCCTATAGAATGTTGGAGTGTGATAAAATGCACTGTTTTTGTAAATCTGATACAGGTAAAACAGGTTAAACCTTATTGTGAGAAAGTGGCTCTATATATACTGGACCAAAGTAAGGTATAGTGGGGCATATTATCAAGGGGGTTTATTTCCGCTTTTTTGGCTTTAAAAGCCAAGCAAGCGGAGATAAAATTATCTCCCTATTACCTAGCTGTCGCTAATACCAGTTAGCGACAGCTAGTAGGAGATAGCGACCATCTTGGGCCCCACTTTGCATGTCAGTGATATTTATGACTAATGACATGCAAAGTGGGCGTGCCAAGATGTTAGCGACTGGAAACAGTCGCTAACATTGCTATCTCCTATTACCAACTTTTGGAGATATTCGCGCTAAGCGCGAATATCTCCAAAAGCTAAAACCTGCCCTAAGTAGGTCTTAGCCATGTTATCCAATGGGAGGTGGATAACATGGCTAAGAGCATTAGCTCGGTAATTCATGAATATCGCTGACTTTTCAGCGATATTCATGCGTTGCGGCCGATTTTTATCGCATTTGCGATAAACCTTGGTAATACCAAGGTTTATCTGCGATAAAAATCGACGCAGCTCAGCGGTACTTTTTTGTCTCTAACCAAGCAATAGTGATAATTATCGCTATTGCTTGGTAATATGCCCCAGTGTGTATAGAGTCCACAATCCCCAGAGGTATAACAGAGGTTAAAGTCAGGTGTGACCTTACTCTCTAAAGTGGTAGCTTGTTCGAGCAGTAAGGCAGTAGCAGAGGACAGTGTAAAGCATTTGTTGTGCACACTCAGTCAGCAAAAGGTTTCACACACTCAAGAACTGAACTCTAGGCCAATTGTTTGTATATCAAAAGATATAGTTGTTTTATATTTAGAACCAACAGGTATCAAAATATACTTTTCTCAATATGAGCACTCTCAGGTAATTACTTTGCCAAGAGGCAATGAACTTTGTAAACACAATAGGTACAGTGGTTGCAGTAGGCAACACAATTCTAAACACAATTTAACATTGAGCTCAATGGGTTTTTCCTACATGAATGCAACTGATTACTTTATAGATTACTTTTGTAACTTCAGGACTGGATCCTAGATTCAGTCCCGGGCTCTAAGCTGAAAACAGTTTAGTAAAAACGTTTTTGTTATTGCAGTTATTTTTAAAGAATATAAATATATTTTCAAAGTTGACAGAAACTTTTCAGTGAAAAACTATCAATGTTATCCTATGGAAGGAAATTCAAGTCACAGGTAAAGTAGGTTCTTGTTACTTTTGTAATCCAGTACTGGACTCCTAGGTTCAGCACTGGGGTCTCAACATAAGACAGGTAAGTTATTACGTTTTAGTAGTTGGAATAATTTTTAAAGAATATATGTAGTTTGTAAAAATAGACACTTAGAAGAAATTTCACAGAAAAACAGTCAATGGTTTCCTATGGAAGAAAATTTAGGTTACTAGTAAACACGGTTAGGATTATTTTGCGGTTCAGTACTGGGTTAAAAGGTACAGTACTGGCTTCTCTCCTGATCACAGGTGAGTACTTCGGGATTTGTTATTCGGCTGATTTTAGATGAATATTTTAAAGTTTCAAAACTTCACACTTAGAAGATTTTTTGAGTCAAACCAGTCAATGTTATCCTATGGAAGGAAAGTGAACTAACGGTTTTCAGGTGAGTATTTGACTGGTGAAGTTAAGGTTCTGGGCGTAGACTCAGGGGTCCCCCAAGGTCAGGTATGTACAGGTGGTACACCCTCAACGGCTCAGGGGCAGCCGGGTGCAGAGGTAGTTAGGCCCAATGTTATCCAATGCGAGGCAGGGGGCCTTCGGTTGGTGGCTGCTGGCTAGCAGGGGCCGTTACAAGAATTCTTGCTAACATGTGATTGTATATATATCCATACATGTGAATGATTGCAAAGTCATATTGTAATGATATTACGTGGCTTTTGAACGTATTTGTAGATAAGTTGGTTAAGTACTAAATGACTTGCGTTTTGTTTATCAATAATTACCTGTAAAGATATACATTTACAAGTACACCTTTGTTGATGTTTTTCATTTTTGACATACCACGCTAATTCTGTTAAGATACCACGAGGGTCCATTGGCGACCAAATTGCACAGTGCACAGTGTTGCTACCGTGTTCGTTAGCATTCATATAAATTTGCTGGCTAGCAGGCCACGGGGCTGTGGGAGCTGGGCTCTTGGTCACTTGCTCAGGGCAAATGGGGAAGTAGATAAGGACAGAGGTTGCACTGCCAGGGGCACTCGGGCGACTGGGTGCAGGGTGCTTTTGAGCTGTTGGGCTTTCAATGTTATTCAATGGAGATCTTGTAAAGGGAACAAAGGCTGCAGGCTCGGGGACGGAGGATCTTCTGGTGCAACCAACAGTTTGAGCGGTAAGTTGGGATCTTGGAGGATAGGTAGGCACCCAAGAGTTGGGCACAGGGGGCCGTGGGGCTCCGGGTGCAGGGGTATCTTTTAAGGTCAGGAAATCTTACCCCTGCTGGTCGCGGTTGGAGGGGTCCCTTGTCCTGAGGCTACTGGCGTCATCGGGGTCGTCGAGGAGGGTCCTTGAGCACTGGATTCCAGGTCAGAATCGCCAGGGGGACGTCCTCAGGTGCTTGATTCACTCCAGCACAGGCCAAGCTTGTGCGTAGGGTTTGCAGTTCCGGGCTGATTACAGAGCTTGTTACTTGCTTTGAGCAGTACCACTGCTCGGGGGAGACCCAGGTAGTCAGAGTCACAAGCAGTCGGGTCCTCTGGGGTTTTTGAGGTTGCTCACCACTGGAGACGCCAGGGTTTAGCAGGAGCAAGTTCGAGGGTCGACAGGCCGGTAGGGCTGGGGCCAAATCAGTTGGTTTATTCCTCTTTTAGGCAGCTGCACTGCAGGTCTTCTTGTTCCTTGTTCTTCTTTCTTGTTTCGGAATCTGGATCTAAGGAGAAAGGTTTAGGATGCCCCATAATACTAAATGTAGGGGTATTACAGGTAGGGCAGGGGCAGGGATCAATGGGTCCCTGTCTTGGAGTGGGTACACCCCCTAGCCTGCTCCTCTCCTGTGGGAGGGGGGCAGGAGCCTAGCTGTGATTGGGCAGGGCTCCCCATCTTCAAGATGGCCGGAGCCCGGGGTCGTGCATCACCTCGCCTCTCCCACCTGAGGGGTGGGGTTGGCACAGGCTGGCACACCCCCTTTCTGAAGTAGGGTTTCTCGACAGTCTTTCAACCAGAATGGGGGTCAGAACTGGTGGGGGCCAGTTGCTGAGTACAGCAAGTGGTCTGGAGAAGCTCACAAAGGCGGAATGCCTTTGAAGCTTACCCTGCCCATCCTGGGGGAGGAGGCTTTGCACATCGTCCCAGGATGTGCATTGTTGCAGGTCCAGGAGAGCGGGAGCTCTCCTCCCAGGGGTCCAGCAACATGTCTGCTATGTGGCAGCTTAGGGAGCCTCTCAGACAAGATGTGGATTGTAGGTTAGATTTCAGGGGGCATCTCTAAGATGCCCTCTGTAGTGCATTTTACATTAAATTCCACACTGCCATCAGTGTGTGTTTAATGTGCTGAGAAGTTTAATATCAAACTTGTCAGCCTTCAGTGTAGCCATTATGGTGCTGTGGAGTTCGTAATGACAACCTCCCAGCACCATATACTCCTAATGGCATCACTGCGCTTACAGTGCCCAGGAATGGCCCTGGGTGCTGTAGGGGCACAGGGCTCAGGCATCTGTGCCCACACCACTGGCATACGGCACCCAGCTAGAGGGGTGGCTGATGTATGCCAGGGCAGTGGGTTTTTTGCGCATGGCACACAGGGTTGTGTGCCATGTCGACTCTGTGTTTGGTTCTGCACCAGGACACTTAGTCTGCAAAGGCAGTGTGTTGTGTGTTAGGGTACAGGGCCCCTAAGGGTGGCACAGTAAGTGCTGCAGCCCTTAGGGGTATTCTCTAGTCACAATGCCCTTGGTACCTAGGGGTACCATTTACTGGTGGCTGACATGTGGCCAGAGATACCAATTGGGTTTAGGCTTTAGTAAAGTTTTTAGGGAAGGAACACAGGCCCTGGGTTCCTGATTGGCGAGGACCCAGGGCACACCAAGGAAAAGTGCATCAGACACAAAGTGGGGGTACTGCAACAGAAACTCACTTTCTCACACTTAGGCACTACAAGGGTGCCCACAAGGCATACCTGTTCTCACAGTTGATGCACAAAATCGACCCAACAACAGTGAACAGTGTCCAAGATGCTAAACTAGCCCAGGTAGGTAGAAGTTTTGAAAGTGAATGAACTGACCAATTGTATGTAGTGTTAACTTCCCATGTCTCCTTTTAGGTGAAATTCCTACTCCCAAAAGAGAGAAGAATTCAGCTAAGGGCCAGATGTACTAATATCTGGTCGCAAATTGCGACTAGTATTTTTGCAACCAGTGAAGATTTGAAATGACAGATCTATGTACAAATAGGTAGGTTCTTGAAAATATGAATCATGGTGGGGCTCAGCCAGACCTACCTCATGAAAACTAATGAGGAAAGTTGAAAATTGCTATAAAGTTTGATTGGAGGCCGTCACATAAATGGTGGCCAGCTGGGGCCAGCAGACTACGAAGTCGGTGGTTGCTTTTAAATAAATCAAACTATTTTTTCAAGTGTATCCCAATATCCTTATAGGAAATGAGCTGCATTTATATATAAAAAAGTTTTCTTTTTCTTTATAAAACACTGCCCCCTCTTCAACAAATACTTTTAATACATTCATAAAGGGGAAGTGATCCCAAGGGTACCCATTCTCTTTTTCAAACCATTATCGCCTCCTTTGAGGTTTCAGAAAATGTTCGATGTTTTGCAACCAGACTTTGTTAAAAAATACTTTGATACGAAAGATACCAACTCAGTATTTGGAAGCTAGACTGTAACAACCCCTTCCAGATACTAAATCATAGCCATTCATAATCCAATTTTGGGAGTCAAAAAACATTTCCTACTCCCAAAAGAGGATTAATACATAGGAAAAAGCATTTTAACCTTTGTCAATGCTTAATTGGAGTGTTTGTGACAGTTACATTTCTTAAGACATCAGGCCCTTAGTTGATTGCACTTGAACTGGCAGTGGACAAATGGCTGATAGCTATTGGTTGGATACCCTTGAGGAGCCCATCGCTTACTATCCGATGTTATAAAATGGAAGCAGGCAGTATGCAAATTAAGGAATCTACAATGATATACGCTGATGATGAAAAGGAAAACTCCTGATATGACACTTTCCTACTGTACTGCATTGATATGGATATTAATGGGATTTACAGATCTGTGCAATGGTATTACAACAAACAATAGGATGATGTAAGGAATGTATGAAAGAATCTCATCCACTAGTGATTGCTCATGGCTCATTCCAGATCATCCTTTTTCACCCACTATATCACTCTAGAAAGAGATTTTACAAAGCAGTCTTGGCCCTACTCCAATAGGAACAGTGCAGCCTTACCTGCCAGGTTCACTACCATCCGCATGGGAACACAACAGCGGTGGTCGGTAGTGGGAGTACATGCTGGGCGGGGAAGTGGGGAGGGGCAGGTTGGGGGTCGTAATCTATGGATTACGGAGCTTTACAGGTAAGTAAACATATAAATAAATAAAACAAATGTTGTTGCGCGCACTGTATCCCCAAATGCGATGCAGTGCGCGCAACTACATTTATTTTATTTATTTATATGTTTACTTACCTGTAAAGCTCCGTAATCCATAGATTACTAGCCCCCACCCTGCCCCTCCCCCCCAACATCACCCCCTGGCAGGCACAACCGCTACCGACCGCGGCTGGAACACAAGCAACCCCAGACCAGTTCAGAGGGGACCCAACCTGGCAATTGTGGCTGGACTGTTCCAATTAGAGCAGGCCCAAAGCTGATTTGCATATGGCTGGTTCCTGTCTGAGGTACAATGGGGGCACACAATCATGGATTGGAATGTGGCCCAAGTAATTACTAGTGGGTGAGATTAATGCAAGCCTTCCACCCATCACTGTTTCGTTTTCCACAGAACAATGATATTGCTCAACATATCTGTCAAAATGTAAGTGGATTTAAGCTAATGATGCCCTTTGCAAGCAAATGTAATGTTTCCAGAGCAGTGTTGCTGCTTGAACATGCAGTATAATTGCTCAGAGCGTACAAGCATTTATATACATGCCTATTGTTTGAGGAAAGGGGAGTGGTTTTTTTCATATGCTTACAAAATAAAATAAAAATATATGAAAAATTAAAAGAAATGAGGATTAAATATAACAGATGATTATCTATTTATACAGTAGGAAAAGGCGGAAACAGTGTCCTTTTAGAAGGGTCACCTCATATATTGTTCTTTCATTGATTGCAACCTTGCCCATGCATCAAGGTATTTAGGAATCGCAAACGGTGCGGTTCGGTAAAATCGGCCGTTTGCGATTCCTAAATACCTTGTAGTATGCATCAATCATTTTTGGAAAAATCGCTATTTTTAGCGCTTTCCAAAAATGCAATTGCGTCTAAGGAATTGCAAATTTGCGATTCCTTAAAAGCAATGCATGATTGTTTTTAAATTGCGAATTTGCAATTAGGGGGGGCATGTTACCACGAGGGTGAACCTCGTGGTAATTTGCGAAAAAGGTTTAAAATGCTCAAATTAGCATTTTAAACACTGTCATGTTACAGACACACATGTCCTTAGGACATGTGTGTGTGAAACATCCATTTTAAAATATATTTCAGGGGTGCAGGGGGGGGGTCCATTGGACCTCCCGCCTGCACCCATGGAATGCATTAACATTTTGCGAATTCCAATTTGCGAATTCGCAATTCCCATTGATTCCTATGGGCCTTTTGGCCCATAGGAATCAATGGGAATTGCGAAATCGAAATCGCAAATTGGAATTCGCATAATATTTGCGATTCGGTAAAAACCGCAATTTCAATCATGCATCCCGTTTTGCGATTCCTTATTTGCAATTCCCTAAAAATCGCAAATAAGGAATCGCAAAAAAGGACTTTGATGCATGTGGCCGTTAACCATTTAATGGGGTTAATACGCTGAAATTATAAAAAATATAATCAAAACACATTTCTTAAAACATATCTCTCACTAACAAATACTCTTGGATCTCCATATTTTCTTTTTTTATCTCACAGATTGGCAATATCTATGAAATGAGAATGATGATGGACTTCAATGGGAATAATAGGGGATATGCCTTCGTAACATTCTTCAATAAACAAGAAGCCAAAAACGCAATCAAGCAACTGAATAATTATGAAATTAGGTAAGAGCTTTTCTAACAATAATGGCAATACAGATCAATTTAGTTCAGGTCTTTAAAATAACAATAACTTGTCATTGTTTGTATCATTACTATTTATTGTTGTATTAATTCAAGCAAAACAGGTGTAACACTGGCTGTCAGCTCATTTCATTGTTATAATGAAATTGCAGATTATATCCTGGAACTCATTTACAAGCCCTGTGCACCAACAGAATGTCACTTGTGACATTCCGGTGGCACACAGGGATTAGCCATATCTACAGAGCAACATAAAGCCACCCTGCGTGGCTTCTCATGGCCTTGTAGATGTGGAGTGAGGCAATGAAGCGCAAGTCGCTGCATTGATTCACACTATGATGGGGAGGCGTGCCATGGACGGTACGGTGGGTGTTCCCATGTAACACCCATGGCATTTGACACATGCGTCAAGTGGTGTAGGGGAGGGGCAAGGAGGAGAAATAACATTACTTCTCCTTGTGTTTTCCTCTTTCTATGTGTGCTGCATTCAGACAATATAAACACCAGTGAATGCTCAGCAGTGAGGGTTTTCTAGATACCTGAGTCAGGGGGAGCCATTGTCAGGAACACTGGCATCCTCTGACCTCTAAACAGGCCCGGACTGGCTGTTGCGAGCACCGGGCAATCCCCCGGTGCGCCGCTGGGGTGGGGCCGGTTTTGGGCCCTGGGGGCCGTTTTTGTTACAGGGCCGTTTTAGCAGCATAGCTGCAAAATCGGCCGTGTAACAAAATCGGCCGAAACCGGCTCCGGCAAAGAGCTCGGTCGCACTCCCAGTGGGCCGCTGAGCACTTTACCAGGGCCGGTTTTGGCTCTCAGTCCGGCCCTGCCTCTAAACCTGCCCGGGAATCCAAGTGAGGGGTGGCATTGACATTTAACAGTTTATGGTGGATTCTCCCTTGCTGCCCGCCTTTAAATGACCCCCCTAATCCTAAATGTTTCTGTGTTCAACTAACCTCAGGGCAGGCAAGTGAAAGACTACTGTAATTAATAAACAGCATCTCACATAAACTAGTGCTATTGTCATTCTGATTTCCTGTGGAAAATACATCAAGTGCTGGTCGTATTCGAACGTATAGTGTAGCAATGCCCCAATCGACTCCCTATGGAATACGAATACGAATGCAGAAGACATGATCATGTTTTTTCCATTGAGATATTGGGAATAAGTCTAAATAAGTCTGAATTGCTCCTTTTATGTCACTTGTCTTGAGGGATTGAACAGTCTAATTTCCTGACTCAAGCCAGGATAAAAGCTTACCCTTCCAGATTACTGTCATAGGGGTAGCAGCTACACATTGTTGGTGAAGTCAGTCATAGAAATTAAAGATATTGGCTGATTAAAAAGAACATATTGAAACGTCTCATTTTCCTCTTGAAATACATTTGAAAAATGTGTTACCTAAAACAATAATTCAAGTTTTATATGAAAATTGCAAAAGTATTGTAAACCACTGTTACCATCACTATGCTGTCAACCTATAGCTTCATGTAGTGTGTAGGTGGGTCAATGTACCTTCCTAAAGGCTCGGTCTCAAGATTTTAGGTGCCATATAAGCCTGCCTATTGTTTTCACCTTTGCCTATTGAGGGCAGATGTGATCAGAATCTGATAGTATTGAAAAGAAACTGAGGGTTTTGCCCCATGCCATCTGTTGAATACACAAACAGGTAACTTTGTGTGGAACTTATCCTGTGTGGAGACACTATGCGCGATTCAGCATCAACTAGCCCTGAGTTTCTGTCTTCTCTAGGGTTTTTCTCTGGACACATTTCTCTTACTTATGCAACCTATTAATAACTTGTTGCTGCTCTGTGTAACACCATTGAGGGAGAAAGCCATGTTTTGGGGAAGTTCTCAACCATCTGCCAAATGTAAGCACCATATGCAGGGTTCGTACACCATACACATTACAAAATGATTTGTCCCTATAGCAGGCAAAACTTATTGTCTGCACCGGTGATCTGTGCAGCTTTGAAAAGTGGACTAGCAGTTTATTAATATTCAATGCAGAGACGGCACCACATTAAGATGGAGATAAAGACCCCCTGCATCCAGGAGCAAACTGTGTCTGCACACACCTGCAGCAGGATGCTTGGAGAGTGTCTTGCATCCTGGTGCCTTCCTTCCTATAGGGAACGCCTCAAGTGGCACTCTGACATTGGGCCACTTCTGACGAAGCACAACATCAGGGAGCCTCTTGTGAGCCTGTTTACCTCTGCACCCACATCTATGAAATGGTGGGAGGCAAGGCCAAAGGTGTTCCCTCATTTGCATGGATCCACACCCCCAAGCAATGAATACATGTCCCCCATAATATCATAACTGTGCACCTCCATGATCCATATTACAGAAGTGGCCACACAATTGTTCCAGAGTCCTTCTATAGTGTCCCAGGGACAAAAAACAGCTACACGAATGGTTGCATTCTGGTGCTTTCTTTAATTTATCCCCTGATGTTGAAAAAAGTGGTATTTAGGAGCTTGAATTTCTTTAATCCATGAAACAGCAAGCTCCTCATTTGACTATAGTCACCTGTACCAAGCTACATGAACCCTGAATGGTGCTACTATGAAAATGCCACATGCCTGATAATTGATCTCACAGTGCCGTGCGCTACAGACTTACCTAACAATGTGGATTATTTTCCATGGCAGTCAGAAATATATTTTGTAGACTAACACGCATTACTTGCTTGTCTGTTATTGAGTCTATGGGGTTAACCAAAACACTGTGAAATGGATCTGAGAGCACTCACACTGACGAAGCGTGGTAGCACTGATAGCTCTAGCTTGAGCCAGACACAAACAGCTGTCTCATAACTCAGAGAGTGATCTCTGCCAAACATATGGCATGGGCTTGCTTTAGAGTGTAGCAGACAGGGTACTCCTTACAAATGTGGCAGGTATTCCATCGACTTATTACATAATAATATTATACACATGCAATAAGGTGGACAAGATCCTAATGCACTTGACATAAGGAGAAAGGGATATTAGTCATGTTTGTGATGGAGTACCCATTCACCAAACTCTTAATTCTTTGATTTGCAGTGGGGTACACAATAGCATCCAGCACCCAGGCCTAGAGGCTGTAGTGTTAGCATAGGCATGTGAATTGTATGGATTATCAAGTGAGGCTGGGTGGGCTAGCAGTATGAACAAAGTCTGGCGTAACTTCCTGATGCTTGTAATTCCAACTGTAAAGGGCCATTGAGTGTTTAGACCGTTGTACCAAAATAAAGTGATGCAGCTGTGGGCAATGAAAATCTTGGTATTTTTGTGCGAATGTCTAGCGAGCAGGTCATCTATGCATTTAGTGATGAGCCTTGTCAGGAATTCAGTAAAATGGTGCAGTAAAATGGTGCCTGTTGAACATTGGGATTCATCCTTGTATCATTGGCATAATCGATTAAATGAGTAGTATTGAGTTGGATAGTAACAATAGGGAGATAGGATATGGGCTAAGGGCTAGGACGGTCAACCTCAAATCTGGGGAACCGGGTTCGAGTCTTGGCAACAACACTCAACATCCTGTAATTCTGGGCAAATCACTTAATCTCCCCATGCCTACGAAAAATAAAAATGAATGTGTCCTTTTGCAATGCAACTGGTGCTCATGTAAAGCACTCTGATAACTGAGGGGCATATTAGCAAGGCGGGCGATATAAAATTATCGCCGCTTTTGCTGCCTTTTTCGGCCGAAAAGCGGCGATTATTTCATCGCCCTATTAGCAAGCTGTCGCTAACATCAGTTAGCGACAGCTTTTAGGCAATAGCGAGCGGTTTGGGGCCTGCTTTTCATGTCAGCAATATTTATCGCTAATGGCATGCAGAGTGGGCGTACCCAACCGGTTAGCGACTGAAAGCAGTCGCTAACATCGCTATCGCCTATTATCAACGTAGGCACAGCGATAAAAACATTTGCGCTTAGCGCTAATATCGCCAAAAACTAACGCCTGCTCAGACCACTTCTTAACCTGTATATCCAATGGGAGTTGGATATTCAGGTTAAGACCCTATTGGCGTTAATGCCTGAATATCGCTGGTTTTCCAGCGATTTTCACGCGTTTCGCCGCTATCGCCGGATATTTTATTGCATTTGAGATAAACGTTGCTAATAGCACATTATCTCTGCGATAAAATCTGGCGATGCTAAGCTCATTTAGCGATAAATATCGCAAGTTGTTGATAATATGCCCCTGAATCCCTCTGGTCAAATTTGCGCTATATAAAATTCCCCAAAAAAATAATGGCATCTATGTTTTTTTCGGTGGAGACAATTCAGTTTGTGATGTCTGCTATATCAATAGATGGTGGTTTTA
Source organism: Lissotriton vulgaris (assembly GCF_964263255.1). NCBI lineage: Eukaryota > Metazoa > Chordata > Amphibia > Caudata > Salamandridae > Lissotriton > Lissotriton vulgaris. The sequence goes on from NW_028242383.1 coordinate 94,157, forward strand.
ATAGCGCAATAGACTTTACTTCACAATCTGTGTATCAAAGAAAGTTTATACCTAAGCTGTGTTAATTAAGCTGTTTTTCACCACCAGAAACGGGCGACTTCTTGGGGTTTGTGCAAGTGTTGACAACTGCCGTCTTTTTGTTGGTGGTATTCCTAAAACAAAGAAACGTGAAGAAATACTGGTTGAGATGAAAAAAGTCACAGAGGGGGTGCTGGATGTCATTGTGTACCCCAGTGCTGCGGATAAATCAAAGAATCGAGGATTCGCCTTTGTGGAATACGAAAGTCATCGAGCTGCGGCAATGGCCAGGAGAAAGCTGCTACCAGGTATGACTCCCAATCTGTTACCTGCACGAGAATGTCAAGTCGGTGCCCTATGATATGCAGTTTTCTTATTGTAAATGAAAAAAACACTTTTCCAGTGTGCCAACCTTCATCAAACTATTGTCTAATTATTTTGTATTATCATGAACTTAAGGTATGTGTAGAATGCCCAAGCATCCAATAAGGTTTCCTAATGAAATCACCCAACATGGCATATTGTTTTGTGTTTCAACAATTCTTTTAAAGATTTTAGATTGATTACAACCCAATTATCATAGTTTCCATGTAAACCCAAAAGTGTCCGATAGAGGACACAACAATACATACATCCTCACCCCCCAGAGTTGCTTACATGTAACGCCATCCCTACATGTTCATCATAGGAAGGCTCCTGAAACTTTCTCCAAACCGACTTGCCCACACCACATAGTACTATAATCAGATTCAGGACAAGCAAGAGTATGAGTATAGTGGTCGTCTTTCAGCCATTAATACACGTATAGGTCCCCCACCAGCAATAAGGAAATGCAACACAGCCCAATATTCCCATGCATTATGTATCGGTGCTGAATCCACCCCATATCTCCTGAAAATTCTCTAATTGATCATTTAGGCTGTCTAACACGCTTTCATATGATGCTACTTTGTACATTTGTCACAACCACAATTGCTCAGTATCAGGGTTACTATTGGTTCTCCACAGTTTAAGTATACAAAGTGTTGCTGTTGCCATGGCTGTTGCAAACCATATCTTTCAGTGATGTGAAATTTCCATGTACTGGCTCGCATTGTGTAGGAGGACTGCTTGACTTTTTCAGGGGTCTATTTAAGTCTACTGTCTCTCGCGTTGCTTGCCAAATTCACGCCCGATAAGAGCATAAGTATTGGCAGTCCCAGCAGAGGCATACTGTGTCATTATTCTGGTGCACGCATCTCCAGTACTGTGCCCCCGAAGGAGACCAACATCATGCGAAACTTTGGGAGATCAGTGCCATCTACGTTATATTTTGTAATATATCCCAGCTTCATCCAGCCTTCCCTGAGCTATTTATCATGTCATGGCATTATCTCGGACCAGTCATCATCATGCAACAGTTCTTTTATGTCTTTGTAAAGGTTTTTTGTTTCTCATTGGATGCCAATTGCATCACATTGTTCTCAAATTAGCCTTTCACTGCTCTTAGAAATTAGTAGAAATACAAATATTTTATATAAATTGCCTCCCAGTAAGATGCTGCATGATAAATAACAACATGAGACAGTGTTCCAACATTGTCTCTTCTTAGAAGGTTTGGCTACAACAAATCCCACATTATGAAAATAGCAAAAAATACAATGACCTCGGTGGTTCATGTTTTTTAATACATAAATGACTTGAATCAATCAATCAATCAATTATTTGTGAAGTGCAGCTACTCACCGGAAGGGTCCAAAGGTGCTGGAGGAAGGGGGGGCGCATGGCTTATAAGTACTCGCGAAGTATCAGCAAGGACCTAGGATGTCAGAGCTTTACTATGGCCTGTCAGGGTACGTGGGGTGCTGGACGATTATGTTGATTCATTGAAGAGCCAGGTCTTGAGGTCCTTCAGGAACTTGAAGAGAGTAGGTGTCTGGCAAAGGTGGAGAGGGAGGGTGTTCCATGTCTTAGCTACGAGGAAGGAGAAAGAACAATCTCCCGTTCTGGTCTTCTTGATATGTGGTACCTTGGCAAGGGAAAGCTGGGCTAAGTCAAAGGATCTTAGGGTGAGTGGAACAATAGGCGGTGGTTGATGTAGGTGGCACTGATGTTGTGGAGGGCCTTGTGGGCGTGGGTAAGAAGCTTGAAGGTGATTCGCTTCTTGACAGGGAGCCAGTGTAGTGCCCGCAGGTGTTGGGTGATGTGGCAGTGGCGCAGTAGGTTGGGAACTAGTCTGGCGTGGCATTCTGGATTTTCTGGAGCCTTCGGATGAGGTTCTTGTTGATCCCGATGTAGAGTGCCTTGCCATAGTCCAGTCTGCTGATGATGAGGGTGTGGGTGACAGTTTTCCTGTATTCTAGGGGGATCAAGTTGAAAGTCTTATGTAGGATACGGAGGTTGTGAAAACAGGAAGAGGTGACAGCGTTGATCTGACGGTCCATTTTGAGTTCAGAGTCCAAGATGATTCTGAGGTTGCATGCATTGTCCATGTGTGAAGTTGGGTCTCCAAGAGGGGGTGCCACCAGGTTTCATTCCAGGCATCGGGATGAGGGGCTATGATGAGTACTTCGGTGTTGTCTTTGTTCAGTTGTAGTCAGCTGTTTTTCATCCATCTTGCGAATGCTTCCATTCCTTCTTGAAAGTTGTGTTTCGAGATGTTGAGTTTGTTGTATAGTGAGAGGATGAGTTGTGTGACTTCTGCGTACAATACGATGTTGCGACTGTGTGCTCTGACGATGGTCGCGAGATGGGCCATGTAGACATCGAACTGGGTGGGGCTGATGGAGGATCCTTGAGGGACTCAGCAGGTGATTGGCGTGGGCTCCGAGATGAAAGGAGGGAGTCTGACCCGTTGCATTCTGCCTGAGAGAAATGAGTGCGTACAGTTGAGGGCTTTGTTCCGGATTCCTGCATTGTGGAGTCTGTGGGCTAGGGTGCAGTGTGAGACTGTGTTGAAGGCTGCAGAGAGGTCCAGGAGGAGGGAGGGGATGGCGTCTGTTGCGGCGATGAGGGCCGTCTCTGTGCTGTAGTTCTTCCTGAAGCCTGATTGGGAGGGGTTGAGGATGTTGTTCTCATCAATGAAGGAGGCGAGTTGGCTGTTGACAGCTTTTTCGATGACTTTCGCTTGATAGGGGAGCAGGGAGATGAGTCTGAAGTTCTTAAGGTCGGAGGGGGTGCCCTGAGTGTTTCTTTAGGAGAGGGTTGATCTTGGCTTGTTTCCAATCATCGGGGAAGGAGGCGGTCTCGGAGGATTGGTTGATGATACTTTGGAGCATGGGGGTGATGGTGTCTGCGGCTCTGTGGTAAATGTGGGAGGGAGGGGTTTGTGGGGGTGGACTGGGTGTTCCTCATGGTCTTTAGGGTGTCTTTTATGCTGAGGGCGGTCCAGCTGTCCAGTGTAGGCTGTGTGGTGCAATAGGCGTTGGGTGTGGGTTCCTCTTGGATGTTGTTGTTGTCGAAGTTGTTGTAGATGGTCTTGATTTTGTGATGGAAAAAGGCACTGAGTTTGTCGCAGAGGTCCAGGAAGGGTGGGATGTCGGTTGACTCGCTGTTGGGTTTGGCAAATTCTTTGATGATCCTGAAGAGTTCCTTACTCTTGTGAACGTGGGCGGAGATTCTGTCCTTGAGCTTCCTTGAGTGTCTGATGAGTTTGTGGTGGCTGTTTTGTAGTTTTCTAGGTTCGCTGGGGTTTTGGAGTTCCTCCATAGTTTTTCAAGACGTCTGCAGGTTCTCCTGGATTCTCAGAGTTCATTGGAGAATGAGCTGGCCTTCTTGGCGTGAGGGTTGGAGGGTTTCTTGAGGGGGGGTTGGTGTTGGCGCAGTCGGTGATCTACTTGTGTAGGGTACAGGGGGGGGTGGTGGGGTCGTTGTCTGAGGTGGTGGGAGCGGAGCTGCTGAGGGTGGCAGTGAGCAGCTCATCGGAGTTCTTGTTCCAGTTCCGGAGTTGGCACTGGGATGGGCATCTGCAGGGGATGTTCGCTCTGAAGGTGAAGTGGTATGCCTTTTTTTCAAAAAGTGTTTATAATTGTATGTTCTTCTGAGGGTTGTTTAAGTTCCTATATCTCAGCAAACTCATAATCCAAGTCCATGATACATGTTGAAAAGTAATGCCATAAAAGCATTACTAGTTGTTTATTCACTTCAAAAATGAAATATTCTAAAGCTTTGTTGAATGTACAGTCAAAGAAACTAAAGAGTGCAAAAACAACATGTAAAATATATGTCAACAAAACTGAGGCCGAACTGCAAAAAGTGTCCTCAGGGGTACAACAGGGAGGTGCTCCTGCTTTGTGCACCCCCAGGGGAATTTGGTATTTCTCAGAGGAGCCACAGAAACTCATCCCTGCCCTTCTGTAATACTGATAGTGCTGTTGCACATGTGCGCTAGTGCTTTTGTGAGAGGGAGTTCTGTTATTTCCATGGAGGCATAGCCCTGTGCCAATGTTTTAATCACTTAGCCTTTGCACCAGGGCAATATTATTGCTAAGGGTGCAAAAGTAAAAAAGCCATCAGGAGGAGTACTGACAGTGTGCCACAAAAACATGGCACACTATCAGTGCGTCCCTAGAGAGCAATTCTCAAGAAGGGGGAAAGGGTTCCAATGGACCCCAGACACCATCCTGAAGGCAAGTGCAGTCACTCACTGCACCCGACTGTGAGGTGATCTCTCTCTCCTCTTGAAAGTGCAGGCGGCTTGTAAACAGCTGGTATGTAGTTTACGTGAATGTGCTGCCTCCAGGGCAGCTTGAGCTTGCAGCTGCCCTGAGGAGAGTGCATTTACCATAATAAGGCCCACTTTCCCTGTTTACATCTGGCGCACCTTTTGAAAGGTGCAGCAAAGGGGGGAAGAAGCCCTGTGAGTAACACGGCCCCAGGTCTTAAATTCAGAAGCACAGAATCATATGTTCGTGTGGTTTAATTGATGTACAGGCTACTGTAAACAAGTGCATCACATTTGAAATTGAATGCTTGAAATAAGTGTATTATAGGAATTGTCCAATATATTTGCAGGACAACAATGCCAGGTGCACGCCTACTCACAATCTACAGTCAAGCACTTTAGGCCTCATGCATATCCTAGAACCAAACTTTGATCGCAAAGAGAATGATAGTTTGCAATTATAGGCCCAGGGATTGGTAACCTTCTCCCTTTACGTTTTGGATAAAAACAGGTTGGCCTTTAGAAAGGAATTAAAATATTCCTGTTCAAGAACCAAATTTACTCCCATGTTTTTTATGCATGGTCGCTTTCAAGATTCTGTATTTTGCCGCTCACTTAGTCTTTACTGATGCTGCTTCCAAGAATCAATACAGTTGTGGTGTGCATTTTATAAATACATTTCATACTAAGCCAGCCTACGGGTATGAACTATACAGTCTCTAGAGAAAGCCACCAGCTCTGCTTCTCCCTCACAGATAAGCATTTATGATGATTAAAGGCATACACACATCACCAGCAAAGTTTCTATTTGCCTTGCTGTGGTTTTTAGCTGTGAGATAATCCAAAGTCAAAGTCAAGTTCAAGAAGTCTTTATTCGATTAGTTCATCATAAAAGACATAAAATACATTATAAACACATAAAACATTTAAAACAAGTATTAAATCATTGACATCTAATCAGCTTCTTATGGAACTATACAAAAGTTTTTAAAAAAAAGGGTCGAGCACGACCATACATCCATAGAATACACGGTATTTAAACAATCACCACTTGATTATTTTTAATATGCCTGCTTCTAAGCACCCAAGCCCAGCCGAGAAACTTAGCAACCCCCACAACAATAAGCGGATCCAGGTTAGTTTTTAACAATCTCATTGCTTCCACAGCCGATCTGGTGCCTAAAATTCTACATACCGGTTTAAGCCATTTGGCTCTGGGGTCTGAGTATAATGGGCACACGTATAGCAGATGATACAGACTTTCCCCTGTGCCATGACACATAGGACAAAACCCCAATCTATCCGTTCCCCACTTTTTAGTGAAGTCCCCTATGGGAAGTGAACCGCATCTAAATTGAAAATATAGTTTGCGGTCCTGAGGTATTGTGATAGTGTCACATGGGGTTGTCCTTATGTACAAAAAACAGACCAGTGAGACTGCTCGAGCTCATTTTTGAGTACATATTATGAGTCACCCATTTCCAATACCATTTTTTGAGTTCGTTTTTTGATGGGAAATTGGCTGACTCGGGCGAGGACCATAATTCGCCAAGGCCCAATGAAAATAGGGTGGCCTTAAGGTCTCTAAACCATCCAATTTTTGTGGCGCCCAAGCTATTTTTAACCTCCAGGCAAGCTTCGGCATAATGATGGAGTTCTGGCGTCGTCCACAGGCGGCGCCAGAATGTTAATGGACGAAGTCTTGCTTGATCCTCCACCGTGTGGCACCCCAGGTCATAAAGAAGGGGGATTAATGGGGTCGACTGAGGCAGACCTGTAGCCATTCTTAAAAATTTATTTTGTGCATGTTTTAACGAATCCAAATTACATCCCCCCCATAGCTCCGCGCCGTATAGGACTGCTGATAAAACCTTTCCTCCATAGATCTTAATGAGCGGCGACATAGGCCTCGTGAATGACCCTTTATGTTCTTTGATCAGAGCCCCGCCCAATTGTTGGTGTTTCATGGTCATAAGCTCGATCTGGTGGGTCCAACTCAAGGTTTCACTAAAGGTAACTCCCAGATAGGTGAAGTACTTTGTCTGCTCCAGGGGGGTATCCCCCATGGTAACCCTGGCCTTAACCTGTTTGTGCCCCCTTAAAACCATAAATTTGGTTTTGGATACGTTCACCTCCAACTCATGTTCGCTGCAGAAACTCTCGAACCTTGACAGTGCTTTCTGCAAGCCCTGTCTAGTTCGTGAAATCAAGAGAGTATCGTCAGCGAACATGAGTAGGGGGATTTTCATGCCAGCCAAGCTAGGAGCATCCGTGGGAAAGTTGTCATAGAACTTGGTAACTCTATTGATATATAGAGAAAACAAGGTAGGTGCCAAAACACAACCTTGTCTGACACCTTTGGCCACTGGAAAGTTCTCTGTCACCTCACCAGGTTTGCCCCATCTAACAAATGCGTATGTCTGTGCATGGAGGTTCACTATAAGGCGGACCAAGATGGAAGGCATACCCATATCTAAAAGGCAGTTCCAAAGACCGGCCCTCGGGACAAGGTCAAACGCGGACCTAAGGTCAACAAAGGCCGCAAATAAGTTTCCTTTGCCCAAGGTAACCGTCTTCCAGTGTAGGAGCATGAAGCGGAATGCCTGGTCCAGGGTGCTCACATGGGTCTAAACCCAGCTTGAAGGGGCGTAAGAATGTTGTATTCCTCTATCCAGGCCTGAACCCTTGATAGGACAAGACGGGTTATGATCTTCTGGACCGCGTCAATAAGACTTATCGGCCGGTAATTCGATGTAACCGACCGGTCACCCTTCTTAAAGATGGGCTGGATCTCAGCACCAGCCCAGGAATCAGGTACCTTGGCACCCCTGGCCAGCGCGTTTACCAGTTGCAATAGATATGGTACCCATAGATCTTGATCTTGCTTGAAAATGTCTGCTGGGATGCAATCCGGACCAGGCGCTTTACCCCTAGGGATGGCATTCAGGACTGTTTCGACCTCTTTGGCCGAAAACACAAGAGTGTCAAAGGTTAAAGGCCAACTAATGGGGTCATGCCTGGTACCACGACATCTAAACTGTTCCTCAAAATGGGACACCCATTTCAGTTGATCAACAGATGCGGGGCTTGGGCGATCGTCCTGTGACTGACCCCACCTGAGGAGATGCCAAAACTGCTGGAGATTCTTAGAGCCACAGGCCTCAGTTAGTAGAGTCCAGCGCTCATCATCCCAAGCAGCTTTAGCCCGCCGTTTTGCTTCATTATATGCCTTCTTACAGGTTTTGATAAGGCCTGGGTTCTTTGATTTTAATGCCTTAAACAAATGCGTATGGGACTCGCGGCAGGCTTCGTTATACCAATTGGCAGGTTTCCTCGCCTTCCCTAAACCCTTGTTAGCTACAAATTTAACAAATAGTGACTTTAGGGACAGAAACAGGCTGGCATGGATATCGGAAATTTTAGAGATTGTCGGATCCAGGTTGTTACACTTTTCAATTTCCCTTAAAGAATTTGAAACCAAAGATCTGATCTTTGTACGTGCAGTCATATCAACAGCTACCTTTGGCCATCGAACCCGCCTCATATCATTAGTTAATACCATAGCCTCTTGTACAGGGTTGGGCTGACGCACAATCGGCCCAGCAAAACTAAAGTCCTTCAATTCTGCTAAAAGTGGTTCGTGGTCACTTTCTGGTCGTTGTTTAACTGTCATGTCTAATACTGTGGACCACAGATTGATGTCGACTAAGATGTAGTCAATGCGACTGCTATGTCTGCCGTTGAAGAATGTGGGGTTGCCCAACCTATCCGAGCTTACGCGATTGTTTAGGGCACGCAACCCCCAATTCAGGCAGAGACCTTTGATAAAGGTAGCGGCTTGAGTCAACTTAGTAATCGGGGCTAGCTCAAGTTGTGGAATCCCCCACATCATGTCCTCTGCCTCAGTTAAGAGCCCATCCTCCCTGCTTAACGGTTCAAAACAAGTATTGAGATCACCCATTATAACCACATACCCTGTTGTTTGAGTAGAGCCTAGGAAGTCATCCAAACATGTTAGGGTGGGTGAAACTCGACCACCCGGAATACCTCTAGCATATACATTAAACAACAAAATGTCCAGCCCACTGTTTGTTTTCATGCTGAGTATCAATATATCAGGGCAATCAATATGAATTTCCTTTACAGAAACACCTGCAACTTGACGAACCCAAGTAGTGAGGCCCCCCATAGCCCTGCCTCTTTGCCTCTAACTGCAGGTTTGTTAAAGCTCAGGAAGCCTGGAAGATACACTGGATGGGTTGCCCAAGTCTCCTGAAAAGACCAAACATCACCTTGTCGGATGAAATCAGCCCAATCAGGAGTGCATATACAAGATTCAATTCCAGCCACATTCCAACATCCCATGGTGGTACCCTTTTCACAGACTTGGTCACACAATACTGTTGATTCAATTTGAAGGGGAACTCTGGGCTGGAAAGAGGATTCTGCAAGCAGAGGTACATCTATAACCAGCCCTTCCCTTGTCAAGCTTGTTAACCCAGCCTGTGTAGTTGACTCAGGGTGTATGCCCGTGAGAGAAACGTCCATGGGGTGCGGTGGGGTGGGTTGCAGTGCTGGTATGTCATGCTCTCTTAAATAGACTATGCATCCCTCCTCACCACACTGAGGTCTGTCTTTTGGACTTTCGACGTTACTTGGAGGGATACTCGTGACATCACCCACACTCGGACACTCAGAGTTAGGTTCATTATCCCTTGTCGCAAGTGCTGGTCAATCATTAGTCGACAGCCCTGATAGTGGGTCGTATAGGTTTCTCAGTGGGATGTTCCAAAGCTCTTTGGGATGGGTAGGCATATTGGGATAGGGATTTACTGGGTAGAAGCTTGGGGGCTGTTGTAACTGTGTGAAGGCAGGTGTTGTAGGAACCATAGGATACGGGGGCTTGTTGGAATATGGCAGATCCAATAAGGCAGGGGGACCAAAGGGCTGGGTGTTAAACTTGGCCCAGCCCGGCGTTTGTATAGGACAGTTATAACTAGATTGTATGTAGGAACGATACTGCGCCTCTGGATTAAACCGGGGTCCATGAAAACTTGGTGTAAAATTGGTCCATTTTAGGAGGCTTTTGATGTTTTTATTATTTCTACCAGGGGGTTTATCTGTTGGATTAATCAGGGTCTCAGGATAGAAATAACTTAAGTTCCTTGTGGAGATCCCTCCCTCATTGTTACCCACATACCAATCTGTTAGATGAGAAACAACTCTATGGTCCCTAAAGTTAATGATCACTATATCCCCCTCTATATCCTTAGGGCGAACCCCAACCCACTGACATCTTCTGACCGTAACAATATCCCCATTAAGATTAGGAGGAAGGGGTCTATTTGTTTTCAGCCAAAAGATGACTTTATTTTTTAAGCTTTCGTTGTTTTCTCTATCCCCTTCCGCAACAATAACTATGACAAAATTCAGGGAGTCAGGGGGCAGGTCTACACTTTTCTTCAGTGGTAGGGGTTTTTTAGTATTTCCTTTGGAAACAGCAGGTTTACCCATCCCTTTCTTTGGCTGCGTTGCTGCCCCCTTAGCAACTGGTTTGTTAACTACCACACTGGGGTTTGTTTTAGCACTAGTATTTGTTGTAGAAGATTTAGCAGCCACAGACAAAACTTTATTTGGAATGGTGACCGTTTTGGTAGCATTAATAGTTTGTTGACTGGTGGTGCTAGTTATTTTGCCAGCAACAGTGGTAGATCCGGAGGGTTTGTTGGATGGGCCCTTATTCTTAGCCAGACTAGAGGAATGTGTAGGCTCAATGGTCGCCAATAGGCGATCCAATTTTTCACCCATTGTCCTAACACGCTCCAGCAGGGGTAGCATATATGATTTAATGAGCTTCTCTATAATATCATAGGACATCTCATTTACCCCTACAGTAGCTAACTCAGGGGGTACCAAATCGTGTGTAACTGATTGTGGTGGCTCTACAGATTGTGGGGGCCCTAACTCAATAATTGATTTGGGTAGGGGTGGTGGTGGTGTCTGACAGCTGCGTCCTTTCCTTTTTACTCCGCCCTTTTTCCTTTTTTTCCTCAGTGGGGAATGTACAGCCCTCTTTGCCTTTTCAGGCGTGATTCTACTTTTACACATACTCGTTACAGGTATGCTCTCGCCTTGGTCGATACAAACCAGAGACAAGTTGGGCAACATGGGGCTTAGTTCTGTTACCCTGATATGGTTTTCGGGGATGTTTGGTTCGACGAAGCTTGAGTGATCAATAGGGGGACAAACTAGGTGGCCTCCGCTAGTGGCACTAGTACACGGCGGGGAGATAGCAGGGAACCTAAAAATACTAGGGGTTTGATTAAGGTCAGTAACATCAACCTCAATAGGGCTCAAACCTTGGACGGCTAAATCATGGGTATTGTTTGTAACTAACAGTGTTGGCAGAGGATTTTTCTTTAACTGCTCAATTGAGCGTCGGCGCTCTGCTCTGCTCTCTACAAGGAGTAAGTCCATATCTACCTCCTTGGTAGATTTCTTAAAAAATGTATCTAAGGGGCCAAGAACAGAGACACTCACACCGGGCGGGGCAGAGTGGCTCATGACAAGGGCGGATAGTTAAAGCTATCAACACTTGGTAAAACAAACTAATAAAAACACAACTGACTATACACAGTAAGAGGATACAAAAAACACAGCATACACCAGCATACAGCAAGAAGAAAGAGACCTGGCCCAGCCCGGCCTCCTGTGGTCCCGGACGGCCACAGACGGTCCCGCCCTTGTCCCGGGCTTCTCCCGGGACGCTCCCGCGCGCTCCCGCGCAGCGGGGAATGTTCCTGCTTAATGAGGAAATCCTAGGAGACAGGGGGTGGGCGGGGCCGGCAGGGAGAGCAGCCCAGCTGGTCGTAGGGCGCGCAGGGACTCCTGGTCCACGGAGTCCCCGCGAATGCTCGCAGCCCTGCCGGTCAGGAAAATGCCCTTTCAGCAAAGAAAGTCACACAGAAGCTCGGAGCCGCGCTGCGGGACCCGCGAAGCGGGTCCGGCAAGGCGTGGGCTTCAACGAGTTCTGGGGCAGCTGGCTCCCTTCAGCCAGTACTACAGACTCCTCGCAGGTTCAGCAGTGGTGTCAGGAAATCCACCGATAAGCAGGTGAGAATGGCTTATCTGCAGTCAGCGGGTGGGCGGGGCCGGCAGGGAGAGCAGCCCAGCTGGTCGTAGGGCGCGCAGGGATTCCTGGTCCACGGAGTCCCCGCGAATGCTCGCAGCCCTGCCGGTCAGGAAAATGCCCTTTCAGCAAAGAAAGTCACACAGAAGCTCGGAGCCGCGCTGCGGGACCCGCGAAGCGGGTCCGGCGAGGCGTGGGCTTCAACGAGTTCTGGGGCAGCTGGCTCCCTTCAGCCAGTACTACAGGCTCCTCGCAGGTTCAGCAGTGGTGTCAGGAAATCCACCGATAAGCAGGTGAGAATGGCTTATCTGCAGTCAGCGGGTGGGCAGGGCCGGCAGGGAGAGCAGCCCAGCTGGTCGTAGGGCGCGCAGGGACTCCTGGTCCACGGAGTCCCCGCGAATGCTCGCAGCCCTGCCGGTCAGGAAAATGCCCTTTCAGCAAAGAAAGTCACACAGAAGCTCGGAGCCGCGCTGCGGGACCCGCGAAGCGGGTCCGGCGAGGCGTGGGCTTCAACGAGTTCTGGGGCAGCTGGATCCCTTCAGCCAGTACTACAGGCTCCTCGCAGGTTCAGCAGTGGTGTCAGGAAATCCACCGATAAGCAGGTGAGAATGGCTTATCTGCAGTCAGCGGGTGGGCGGGGCCGGCAGGGAGAGCAGCCCTGCTGGTCGTAGGGCGCGCAGGGACTCCTGGTCCACGGAGTCCCCGCGAATGCTCGCAGCCCTGCCGGTCAGGAAAATGCCCTTTCAGCAAAGAAAGTCACACAGAAGCTCGGAGCCGCGCTGCGGGACCCGCGAAGAGGGTCCGGCGAGGCGTGGGCTTCAACGAGTTCTGGGGCAGCTGGCTCCCTTCAGCCAGTACTACAGGCTCCTCGCAGGTTCAGCAGTGGTGTCAGGAAATCCCCTCGCAGGTTCAGCAGTGGTGTCAGGAAATCCCCTCGTAGGTTCAGCAGTCAAAGTCAAAACAAGCTTTATTAGGATCATACAAATTGTCCACAAAAGCATATTATACAGTAAAAGGACTAAAATCCATTTATAGTTAAAAAGAGGACACATCTAATATTAAGAAAAAACATCAGGAGACATCAGTTCATCATTTAAATTAAATAAGCACAAAGCTTTTTTTTTAAATTATTTTTTATTGAGCAGAGCTTAGGTAAGGACAATACAATACATTACACAGTCAATTTAGATTAAGAAAGCATTTACAAAACATTTAAAAGCTTCTTCTATTAAGTTCTGGATAAAAAGGAGGGTTTTGATATTGTCAAACCAGTAGCAGTCAATGTCATTAATAATAATTGATTAGGAGCAACGTGAAAAATCCACAAAATACGAGCAAAAAGTGCTACTGCTATACAGTACAATACAATCAAACAGGAAAAAAGTGCTAGTGCTTAATAGTACTTAATAGTGCAAAATCTGCAGAAAATATTCAACCATGCGTTTGTGGCTATTAACTCGACATAGCGATGCTTTATGACAGTTTAAAAACGGTTTAGACATTGTATCAAGATTGTAAATGTAAATTGTAAATTGATACTTGTATAGCGCACTACTCACCCGCAAGGGTCTCAAGGCGCTTGTACGAATACCGCTGTGGAACCCATCCTGGCTTTCCCTGTGAGGCGTCCACTCCTGGGCACCCCCAAGGTGGAGGCCAGGCATCCTTAGCGTTGTGGGGGCCGTTGTGGAGATTAAGCAAGCTATTGCCCAGAGTTGCAGAGTGGGACTCCATGATTGGAATAGGCACTGAGGCGAGAATTATCAGGTCCGTGGAATTTTTTAGCTCAAGACCCGCCGAGGCGGGGAATTGAACACTGGTCCCGGGCTAGATCTCTGCATCAGGGTCTGCCGCTCTAACCATTGAGCCACACTTCAAAGATTCAATCTTGGGTTCTTAACCCCCCTTATTTCCTCAAGATTCTCAAAATACTTCCAATTCCTGTCGAATCTCCTAACTGCTCCCACTCTGCTAGCATAAACTTTTTCAAAATTCCAGGAACTCCTCATTTTGTTAAGCCATCTCAGATGGATGGAGCTTTCCTAGACTTCCAATTCTGGAGTATTAGGGAGAGGGCAACAGAGCAAGATACAAATACATACATTTCCTCAGCATCTTTTAGCAACCTTCTGTCCTTACATATACCGAAGAGGGCCAGTTTGGCCGTAGGCAGAAGTGTTTTCCCTGTAGCCAACTCGATACATGAAAAGATAGCCTCCCAGAAGCCCGGCGAAGCATGTGCTTCAACGAGTTCTGGGGCAGCTGGCTCCCTTCAGCCAGTACTACAGACTCCTCGCAGGTTCATCAGTGGTGTCAGGAAATCCACCGATAAGCAGGTGAGAATGGCTTATCTGCAGTCAGCGGGTGGGCGGGGCCGGCAGGGAGAGCAGCCCAGCTGGTCGTAGGGCGCGCAGGGATTCCTGGTCCACGGAGTCCCCGCGAATGCTCGCAGCCCTGCCGGTCAGGAAAATGCCCTTTCAGCAAAGAAAGTCACACAGAAGCTCGGAGCCGCGCTGCGGGACCCGCGAAGAGAGTACGGCGAGGCGTGGGCTTCAACGAGTTCTGGGGCAGCTGGCTCCCTTCAGCCAGTACTACAGGCTCCTCGCAGGCTCAGCAGTGGTGTCAGGAAATCCACCGATAAGCAGGTGAGAATGGCTTATCTGCAGTCAGCGGGTGGGCGGGGCCGGCAGGGAGAGCAGCCCAGCTGGTCGTAGGGCGCGCAGGGACTCCTGGTCCACGGAGTCCCCGCGAATGCTCGCAGCCCTGCCGGTCAGGAAAATGCCCTTTCAGCAAAGAAAGTCACACAGAAGCTCGGAGCCGCGCTGCGGGACCCGCAAAGCGGGTCCGGCGAGGCGTGGGCTTCAACGAGTTCTGGGGCAGCTGGATCCCTTCAGCCAGTACTACAGGCTCCTCGCAGGTTCAGCAGTGGTGTCAGGAAATCCACCGATAAGCAGGTGAGAATGGCTTATCTGCAGTCAGCGGGTGGGCGGGGCCGGCAGGGAGAGCAGCCCTGCTGGTCGTAGGGCGCGCAGGGACTCCTGGTCCACGGAGTCCCCGCGAATGCTCGCAGCCCTGCCGGTCAGGAAAATGCCCTTTCAGCAAAGAAAGTCACACAGAAGCTCGGAGCCGCGCTGCGGGACCCGCGAAGCGGGTCCGGCGAGGCGTGGGCTTCAACGAGTTCTGGGGCAGCTGGCTCCCTTCAGCCAGTACTACAGGCTCCTCGCAGGTTCAGCAGTGGTGTCAGGAAATCCCCTCGCAGGTTCAGCAGTGGTGTCAGGAAATCCCCTCGCAGGTTCAGCAGTCAAAGTCAAAACAAGCTTTATTAGGATCATACAAATTGTCCACAAAAGCATATTATACAGTAAAAGGACTAAAATCCATTTATAGTTAAAAAGAGGACACATCTAATATTAAGAAAAAACATCAGGAGACATCAGTTCATCATTTAAATTAAATAAGCACAAAGCTTTTTTTTTAAATTATTTTTTATTGAGCAGAGCTTAGGTAAGGACAATACAATACATTACACAGTCAATTTAGATTAAGAAAGCATTTACAAAACATTTAAAAGCTTCTTCTATTAAGTTCTGGATAAAAAGGAGGGTTTTGATATTGTCAAACCAGTAGCAGTCAATGTCATTAATAATAATTGATTAGGAGCAACGTGAAAAATCCACAAAATACGAGCAAAAAGTGCTACTGCTATACAGTACAATACAATCAAACAGGAAAAAAGTGCTAGTGCTTAATAGTACTTAATAGTGCAAAATCTGCAGAAAATATTCAACCATGCGTTTGTGGCTATTAACTCGACATAGCGATGCTTTATGACAGTTTAAAAACGGTTTAGACATTGTATCAAGATTGTAAATGTAAATTGATACTTGTATAGCGCACTACTCACCCGCAAGGGTCTCAAGGCGCTTGTACGAATACCGCTGTGGAACCCATCCTGGCTTTCCCTGTGAGGCGTCCACTCCTGGGCACCCCCAAGGTGGAGGCCAGGCATCCTTAGCGTTGTGGGGGCCGTTGTGGAGATTAAGCAAGCTATTGCCCAGAGTTGCAGAGTGGGACTCCATGATTGGAATAGGCACTGAGGCGAGAATTATCAGGTCCGTGGAATTTTTTAGCTCAAGACCCGCCGAGGCGGGGAATTGAACACTGGTCCCGGGCTAGATCTCTGCATCAGGGTCTGCCGCTCTAACCATTGAGCCACACTTCAAAGATTCAATCTTGGGTTCTTAACCCCCCTTATTTCCTCAAGATTCTCAAAATACTTCCAATTCCTGTCGAATCTCCTAACTGCTCCCACTCTGCTAGCATAAACTTTTTCAAAATTCCAGGAACTCCTCATTTTGTTAAGCCATCTCAGATGGATGGAGCTTTCCTAGACTTCCAATTCTGGAGTATTAGGGAGAGGGCAACAGAGCAAGATACAAATACATACATTTCCTCAGCATCTTTTAGCAACCTTCTGTCCTTACATATACCGAAGAGGGCCAGTTTGGCCGTAGGCAGAAGTGTTTTCCCTGTAGCCAACTCGATACATGAAAAGATAGCCTCCCAGAAGGGTTTAAGCTGAGAACAAGTGAAAAAGATGTGAAGCCATCCACCCTGGCCATCAGCTTGGCATCTGAAGCACTTGTTCTCGACCTCGGGAACCTTTTCCCTAGTGCCTCCGGAGTCAAATACCCTAGCCAACGAGATAGAAAAGCCATCCTTTTAAAATTTGCTGCGTGCATAGATTTATAGCCCAACAAACATAAGGACTCCCAGTCTTTGCGCGTCAAGTTGCATTGTGTTGAAAGGCTTATTTTATCTAGATGGCGATCTATCATAGCTAATTGCCCAGGACGGTGGAGCAACTTGTACCAATTCCCGATACCGCTGGTTTTGGCTCCATAAAGGAGCATTACCGACACATCTGTGGAGTCAAATAGGCCACTTATATCTTTTCTTAGAAAATGGATGATTTGTAGATATTAAAAAAAAAAAGGTCGCCTGGGATTATTTGCTCTTGCAATCACTTCTTGCCATGTAATAATTCTATTCTGAATGACAAAATGCCTCAACTCCCGAAATCCATAATTTTCCCACTTTATTATATGGCTTATTCTAATTTGGAGGCCCAGACAGGTGCACTCTTGTAGGCTTAAAGATTGGGAGCCTGAGGAGCAGGAGTTTTTAAAAAAGGACTGTAGCCTGAATAATATTCTCTCAGTGTCTTATATCTCATCCTTTTTGGGAACCTTGCGATCTTTAAAAATACCTGACTTTGAGAATCCACCTCTTGTAACATCTTTACTAGGAAGAAGCTATCTCGATTCTTTTTTGATCCTAACAATCCTGCCACTATGTCTAAAAAGGCTGCCTCATAATATATTTTGAGATGTGGTAAAGCCAATCCCCCCTGTTCAACTGGTAGTTGAATCACTGGCAACTTGACTCTGGATGCTTTTCCACCCTAAACAAAACCTCTAATCATAGTTTTCATTTCTTTGAAAAAAGATGAATTTAATCTGATTGGGACATTACAAAACAGGAATATGAGAAGGGGTAGGATTGACATTTTGACCAATGATACCCTGCCTATCCGTAAGAGAGGGAGTAGAAGCCATTGGGCGAGGAGTCTCTTAATTTTATTTTTTATTCTCACATAGTTTAATAAATAAAGCTGATGGTAATCGCAAGTCACATATATGCCTAAGTATCTGACAGGATCCTGACTAGCGGCCTGAGCACGTAAACAAGATGGAAAAAGGCTCAGATTGGTGTTTAAAGAGAGAACCTCCGTTTTCTTAGCATTAATTTTGTAGCCCCCTATTTGTTCATGTGCTTTAAATTCCCTCAATATACTTTCAATATTCTCTTTATTTGGCTGTAAGTAAAGAATGATGTCGCCCGCGAAGGGTTATTTCTTATTTTAATCACTAGGGGCTCAATAAAGAAAGTAAAAAGCAAAGGAGACAGAGGACAGCCCTGTCTAGTCCCTCGATTAACCTTGATAGAACCGGCCTTATTCGAGTTTATTACTACCTGGGCCGATGCTCCCTGGTAGATATTACGTAACATCTTAGTAACTTGCTCTTGAAACCCGAATTGGGCAAGGGAATAAAACAGGGTTGTCCAATTTACCAAGTGGAAAGCTTTTTCGGCGTCGACCATTAAAATACACGCGGGGGTTAAATTGATATTAAAATAATCCAGGGCCTGTATTAAAAATTCGGTATTAGATGCCATTGATCGGCCTGATATAAAACCTGACTGATCGCTGTGTATAACCTCTTGTGCAGCATATGTGAAGCGATGGGCCCAGACCTTCATTAAAATCTTATAATCTGAGTTTAAAAGACTAATGGGCCTGTATGAATTAATGTCCTCTGGATTTTTATCTTTTTTAACGAAAGATACTATTGTTGCTTCTTTAAAGGAAGCAGGTACCAATCCACCTTGTTTGATGTAGTTAAATAATTTTTTCAGGGGTGTCTGTAATTCGTTAGAAAAGGTTTTATAAAATTCAATTTGAAACCCGTCTTGACCACAAGCCTTCGCCCCGGCTGTTGCTTTGATGGAATCTGCAATTTCTCCTATACTTATTTCTAGCCCAAGTTGGGTAGCCCGATTGACCGTAAACTTTGGAATCCCCATGTTCGAAAAATATTCCTGTATCTGTTCTTCTCCCACTAAATATTCTGTAGTGTAAATGCGACTAAAATGCTCCAAAAAAAACCTTTGAATCAAGTCGCTGTCCACTACCTCCTGGCCATTCAAGGGGTCCATTATTTTAACGATCATTGCAGACTCCTGTCTCTTTCTCACGGAGTTAGCCAAGAGCTTCCCTACCAACTGGCTATCTCGTAAACCTTTTGCTGGAAAGTTCTGGAGCTGTTAATCTCTTCCAAGATAAAGAAATCCCTTAACTCCGCTTTCGCCTGCTCAAGATGATTCGGGAATAGGCGAAACTGTAGGGCATATTCTTTATCTACTGCTTTTTGGAGCATAGTTAATTTTTGTTTCCTCTCTTTTGCCAGGGCGTATGTGTTAGATATAATCTGGCCGCGGGCTGCTGCCTTGAATCCCCCCCACACTGAAAATGGTTTAGCCGTGTCGTTATTAATTTTGAAATACTCTGAGATCCATTCTCCAAAACCAGCCACCCAATCCTGTTTCTGAAGCAAAGTACGATCCAGCTGCCACCTGGATTGGTCCCTGCTTTCTAGCCTAAGCCTAATTTCTAGCTCTATCTTCCCATGATCGGAAAAGGGATTGCATCCGATAGATGAACTTAAGGTCTGAATGGATCTTGATATAAAAAAAAATCGATTCTGGATGCCTGATCAGGGTTCGTAGAACGCCAGGGGTCTATTAGTTGGTAATCTGAAAGTAAGGCACCCAAAACTTTTTTAGTATTGGGTTTTAGTTGTTTCTTATTTTTATTGGAAGTATCCTTTTTTAAGTCTTGTATATAATTAAAATCTCCTCCCAAAATGAGCTGCCCAGGAACCCCCCTCAAAAGTTCATTAATTTCTATGATACTGGAGACATCATCGGATACCGGGCCGTAGTAGT
Organism: Lissotriton vulgaris; assembly: GCF_964263255.1. Lineage (NCBI taxonomy): Eukaryota > Metazoa > Chordata > Amphibia > Caudata > Salamandridae > Lissotriton > Lissotriton vulgaris. The sequence goes on from NW_028242383.1 coordinate 113,515, forward strand.
TAACAAAATTCATGACTTTCCCCTGTATTCTGGCAACAATCCAAATCCATCTACCCTTAGGGTCCCTTTGAATTTTTAAAAATTCCCAGGGTAGTCTTCTCGAAAAATAGATGGTGACACCTCTCTGAGCTACCCCAGCTGACGCAAAATATGCGTGAGAAATTTTTTGGGGAATAAATAGTTTAGGGGCGTCAGATTTTAAATGGGTCTCCTGAAGAAATAACACATGGGGATTCAGGGATACTAACCATTTTATGAGGGCGCCATATTTCTGTTTATTTAAAAGACCATTGGCATTACCTGACAACATGCTACATTTATTCATTTCCATATTGATTTTTTCTAACTGTAAGTCCTAGATTCTTGATTGAGTACTGCCCATGCCTAAGGCTCCTGCTCTTTTTTACTGCTTTCACCCCGACCCCCCCTCTCCCACCCCTAGTGAAAACCAACTTCTAAGAAAGCAAAAGAACACAATCATGTATCAAAAGAAGAGATCCGGACACATACATAGTTAAAAAACTCTTACAACCCAAAAGCCCTCTATATTTTCGGTATTTTAAATATGAAAACCAGTAATCTTGCCCACAGCAGAGAAAAAAGAGGCATATTCCATAACCTTTTGCCGCCTCTCTTTTACCTTTTCGCCTCACCCTTTTGTCATTGGTTACCATTACCGCTAAACAAACCAATCCAACACACTGCTCAGACATTAGCCCCTGAAGAGATTTCCTTGAGGAGGGATTGTGCCTTCTCAAGGTCTGAAAACATATAAAACGTTCCCTTTACCAGGACCTTTAGTTTGGATTGCTGAGCAATCTAGGCACCATGAGACTTAAAGAGGTGGAGGATTTTAACGAATTCTTTCCTACGTCGTGCTGTCGTGGCGGTCATGTCCGAAAATATTCTACATTTGGCTGTCTCGGTCACCGGAAACCGTCTCTGTTGAAACGCTTTAGATAAAATCTTTTTCTTTAATCCGATAGTCTGCGAAATTCATCAGAATAGTTCTGGGGAAGGTTGAATTGGCGAAGCGCTGTGCCTGAACGCGATGAGCTCTCATAATAGTTAAGTCACCCTCAAACTCTGGCAATACCCTTTGGTGGATAAATGAGTTTACCCACTGTAGCGTGTCGGATCCTTCTAAACCTTCAGGAACCCCTATATTCCTTAGATTGGATCTTCCGGAGTGGTTCTCGAGTTCCTCGAGTTTACTCTCCAGTTTACTCTCCAGAAGGCTCTTCTTCCTTGCTGCCTCCTTGGCCTCTACCCTTGCTTGGATCATATGATCCTTGAGAGCCGAGATTCTTTCCTCCGCCTCTTGTAATCTATTTGGGAGTCCTGACATCGACTCTTCAAATTTTTCAAGCCTTGAATACAGGGCGGCTATCACGACTTGCTGATTCAACTTCATTTCACGAATCTCATCGAGAATCAAATTCAGCATCTCGCGAATGTTAAGTTGATATCTTATCTCTTTGTCAGAGCTATCGCCTTTCCCCCTTTGACTTAGAGGGGCTATGGGATCTGCTGAAGCAAAATGAGTTGCAGATATTGGACTACCTAGGGACCCCTCTTGAAATGGTAAAGCGTGTGGCTGGGAGGGAGATTGTAAAACTGCAGCTGGAGGTAGACTCTGATTTGCTAATATCTCCATCCTTGATTCTTCACTGATTGTGCTGGGACCCACCCCTACCACAGGATCTTCATTAATTGTATCAGCCTTTACTGCCTCGTTAGAACAGTTTTGACCCTGGGATTGCGCTAGTATTTGAGGAGCTTCAAAGATGGCTTGTGTTGCATTCTCAGGCGGTTTTTGCAGAGAATCTGGTTTCCCCTGTGGTACTTGTACTGCTGCTGGTGGCAAGGCAGAGTTTAGGGAATTCTTCTCTATCAGGGCAGAGTTGGACAGAACCACTGGTGATTGTAAATTGGGAGTAATCTTCCTTGCGAACAGAGGAAAGTCTCTCATCTCTTTCCCTCCGATCGTACTTTTCCCGCTTTGGCTGCTTTGGTCGTCTTGAGCCAGATTTAACGAGACTACCTGAGACAACTCCGCCTCTGATATAACCTCTAATAAAGTCGAAACATTTTCCGTTGCGTTCTCTACCCGATGTCCTCCCGATATTGCTTCTCCCGAACCCTCATTTTGTAGAGAGATTGAGGTGAGAGGGAGTTCATCTTCTGAACTTTCTAGCGTTGTATCCTGAGCGGGGGCTGGGGAAACCAGATTACCTTCCCTATTTTATCTTTATCTTTATCTTTTGCTGCGAGCCGTGCAGTTTTTCTAGCCAAAGCCTGCCGAGTTTTACTTTTGAGGCGGGCGGCTATTTCCGTCTTGCAAGTTTTGTTTGAAACATTGCCATCTTTCAATTGTTTTCCCATTGTTGCGCAAGCAGAGGGCTTCGGATTCAAGCCTTAGAGGGAGATCAATAAATTTGCCCACGTGTCAGTGTCCTAGACAAAACAGACAGATTTGTCCCCTTTCTCCGCCTCACCTTCCAAGACGTCAGGTTCCGCTTCCTTGTCTTTCACCAAAGAACTCCAGGGAACTTTAATTGAATTGCTGCGCCCGTCGGCCAAAACCCTCCACTGTGCCAATCAAAACAGGGCACCGGGGCGAGTCAGCAGAAGTAGCTGAAGGCGAGACTCCAGTCATCCGGCTCGCCAGTGCTCGGAAAACGCCGCAACAGAACTACAGGGTGCCGAGACTACACCGATGTAGTGTCAAAGCTCCCCAGCCTGGACTTGAAACTCCGAGGGGGTCCGTCAGGTGTGCGTCTTTTCTCTTTTCTAAATACTGAGCGGCGGCTCCAGCTCGCCGCTCACTTTCGTGCAGCTTTCCTGTTCTCCTTGCTCGCCATTACTGCCGTTGACGGAGAGGGGCGGGGCCACGAGTCACGGCGGCTACCCGGAGGCGTGGAACTCCGGAGCCATCCCCTCACAAACCAGAACAAATATGCTTACGTTGCTTCATAATTCAGTCTTTCCAAATAAGCAAGTTCATTCCTTTGTTTCATTGCCATGAGGATATAACTGATAACGGCGTTACAAGCTAGAACATTATCCAAGTACTGTAAATAATTAAAAGAAGTTTTATAGGTAAACAGGCAATTAGATTTAAAAATAGTCCGGAGACATTTTTTTCTAATTTGAGTATAAAACTTACAAAACAATAAAAAATGAAAGGTACTTTGTTTGGAACTGCCATCACATGGACAATTCGGCATAATGGCGCACCACTTAACCCTTTTAGGAAATGCAAATAAAAAGTGCAAAGAGCACAATCTTGATCTGGTAAGGTAGAATCTATGTTGTACATTAGTTAAAAGGCAAGATATGGTTGTAAAATCCTGGCCATGGGACCCTCGAGATAACAAATGACTGTTTTCATAGAGTTTGAGGCCTCATCTCTACGAGCGGCCCTTACACTCAACAACCTCCCTTTTAATTCAGCCTTACTGGGATATTGAGCATCTCCCAGGATAAAGTTATTTGCAGTTAAATCACAGTCCTCTAAAAGGCCAACAATGTAACTTAACTAGGGAATTTTTTTACAACCATCTTGAGACATACAATCTAAAACAATATCCCTCGTAAAATGAGTCTCTTCCCTAACCCAGATTCAATGCCATAGATTTAATGCGGCCATACTTATTAAGTCATATATGTACGGAGATCCAGTTTCCCTGTGAACGATAATAGAAGGTGTAGCACCAGGAATGGCTAACAAGCGTCTAAGGAAGTTGTTTTCGAGAGTTTGCAGTGAAGAAGTATCAGTCTGGCCCCATTGGGCCCCCCCATAACAACTCCCTGCGATGCACTTTGCTCCGTACAACTTGAGAATCTCCCTGACAGGTTTATTACCGATTTGTTTGGAGAATCTAAATATGGCCTCCACCGTTTTTACGAATTTCAGCTTGCTTAGGGTTATATGCTTTTTCCAATTGCCGTTACTGTTAAAAAGGATCCCCAAGTAAGAGAACGTAGATGTTCTCTCTATCTGTGTCCCGTTGATAGAATGGGATTTTATTTTAATATTCCCTTTACCGTAGGGCATTACCAGTGTCTTACTTTGGTTAATTTTCAAATGTTTCTCCGTCATAAAACTATTAAAATTATCCATCAGGGTCTGTAAGCCATTTGCCGTCCTTAAAATCAGGACGGCGTCATCGGCGTACAATAAAAGGGGTGTTGCCCGCTTACCAATCATTGGGACATCTACCCCGCTGTTCTGTAATAAAGAGTCAACCCCATTTATATAAAGTGAAAATAATAAGGGGGCAAGAGTACAGCCCTGTCTTACTCCACGGGTAATTTTAAAGTGCTTTGTGCTTTCCCCCTGAATTCCATATCATATCCTTGCCGATAACCGTGCGTAAGTCTGTGATAGGAAACTAAGAATATCATCCAGGGCGCCCATTCCCCTTAGTGTCTCCCATAGCTTTCAGTGGTTCACCAAGTCGAAAGCGCTTGATAAATCCACAAAGCAGAGATGAAGGTAGCCCTCCCTCGCAAGGGTATATTTTCCTATTATTAGATCCAAGTTCAGGCACTGCCCAACAGTGCCAACGCCCCGTCTAAAGCCATACTGTGCCTTTGATAATATATTGTTTTCAATTGACCAAAGCTCTAGCCTGGCCAACAATATGCCTTTAGACGTTGAATCAAGCAAGGATATTGGATGATAGCAACTCGGACAACCTCTATCTCCCTTTTAAAATATAGGGACTATTAAGCTCTCCGCCCATGTGGCCGGTATCACCCCATCTATTGTTGCATTGAAGAATTTAAACAAGACAAATACCCAAAGGTCTATGTTGTGCTTAAATACATCAATTAGGACACCATCAGGGCCAGCAGTCTTACCACTGGCACTATTCTTAAGGGCTGTTCTAATTTTGTCTTGAGATATACTCTCTAAATTAATATTATATGTGGTTATGACAGCATTATCCTGAACTCTTAAAAGACCCTGTTTCGATTCGTTAAAAATTGCTTCGAAATGAGTTAACCAGTCCTCAGGGGCCACTACGGTATCAATCTTCACTGATTGCGCCTCTTTAAAAAAAGGTTGATCCAGAGTTTTCCAGAAGAGAACTGAGTCTTTTAGCTCTGCAGCCTTGTTTAAAGACGCCCATGCATTTTCCCTTTTCTCCATTTTTCTCTTATTAAGGGCTTCTTTATATAATTTTCGTACTGTGTTGATCCTCTCCCTGTTGCGTGGAATCATTTTAAGCGTAGAACTTTAATTCCCAATTCAGTTTAGAACAAAGTTTATCAAATCACCTCGGGGAATTTGATACAAGTTTCTTACTTTTTCTTCGTAGGTTGTCTGAAATTACAGTAGAAATAAGTTGGAAGGCCTTAACAATATCAAGGCTTATTGATGAATCGTCCAAACAAGTGTCAATATGATTTGATATTTTTAATAAAATTCTATTTGTAAATGCATCTGGATCTACACCTGCCCATTTGATTGAGATCCTGTTTTCCCTGTGTGTTTTTATGTCCACTTCACAAGTACCTGATTGGAACGATTTTCTAGGCGGAATACTTACAGTTATCAATACTGGGTGGTGATCACTCAATAGGCTGGGGACAATAAGGCATTCCAAAGTTATCAACCTTAAATCTATTGAAGTAATAAAATGGTCAATGCATGAAGATGACCTTGCACCTTCAAAGGTAAAGATATCTCTATCTTCCCATCTACTACCTTGTAAAATCTTATCCGCAATTTCTAAGTTATGTTTAGACATAACAAAATTAATATTTTCCCCGTAATTATTATGTGGGAAATGTGTCAGAGCGCCGCCTTGTTCTTCTTTATAACCACATTGAATTTCAGCTATGTGGTCACATGGTTCTAAGTTGAAATCCCCCACCCAAATGATGGAGCGATCCCGTCCTACATTCTTCATGAAGTCCGTCAACTCATTATCTAACGAAGTGATGACCTCATGTCTCGAAGCATTGACAATATTGTTATAAAAATTGATAAGTATTATATCCTGTATTCCTTCTATTGTAAAAAATAAGAACTGAAAATACAGCGACTTGGTATAATATTTCTTTGAAATCAACCTAGAAGACAATGAAATAAGTACTGCTAAACCACCGCTAGCCCTACCTGCTTGTGAAGGGGTTGCATTGGTTGCAATAGTCTTGAAACCATTTCCAAAGAAAGCATCCGTAAGCCATGTCTCCTGTATTAAAACCAAATCACAGTGCTCAAAAGTTTTATACCAGTTCGCATCCTGTAGTTTGTTCCTAGCCCCTGCCACATTCCATGTCATTATCTGTAATCAATCTAACTGTGGCCGACTCATGGAGTTTAACTCACCCTCTGGTAAAGTCCTACTCTTGTGTGTCACTATACTGTCTTTGCTCGAACTCTCCCCCACAGCCTCTAGAATATCCAACTGCGTGGGCGGGATAGTCACTAAGTACACTAGTCGCTGAGTGACGGAACTCGCCAAAGGTATTGAACTTATAGAGTGTAGTCAATCACAACAGTCTAAGCCTGACAACGGAGCAAATCTATTCTCTAAATTTAGAAAGGGCAATCTTTGGCTGGGATCCTGATGTGTTCTATAATTATTTTGTTCCCCCTGCGTCCACCAACTATTCTGGATTAAATGTGGTCTATAAAAAACCCCCAGTGGTAAGAGATCAATTTTATCGGAACTACAATCTAATTTAGTAATCCCCAGGCAATTCAAGAGAAATCCCACAGCGCGCTTGTTGTTAAAATTTGCAACTATGCAATCTCCTCCTCCTGCTTTCCTTGATTGCCCAATCCAAGGACATCGTCTAGCCATTATCATATCCTTCCAAATATCCGGGCCCACCACCCCCGAATTCTTCAGTTGATTAGAGAGCCAATGCATGGTTTTAGCCATTGATTGATCGGTGTTTTCTATCTGGCCCTCTCGAAGGGGTGGGACATTCCGTAAACCACTACCAATGGGGCTGCTGCTGGGGGGAGATGTAAAACCTGGTGGCCCACTGGGACCTCCCTATGAACCTTGTCCCTCGGCATCTGATGCAGTGTCTGAGCCCAAGCCCCCGGTGGTGAACCAGGCAGGACCACACTCCTAAGCCTCACATTTGGGCCATGGACCACTTATCCCTCTTCCCTGGCCACAGACATCAACGGTGCCATTTACTCTGTCGATGTTATCTATATCTACAGCATCTAAATTCCTTCCTGTCACACTTGGAGCAACAGGTATTTGCCCTACTGCAAGGGAATTAGGGAGGGGGGGATTTCCAGGTACCGCGATACGAGGCCTACCAACCACTGACAATGTGCTCCATTCCTCCAAACCCCCACCGTTCTGCATAATCTTTAAATCAAAGGCAATTAATTTGTCCTCTATTTTAGTCAACCTGTGCAGAATTGGGGACAAAGACGATGTAATCAAATTTTCCAATCTACCCCACATAGCATCAAAGGTTTTTACATAAAAATCTTCTGGAGCAGTTGAATTCAAAGTACTGGACATGTTCGACCTTATTGACTGCGAATCCTCCAATGGAAGGGGTTGAAGTGCTGTAGCCCCTCTATCTTTATTTGGCTTCTTTAATTTAGCCGGTTTCTGTCTCTGTGGCCCTCCACCCGCTTCCTTTTTTGCAAAGAGTCTTGGTTAATTGCAAGAACACAGTGTTTACCCTGTTGGGCAGATCTAGTAGCAATGCGAGGTGAAGGGAGGCTTTGAGAATTTTCATTACCCACTACAACCAGGACTACGAGTGGCAATATATTCTGGGTGCCCTGTCCACCTTGTCCACCTTGTGCCTCTGCTGATATATTAATTGGCAAACCCAAGTCGCCATCTTCTTCAATCGACACAATGTCAGTGGCCATTATGCGATCCGGGGTGCATGCGGAGGCTATAGCGCCCAAAGATGACCTCTTTGCAGTTTGAATATCAAGCGATAGACACCTTTCAGTCAGTGTGATTTCGTGGGCAAGAACTGAACCGGCTCTAATTAAAAACTGGTCCAAGGTGCCCACAATACTACCAGTTGGCTGTACAGATCTTCCCTTTCCCTCACACACATTCATTCTCTCTATGTTATTTATAACAAATCCAATAGGCTTAAAATAAAAGAATATGCAGCCCGAATTGAATTCACTTTATATGATTTCAGGTGTGCTATGAGGGTACACTGACCTTTTTGAAAAAGGATGACTTAGAGGGGGGGCCCGGCCCGACCTCGTACGGTCACGAACGGGCTAAAGCGGGCCCGCCCTTGGCCCGGGATTCGCCCGGCGCGCGTCCCGTGAAGCGAGTGCAGCGAGGAGCTAAGAGACGGCGGCTGTGGGCGGGTCTCTCTAACACAGGTGAGGAAGGTTGTTGGCCCCCTGGGACTTCGAGTCCCGTTCAATGCAATTCCAGCAAGTCCTTCTGTGCACGACCTCTCTCTCTCCCAGCTCTCTGCGAAGCGGCACCCTGTGAGATAATCAAAACATGATTTGTGTTGACTTGTTGTTCTAGTAATAGAACACAAGCACACACCAACTTTCAAAGATGACCAGGGGAAGGAAGGTGCTGTTGGTCATTTGAAATATATGTAAATTAAGGAGGCACTGCTGTGTTTTGTCAGGGTGAATATGTTTATATATGCAAGTACAATTGTCTTCATAAACAGCTCTGAAAATTAGGCTGCTATCCTTTTTCTGTCTAAATTTGGCAAGCAGACAACACTGGCTATTAGTTTTCAGTGAACGCAAAATTAGATTGGCATTAAACCTTTTCAGTGCAATTATAGAGTTTTTATGGATAATTGTATCCTGATTAATTATGCCGGCAATGTAGCTTGATTAATAGTGGGCACATCCAAACATAATTATAATTTCTAGGTGTGACAGAATTTAAGAAGCAAAAACTCAAATTGAAGTAGCACTTTTAACATTAGAACTTTCCTATTCCAAATAACACCATCACAGTCTCCGAACTTATGGCTCAATTAGGATGCATTGAATCCGCATCCTCCGGGCCGGTGGAAGCCACCGCCGGCCCGGAGGATGCGGATTCACCACTGCGGTGAATGAAAAGACCCCCCGCCACATTAGGATGGCTGGGGGGTCATCGGCGGATGGGAAGACCGTCCGCCGCTTTTCCGCCGCGGTCGGCTTCCGACCGTGGCGGAAAAGCTCTAATATGGTGGCGGTGTCTATCAGACACCGCCAGCCATATTAGGATGTGCTTCAGGACATGCCTTTCCGTGACGGCAATGCCGCCACGGAAAGGCATACGGTCTTTTCTTTGGGGGCCTGTTGCGGGCCCCCAGGGTGCAGGGGGGTGGGGGTGCACATGGGGAGTACCTATGGGACCCCCCCCTGCATTTGCATGCACAATGCTGCAGGCACCGTGCGGTGCTGGCCGCTTTGTTCATGCAAATGCACAGCATGCATATTTAACTTTGCGGCGGGTGCTGCGTAAAGCAGCACCTGCCGCAATGTTAAATATACGGGATGTGACCGCCAGGGTGGCGATCACATCCTAATTCCACAGGAGGGACCGCCGCTGCCCCTGCGGACGGTCCCTCCACCTCGGGGGTGGCGGACGGACGCAGGTCCGTCCGCCATCCTAATAGGCGCCCAAGTCCCAGTTTAAGCCTGCAGATAACACAGCCTCCCACAGAAAAATCCCAATTATAGACAAGACAACACAACGAATAAGGAGAACACAAAGAGAGAGGAACCACATGTTCTTGCAAATGTGTAGTACTTTACACCATGTTTGAAGTAATATATTTTAAATGATTTCTACATTGAATCGAATTTGTACAGCGAATTTATTTGATAAGCTGTTCACAGTCTATTGAAAATGTCTGTATCTCTTATCTCCTCCATGCAGTTATACCCAGCAATGACACACTGTTGCTGATCTACATTACTAATGAACAATTTGTGAAGTCTGCATACATTACAAATCGCTGTCAAAGTGTTGTCTTTTTAGTTCTTATTACTAACATCACATGTGTGCACTGCAAATTAAGATCACAGTACTTTGGCTTTCCCTCAGTTGTGGAGACCTTACTCTAAGCACCTGCATTGTGTGAATTTCTTTCATAGGAAGGATCCAGTTATGGGGCCATCCAATTGCAGTGGACTGGGCGGAGCCTGAGGTTGAAGTTGATGAAGATACAATGTCATCGGTTAAAATCCTGTATGTGAGGAACCTAATGTTGACTACTACTGAGGAGACTATTGAAAAGGAATTCAACAATATAAAACCAGGTATTGTAACTCTGTTGTCATGCTATACATCACAAGTCGTCCTAAAACAATATCAATGCTATTCATATGTGTTTACTCGTCATCATCATCATCATCATCATCATCATCATCCTCCTCACATAACTTAATTTTGCATTACAATGAAGAATGCATAAAATTACATAAAAAATATTGTTACATATGATACAAAGAATCCTAATTAGAGAAATAATTACAGTACATAGGAGCCAATTAACAATTAGGATAAAGGTTTCATAATAAAAAAAGATAAAAATAGCAGCTTCTATTCAAACAATATTTTTAAAATACTAGATAGGGTGTACTATAGAGCTTTGCGAGATTTTATAGCTGCCAGTAAGAATGATGACAACGTGCAACACACAAACGTAGATTCTAGTTGATAAAATGAGGAAAGTGCGAGTGCAGAAGAATGGAATTACATTTTTTTAAAGTGGCACAATAAAATTCTTTCTCTCTATAGTATAAAATTGACAAAAAAAGTACATGCACTGTAGTTTGAAATGCCTTATCGTCACAGGGGCAAGGCGGTAGGTCATTTATAGAAAATACATTATTGGGTGTGGCCCAGCATTAGCAAAATATAATTTTATTGGAATCTGATCAAAATATGGTGACGCTGTCTGTTCTCTATGAACACAAGATAAGAGCTAGAGTCCAAGGGAATATGCGGTAGACTGTCATAGATCTTAATGGATTATGTGCCCGTATGTCTGTGGGGGTGAGCCTTTTTAGGGGCCCACTGGTGCAGGGATTCACCCTTCTTTATCCTTAAGTCCTTAGACTAACAGAATACAGATTGGCACGGAAGCTGTAATATCAAAGAATATAGATTTATTAACGTCTCATGAGGGAAACAACGTCAATACTGTACCCTCAGGCCACTGTATGAGGAAGTCCAAGGAGTACAGAAACCATGGGCCTTTTATGGCCAGTTTATAGCTGAGTAAGCATGAAGACTCAAAAAGAGGTGGTACAAATATACACCAGAATAGTTAGTCACATTAATGGCCAACTGGAAACTACTTAGTCAACAGAGTGAGAGGAGTAACAAAAATCTTTACATCAGTTGGAATAGCCTTACAGTTATATTCTAAGACAGATGCATACTGGCAGCTACAGGCCTTTCTGATCATACATTGCTCTTGCTCAGTGCTGAAGGAGTTAACTATAGTTGATGACTCAAGCAGAATACAAGGGCAGGCAACAGTGAAGATGGGAGAAGCACATGGCGAGCACATGGCTAACTAAAATGGCTGCCAAAAACAAAATGTCTTCAGCTCATGCTAACAGCGATCTCTGCTAGTTTCCACATATCTATCCCATCTTTCTGTAACCTTTTTCTTTATAAAAATATATTTTAATCTTGTTTTGGAGAGTTTTTAGCATAAGGATGGAGTGTCATATAAATATGCAAGCCCCAATGACATAAGAGTTTGTTGAGCATATGATAGGTACAGGATTTTATAAGCTTGATCTCGGTTCATAATATCTATCAGGATCTTCTGATTCTAATCAACTGAGCTTCTTTTCCAGACGGAAAGCGGTCGAGTGCGTGGGGCCAGCTTAATAGCATCAGTGATAAACAGCAGACTTAGTTCCTTATGAGCGATAAAGGCATTGCCTGCTAAAGGGAGTGAGAGCAACGTTTTGACAAATTTATCCTCTATGATTTGAAGTGCCCTCACCTCCTATATCCCCTATATAGCCGCTCCATATGTGGCGATTGATACAGATTTGGCCAGATAGATTTTGGACATTTCCAATAATGGTTTGCATACCACTTTTTGGGAAAATATAAAAATGGCAGCAAAACTTTGGGCCATGAGATTAGTTTGTATCTGCAGCATCTCCTTCCAGTTATGCTTAGAATAAAAAACAACCCTTAAATAATTAAAACAATGAACTTGCTCTATTTCGTGCCCGGCTTAATGATAACTTATCTGCTTCATATTTGCACCACCCGATGCCATAATAAATGTTTTTGCTTTATTAACATGTTGGTCCAGATTAGTCATAAAAGCGGAGTATAGTACAATCAAGTTTTGCACAGCCAGTGGGGTCCTTGCCAACAACACAGCATCATTTGCATGAAGCAGGATTGTTAGGGGGGGTCGTCAGTACATGTGGAGTATCTTTTGCAGTGCTACTCAGGGTAGTATTTAAGTTATTAGTATAAAGGGCAAACAAAAACGGCACCAAAACGCACCCATGTCTGATACCCCTTTTCATTTTGAAGGAATTTGTGCATTCGCCATGCCTCCCATAGCGAACCATGGCGGTAGCATCCTTGTATAAGTCCCCAATAAACTCTATGATTGCCTCGTTCACTCCCATTTCCTCCTTCAAGATGAGCCAGACTTTGCTATGCACAACGCAATCATAGGCCTTGGAAAGGGCCATGAAGGCCATGGATATGATACCCTTTTTTGCCAGAGTGTACTTTCCTACCATCAAGAACAAATTAAGGAATATGGCACGTTAGTCTGCATGCGTTTCCAACTACATGCCTTGACAATGTGGTTGTTACATTGACCGCGTTGTTACATCGCATATCTTTACAACGCAAGTCAGAACAGAACAACGACTTGCTGTATGGGGCGCTGGATGTTGCAATAGTATAATTTACTATTCCAACTCCAGCCTGTGCAACAGTAGGGAAGGTGTTGGATTTTAAATCCAACACCTTCTGCCCTTACAATTCAAGTCTTTGTTCAGACTTGCTTTGTACGGTATGCGATGTACCAACCCGGTCGTTGTAATGACTGCGTTGTAATGGCATGCGTTGTCTCGCATGCATGGTAAACACTGTTTACCCAAATGAAGACACTGGTCAATGGTTCCTCTGCCCTTCCTGAACCCATAATGTACTTCTGTGAGGATCTTGTTATCCTCCACCCATGCTTCCAATTTGTTTGACAGTAACCTGCCCATTAACTTGGCCGTGCTGTTTAGCAATGAGATTGGTTGATAATTGGCAGTGGAAGAAGTGTCCCCTTTCTTGAAAATTGGGATAATAACAGATTGTTTCCATAAGGGCAGGCGACAAAACTGAGCTATTGCATTAAAGACCACATTTAACAAAGTAGCCCAAAAAGCGATATTCGAAAGAAAAGTGTCCATAGGGACCCCGTCAGGACATGATGCTCTCATGGGTGGCGATTCTGTCAGTGCCAGTGTGATTTCTTCAAGCTGAAAGGTAGGAAGGCACTTATTGTGTGAGGAGCTATCTGACAGATTACAAATATCTGGGGGTTTAAAGGTTTCCTGGAAGTACCTTATACAGGATTCTTCATCAATATATATATCCATAGAAGGTCCTCCATGATTATTTGTAAAAGGGGTGTCAATCACCTTCTTAAACGCATTATTTTTGCGAAGAGCGGAAGCACGCTTTAAGTTGTCCCAGGCATCCGATTTAAGCTGTTTTAATCTTAAAGCTCTTGCAGTTTCATAATCGTGCCTCAAAGTATGAAAAGGGCCTCTATCCCTTGATAAAGTTTTAAGAGCTAACCGTAGGTTGTGTGAGGCTATAACACAGGATTTATCAAACTAACAGTACTGAGGAATGGCTCTTGTCGACACTGGATGTGTCAGTTGTAATTTAATGTTAGTTAAAAGATTACTGAACGCCTCGACTACCTGGGTTTGGCTTACCGGTGGGTCCAGACAGGGATTAATATCCTCTTGATTTGCGAAAATAAGATTCATAAAAAACTTTGTGTCATCATCTTTATCCCAATTTAACAAGAAGTCATTTTTCCTAGTTTAAGTAGGTTCGGGAATTCTGATACCATTACTTGATTTTGGATCATGGCAACATCGAACACAAGAGAGCATGGCATGATCACTAAGTACTGTAAATTGAGGTTTTAGCTCTGAGAAACCTATTTCAAGGGTGCCTATATATAATATAATCGATTGTAGAGGAGTGCTCTGCTCTATAAAATGTGGGGAAATGCTGCCCCATAATATGGCCTATTTAATTGCAGAACTCCAATTGCCATTTCATCAAGATATTATTTACGACATCACCCTGTGAATCATGAAAAAAATATATGTTGGGGTCTTCCCTGAAATCTAAAATTCCCCAAGCTTCCATAGTATTTCCTGGACATACCTTTAGAATAAAATCTCCCAGCCAAATAAGTTTCAAAGAATTGGGATGAGACTCTAAGTGCTGGGGTACCGCATCGGGATTTGGGAAATTATTATTATTAAAATTCTATCGCAAACAGGGAGAACCAATCTGCTACTAGAGACCGACCCACATTGCAGGGTCTGTGGGTTATAGAAAACACCAGGGGGTAGAAATGGAATTTTAGTGGATGCCTTGTGAGTCAACAAAGGTTGAAAAAGTAGGTCTCTTGCAATATGTGGATTATCAAAATTTAATACGATACAATCACCCTCAAAGACCTTTATTGCTGGACCAACCCAGGGTGTTCTCACCATTATTAATTGATTCCGTATTAGGTGCCCCGATCTTGTGTGATTAAAAAGCCAATGCCGAGATTTGTCCATAAGCTGTGAGGTAGATTCTCTTTGGGAGCATCTAAGGACTGGAGCATTGACCAATACTTAAACATATGGGCAAGCCGCAAGAGGAAGGTTCAATGTGTGGTTGCAGGAGCCCCCCTGTGGCTGATTAGGTTCTCTCTGCGAACTTCTAATAGATGGTTGAGCCTTGCAAACAACAAGGGGAGAAGGGCGTAGGGGTGTTTCATCCAAAGATCTGATCATTGGTGGAAAGTCTCTGACGACACACTAGTATTCGATTGTGTTATTGTAATACAAGGCGTTTTTGCCGCTCTGAGCCCCGATGTGCACACAGTTGAAGAGCTATCCACCTTTAAATGCGGAGAATGAACATTAGAGGGCTTATCTCTGTGTTGTATGACATCATTAACAAGAGCTATTATTTGTTTAGGAGCTGTAATATGACTTAAGAGCTCTTGTAGTTTCTGTTCAGTGGACTCCAAACAGGACTAAATTGGTTGAAACAAAGGTGATAATAAAACATAGAGATTTTCCGGAGGAGCCATGAGCCATAATAAATCCGAGTTGACAGAATCAGGTACTAGGCTTGACTGGGGGGGTTAATTTTTCTAACATTTTTAGTTTTTGGACTGGCTGACTCTTTATATGGACCTTTTTTCCTCTTACCGATTGTGGGCGGTAGAATGGTAGTATTCGTTGTAATGGAGGGAGTAATAAGTGTAACATTATCTGTGACATAATCTGTGGCATTAACTATTGAAGGCAACTGAACCATTAATGGCGGACTACCAGATTCTGAGAGTTCAAGGCCCATTTTTCCAAGATTAACGTCAGGCTTGGGGGTAAGAATCAAACCCTCGGGACCTTCCAAAGAAACACAAGCACCATCCCCCAATGAGAGCCTTCGCTCTGCTATAGCAATTTCCAAAGAAATTGCATTAGTGACTTTAGTTAAGTCAAGGGTGGCTATAGTTGCCCCATGGGTAGCCATCGCTGTAGTTTTCTTTGTACCCATCTCAGTCAAGCTTTCAGTTACAGCAAACAAACAATGGCAGAGTAGGAGGCACTAAAGGGATGGCCCAGCCTCCTCTGGGCTCCGACAGGCCCGCCCTTGGCCTTGGGACAGAGGCACACTGTTATGCGTGAGGCCTTAGGCGGCAGCAGGAATGCTGAGAGTTGTGGTCTTTCTCCCCAGTAGTGCAGGACACAGTGCACAGCTCACCCCCCACCTGGAGTCCACATCAATTATGTGTTTACTTAAATTCTAATACTGGGATTTCATGTCAATATTTACAAAGAGACCAAGAATCAACATACAGCTATTTTTTCAAGACTTGTCCTCTATGTCAGAGCAAAAATCATCTCTTAAACCTGTTGTGTTCTTATGAGCAGAGCCTGGATAATGTATCCATTGGCCAGCAACTGAATGTAATCTTTGATGATGTATTGTCAGATCCAATATAATTCTCTCTAGAGTGTTATAAACCTATAGCATCATAAATATCAGTATAGCATACCAGCTTATGTGGAAGTGTTTAGATGTGTGCACTGATTGCTGTCATGCCACAATAATGGTAATTTTGCTCCTATTGCTGCCAATGCACTTGAGATGGGGATTGTATTAAAGAAGGAGTGTGTTACAATAACATTAATCATTATGAAATATAAAAGCAGGGTTAAACTGTGTGCGAGTGAGAAGTTTACTGGCAAAGTGGAGGGCTTTGGTTTCTTACCTGGCCTGATATCAGGATTTCCAGGAACAGGCAGGCCATATAGTTGCACAGGGTGCATGGTAGAGAGGATGCTTTCATCAATGGAAGTGAGGGAGAGAAGGCATTGGGTCCACCTCCATAAAGAGCCTTTGAGACCTATATCCTAGGAAACATCTCTTTTATCCACCTCCAATATCCTCCTCCATGTCTTCTTTAAATTAAACCTCTCCCCAAATGCACTGACAGAGTTTGTCCCTTCCTGCCACATGGCCTCCTTCTCTGCTCAACTGAAGGTGTACTGAGGCAGACCATGTGGTACTCTCCAGTGCTCTACAACAAAGGCAAACACAAGGTGTAGCTCCTCCTCAGTGAAGTTCCTCTTCCATGTGAGTGGGGCTGGTTGACTGAACTCTCATAGCTGTAGCTGGTCTGTGGGTCTCATTCAGGTAGTAAAGTTACACAGTTCAAGGAGAAAAGACTAAAATGAGGGTGTAAGCTGAATTTATATGTTTGTTAGATCTATGTTATTAAGGTCAGTTGAATTCTGTTCTATGCTTTTCCGGACTCCATTACAAAGATCTTCTCCTGTATGGATGTATATAAAATCTAGTCAAAATGTTACAATGTAGCTAACTGACAGTGGAACCCTACTACACACTCGCACCTAACCTACTGTCCCCTATTTAATACATAAGAAGTACCCAGAAATTGTGTGCACACTTTGTACGCACCCACTGCCATGGTGCAGTCCACAACTGGACTTAACACATTTTTAACAACATACACAACAGATAGTGCACCACTAGAAAGGCATATACACTAGAATTTTAGAGTCTGTGTCCAAAGGTATTCTTCAAAAGCTTCTTTTATTATCATTCAAATTCAAAAAAGTTTTGAAGACCAATACTTTCCTCTATTCCCAGATAAATTGAATACGGACTTTGGCATACCTGGTCGCACTCATTGTTTTTCTGGATATTGTATTGTGTCACATCAGGAGTGTTTTTGATACTTGATGGGTATCATGAGACCCTCCTTTGTTGTTCTTCTGTCATTTGGGAAGTGACATTATTCACTCTTTTTCTGTTTGTCATGGATTTTCTCTGTTTCTGGCCCCTCTCAGGTTACTATATTTAACAAAGAAGGGAGGTAGAGTACAACGTAGGATTCCTACTCCACGGGCACTGATAAATAAACAAGAAGAATCCTACTACCAGTGTGTGAAAAAAAGAAGGGGGAAAGGGGGAAACACTCAGTGTTGTGTAAAATACCCCTCACACACCAACAGGCCCCTTGGTGTCATGCTTCATCATCGGGGTCTTCGCACCCCGCTAAAGGGATGCGGCACGCTGCGACCTGCGACTACGCGGGAGCGTTGACAAATCAGACTATGTGTGGTGTGTGTTGAGTGTAAGTGAAAGGAAATAGATGTGAGTGGGAGGTGTAGTGAGAAAATTAAAAAGTACCTGGCTAGTGGGTAAAATGAAAAAACTTTATTTCGTACCCCTGGCTGGTGCTGTTAAAAAGTGTGCAAAAGAGCGAGGTTTATTGTCTTACTTAGGGACAGAACCTCTGGTGTGCGTCGACATGTTTCGGTACTGGTGTACCTTCTTCAGGACGGGGCACAACTCCCAACCCTACTCACGTTTTTCTAAGAAAAATGGGGTTATTTTAATATTTCTAAAAAGTGATAACACTCATTAAGGACGGCTACAATGTGCCTACAGCGGTTCTCTGGATCATGTAATTACATGTCCTGAAAAAGAAAAATCCCATTAGGTTTGGTTGCCATATAGGATTGGCTCAGACAGGTGCAGTCACCTGGAGCCCCAAACTATTAATTAAACCTGTAAAGGAAAACAGACATACACAACACACAACATATAAGACGCATTTAGGTTTTTTTTGTACTTATTGTCTTTGGACATACTCATGGTCTTTACTGTCTATTGCCTCATGAGCAAGTCCTGAGCATCAAGGTAGGTAGGTGGATCCACAATCTATAAGGATAGAGAAGTGGATTCAGTGTTGTTGCTTTTACTCACTTTTCAAATCCGCCATACACCCAGACCGGCTGGATTTTGTTAGAAAAATACTCACGAAATCCGCCTCTATTGGCCTCCTTCTACCACCCTGTGCTGCTCCGCCGTGACTGAGATGCGGATGAGCTAGGCGGTATATAAAGGGGGATTGGATGTGTTTCCATTGGTTGATTAGCGGAAATGGCAAGTGACCATGTATGGAGGATACCCATGTTGCCGCCCCTTCTACGCATGTGGTCTAGTCACATGTAACATGTAACCCTCTGTTATTCGTTTATTACCGGGTTTTTATATGCCCAAATATGGACTTTCCGCTCGTCAGCCACTCACTGGCTGTTCTTGTGACTCGCGTTGATCTAGAGCCCACTTGAAGCAGCTGCCGCTCGGCTGTCTCTCGTACGCGCATGCGCATACGTGGTTTATCGGTCCATTTCTTCGAGCATGCGCAAAGCCGTTTGTAGACAGCGCATGCGCGGTGATGTTATATTAATAGCGCTAGTCCACGAGGGTACTCGCTTGTCAGTTTATTATCATCATAAAGGGTGCATCCTTTTGTTGTTTGCCAGTTAGTTCTCTTAATAAAAGAGCCTCTTGTTTAAGTATGAAGTGACCATGTCTCCTTCTGTGCTTACTTTTTCGCTTTATTTTTCAGGGTTTTGGTGCGCTATATTGGTAGTTTGGAGGGAATCCTGGGGGTGATCAGGTCATTTGGCTCCATGGTATATCATCATTGAGTCCTGTGATATGAGTTGCCAGGCGGAACACCCAACGTTGTTCCTTTTGGAACAGGCCTGCTTCCGAGGGTAGTCGTTCGATGACAGTCCAGCGTAGATCATTGATGCAATGCTGGTTTGACAGAAAATGTGTTGCCATCTTGGTAGCGGGGTGCGAAGACCCCGATGATGAAGCATGACACCAAGGGGCCTGTTGGTGTGTGAGGGGTATTTTACACAACACTGAGTGTTTCCCCCTTTCCCCCTTCTTTTTTTCACACACTGGTAGTAGGATTCTTCTTGTTTATTTATCAGTGCCCGTGGAGTAGGAATCCTACGTTGTACTCTACCTCCCTTCTTTGTTAAATATAGTTTCTAGGCAGCGCGCAGCTGCGGGAGTTTTCCCTACAGACATACTATACCACACACATTGAAAGACACACACCTAGGTATAACAAAAGAAGCCAGCGGTCCCATCATAATGGAAGATGAACATGGCCTCACTTTTGCAGAGGACGAGATTGACAAAATTCTAGCAGACAGCAACCTTTTTGAGGGCCTATGCAATCAGGATACAGGTCCACAAACCAATGATTGGAATGAACTGTTGAACCTCAGGCGTAACCAAATAAAAGCAGCCTTGCATGGGCTGTTCATGACCCAGTACCTCCGTAACAAGATGGCACCCCCAGGCCTGATTGTGAAAAACGAACCACTAATTTTCCAGCATGATATGATCTTCAAAAAAGAGTGGTCATTAATCTCTTGGCACTGCTCAAGAGATTGGTTAGTCCTTATAATCAAAACAGCTGCCAGGATTACACAGGAACTAAAAATTGAAATAAATAAAATTGAGATCCAATTGAAAACATATATATCACCTGAAGAACTGAAAACCAGACTCGAAGAATTAAATCAACAGATGACCGACTTCGAGTTCAATTTAAAACAGAGTAAAACCAACAAGTTGACCAAAGATGTGGCAAAGTTTACTCTTGAGAGTGCATATCCGTACACAAAAGTGGATTATGTCTCGAAAAACAACTACAGCGACGCAGACAGCGACACTTCAGATACTGGCTCGTCAGGTTCCAATTCAAGCGGAAACAAAGGAAATAGACAACGCAGAGGAGGATGGAGACAGAGGCGCCAACAGTTCCCTAGACAAAGAGGATGGCGGGGATACCAACCACCAAACCATTTCCAACAATTTATGGGTCCACCACAATTTAACCCCTTCCAGTTTGGACCAATGTGGAACCAGGAATACAATGATGGTTATTACGGACAACAACAACCCTATGGAGGGAAACAGCAGCCTTTTTTAGGGGCACGCCAGAACACACGTGGGAAGAACCGGAAAGGGAACAATGTAGTGTGGGAAGACCAGGAACAGCCCAATGGCAGAACAACTCGGAGCATGACGGGATCACTTCCCAATCAACCATCAACCAGCAAGAGAGGGACTTAGTGGTGAACCTCACACCCATCACATTAACAGTGGTGCAGAAGAATATCCTAAACAAAGGACTGGGGTACGTACCCACTCAGAAACCTGATGTTTTCAAACTCAATGTGGAATTACAAGACTTCTTCAGAAAACTGAAACTGCAGGCTTTTTTCAAGGATAAGCCTCTGCCAGAAGAGAAGACAGACACGGGTCTAAGGCTAAAGTCAACCTTCACCCCTCCCGACTCAGGCATCCCTGTTGAGATACTGACCTTTGAGAAGGCAGTGATCACAGAGGTCAACAAATTGAACACACAAGGGAGAAATGTCTTCTACAATACGAGTGGAGAGGAACAGAAAGCTCTTCGAGAATTAACGGCCAACAGCGAACTAGTCATCAAACCAGCAGACAAAGGGGGAGCAATAGTGCTACAAACCCTGGAGACATATGACAAAGAATGCCAACGTCTCTTGTCTGATGAACGGAACTACAAAAGGTTGGACAGTGACCCAACAGAAAGACTTCGAACACGGATCGGTGGCATGGTGGAGGAAGGACTAGCCCATGACTGGCTCAGCAAGAAGGAAGCTGATTTCCTACAACAACCCACTCCTAGAATACCATACTTTTATTGTATCCCCAAGATACATAAGAACATCGACAACCCACCTGGAAGACCAATCGTTTCAGGGATTGGGTCTATCCTGGAGCCCCTATCAAAATTCTCTGATGCCTTCCTCAGACCAATGGTACAAGCAACAAATACGTACCTGAAGGACACCAAATCGGTCCTACAACTCCTGGAAGATAAAACATTTGATTCATCTACACAGCTCTTAGTAAGCCTCGACGTGGAGAGCTTATACACAAGCGTGCCCCATGAAGAGACACTAGAGATCATTGAAGAAGTACTCTTCAGCCATACTTGGAAATATCAGACACCAAGAAATCTGGTCTTAGAGTGTATCACCATGGCTCTGAAAGACAATTTCTTCCAGTACAAGGAGATACTATACCTACAAACCCACGGAACGAGCATGGGTAGTACATTTGCTCCGAGCCTAGCGGGACCATACGTCCACCACCTAGAGGAACAAAAAATTCTACATGAAAGTAACCCCTACCGTTCCCAGATTGACACCTGGAAACGGTACATAGATGACATTTTCATCATCTGGAACGGTGACGTCAACAGCGCCATGGATTTTGTGACCTGGCTAAACAACCAGAATGAGTATCTAAAATTCACCAGCACCGTTTCAAACACATCGATGGTTTTCCTAGATTTAAACATTTACAGTGAGGATGGAAGATTAAAAAGCACTACCCATTTTAAGCCCACCTCCAGGAATTGTCTGTTACGTTACGACAGTTTCCACCCTAGACATCTAAGGGAAAACCTGCCATATGGGCAATTTCTGAGACTAAGGAGGAACTGCACAGAACTGAGCGAATTCAACCGACAAGCAAAAGACCTAAAAACTAAGCTTATGCAAAGGCAGTACCCCACCAGAACCATCGAAAAAGCGATGAAACGCGCAAAGAACAATCACAGGGAGGCACTCATAGAAGAAAATCTCCAAGAAAAAGAAGCAAATAAGAGGCCGATCTGTGTGACAACGTACTCTACCATATCAAACCAGGTATCAAAGGTCATCAATAAGCACTGGGGTATATTGAACTGTGGAGACCTAACCTTTGAGAAACCGATGCATGCACATCGGAGGGGCAAAAACATTAAGGACATCGTGGTCCACACTAGACCACGGGAAAACCAGACGACAAGACTAAATGTAACTGGTGTACAGGGTCATTTTCCATGTGGAGATTGCAGTTGCTGTCACCAAACCCAGAGAAGTAAAAACCTTTCATTCAGAAATGGCACAACATGGGAACAACGCCAGTTTTCCAACTGCAATACGAGAAACGTGGTCTACATAATAACTTGCCCATGTGGACTGGAATATGTAGGCATGACCACCAGACCCGTCAAAATAAGGATAGGTGAACATAAAAGCAATATACGCTGCAAGAAAACAACAACCAAGATGGCAACACATTTTCTGTCACACCAGCATTGCATCAATGATCTACGCTGGACTGTCATCGAACGACTACCCTCGGAAGCAGGCCTGTTCCAAAAGGAACAACGTTGGGTGTTCCGCCTGGCAACTCATATCACAGGACTCAATGATGATATACCATGGAGCCAAATGACCTGATCACCCCCAGGATTCCCTCCAAACTACCAATATAGCGCACCAAAACCCTGAAAAATAAAGCGAAAAAGTAAGCACAGAAGGAGACATGGTCACTTCATACTTAAACAAGAGGCTCTTTTATTAAGAGAACTAACTGGCAAACAACAAAAGGATGCACCCTTTATGATGATAATAAACTGACAAGCGAGTACCCTCGTGGACTAGCGCTATTAATATAACATCACCGTGCATGCGCTGTCTACAAACGGCTTTGCGCATGCTCGAAGAAATGGACCGATAAACCACGTATGCGCATGCGCGTACGAGAGACAGCCGAGCGGCAGCTGCTTCAAGTGGGCTCTCGATCAACGCGAGTCACAAGAACAGCCAGTGAGTGGCTGACGAGCGGAAAGTCCATATTTGGGCATACAAAAACCCGGTAATAAACGAATAACAGAGGGTTACATGTTACATGTGACTAGACCACATGCGTAGAAGGGGCGGCAACATGGGTATCCTCCATACATGGTCACTTGCCATTTCCGCTAATCAACCAATGGAAACACATCCAATCCAGCCGGTCTGGGTGTATGGCGGATTTGAAAAGTGAGTAAAAGCAACAACACTGAATCCACTTCTCTATCCTTATAGATTGTGGATCCACCTACCTACCTTGATGCTCAGGACTTGCTCATGAGGCAATAGACAGTAAAGACCATGAGTATGTCCAAAGACAATAAGTACAAAAAAAACCTAAATGTGTCTTATATGTTGTGTGTTGTGTATGTCTGTTTTCCTTTACAGGTTTAATTAATAGTTTGGGGCTCCAGGTGACTGCACCTGTCTGAGCCAATCCTATATGGCAACCAAACCTAATGGGATTTTTCTTTTTCAGGACATGTAATTACATGGTCCAGAGAACCGCTGTAGGCACATTGTAGCCGTCCTTAATGAGTGTTATCACTTTTTAGAAATATTAAAATAACCCCATTTTTCTTAGAAAAACGTGAGTAGGGTTGGGAGTTGTGCCCCGTCCTGAAGAAGGTACACCAGTACCGAAACATGTCGACGCACACCAGAGGTTCTGTCCCTAAGTAAGACAATAAACCTCGCTCTTTTGCACACTTTTTAACAGCACCAGCCAGGGGTACGAAATAAAGTTTTTTCATTTTACCCACTAGCCAGGTACTTTTTAATTTTCTCACTACACCTCCCACTCACATCTATTTCCTTTCACTTACACTCAACACACACCACACATAGTCTGATTTGTCAACGCTCCCGCGTAGTCGCAGGTCGCAGCGTGCCGCATCCCTTTAGCGGGGTGCGAAGACCCCGATGATGAAGCATGACACCAAGGGGCCTGTTGGTGTGTGAGGGGCATTTTACACAACACTGAGTGTTTCCCCCTTTCCCCCTTCTTTTTTTCACACACTGGTAGTAGGATCCCTCTCAGGTTACAACTACCATGAACACTGCCTATCTTGATTTTCTATACACATCTAGGGGTGTTCCTTTTGCACTTGATCGCTTCATTGACTTTCTTTCTATTATTATTTGCTTTTTTTTATCCTTTTATCCTCATCTTGCGGTAGTATGGATAATGAGGTTTAAGGAGTCAAATGGTTCTTGGTTCTTAGTCCTTCACTGCCCCATTATCGAGTTCTCCTTGGGGAGTATACCCTTGTGTGTTGTGACCATTCATTTTACTCCTGTAACCTTATATCGTTACCAATAATTCCATGGTTTGGGGAAGGGAGCTAGCCTATTTGGCTACTCAGCAGTATTCAGCCTGCTTGGAATTATTGTCTCCGCTTTAATCATTGGATTTTATTTATTGGTGATTAAGAAGGAGTTAATGGCATCTCTAAAAATGTTGTTCCCAAATTTCCCAAAATGTTATATGGCTGAGATACCCGCCACCCCCTCTCAACACGATCCCCAAAAGAAGGGAAACCGGAAACAGTTCTTCAAAGTTTTTGGATGTGGGAGGGAGTGACCCTCCCGCGGCCGTATTTATTAAAACAAAAAATTAAACATTAAACGTTTTCATATTATGTACAATTTCATTATCACATTTGCGATGTTTGGCTAATCTTAACATATTCTCTAATACAGAGGTTCTCCTAGCCGAACTAGCATCCTACAGAAACATTCTCTATAAACACTGAAATTGTACATCCTAACGTTTAAGGGCCAACGGCAAGGTCATAACCGGTGTCAAGATCCCTAACCAGACTTACCCCTCCCACTTGGGAAGGGCGACAGCACAGAGGCTTACCTCAAGTGCAACTACTAACAATTTCCCTTGACTTGTCGGGGGCACTTAAGACTCGACGCCATTTAAAGGTCGTTCGAATACTTGTGTGTGGTATCTAGAAGGTATCGTGGACCTCCCCCCACCCCACACAACTTACCGCATCTGCCGTCGCAGATGACCCTGGCCCCGGGAAATTCCTCAGGAGGGGGCTGTAACCCCTCCTACACAGGAAGGGGCCTTGACCGCCTTTCCTTAACTTCCGGCGACCCGCCCTTAGACGGGACCGCCTCCCCATTGAGGGGCCAATGGCCACCTCCCCCGAGCGCTCCCATCCGTGTTGGGTGACGCCCACTCATAGGGATCTACCAATTAGTGCTCACCGATCATGACCTTACCGCCTACCAAAAATAAATACGACAATTCGAACTTATGAAAACATTGGTCGCTACGACCGAAAGAGCATGCTCAAAAAGCAACACTACATCAAGTCCTTTTAATCGTAACAACCTAAATGATATTCACCATACTTTATTATGAAAAACAACAAAACTGATACTTTCACAACCTGTAAACGAAAAAGGAAGAACATACTTAGAAAAATCCACTTTATTGCACAACAACTTGCTGTCCTCAGGGGCTGGTGGGTGGGTCAAAATTGGCTCTTTGTTCTGTCCCGAGCTCACGTGTAGCGAGGAGGTGCAGCTTCGGAGCACAAGAACAAGAGGACGTCTTCTGGCCTTGCGTCTCCTTTTATCCGTCTTCAGGGCGGGCGTAAACCCGCCCCTGCCCGTTCCGAGGGCGTGGCTGGCTGCGTCAGTGTCTAGGCCAGCCCACTCTAGGGCGGGAACAGGCGCGCCCCGGCTACGCCGCTTCGGGCATACCAGCCGAGACGCGCCTCCCGCCCAAAAATGGCTTCCCGGGGGGATCGAGGCACTCCGCCATACGTTCGGGGGGACCGAGTGGTCGCCCCTTTCCATATGGCTGAGATACCCGCCACCCCCTCTCAACACGATCCCCAAAAGAAGGGAAACCGGAAACAGTTCTTCAAAGTTTTTGGATGTGGGAGGGAGTGACCCTCCCGCGGCCGTATTTATTAAAACAAAAAATTAAACATTAAACGTTTTCATATTATGTACAATTTCATTATCACATTTGCGATGTTTGGCTAATCTTAACATATTCTCTAATACAGAGGTTCTCCTAGCCGAACTAGCATCCTACAGAAACATTCTCTATAAACACTGAAATTGTACATCCTAACGTTTAAGGGCCAACGGCAAGGTCATAACCGGTGTCAAGATCCCTAACCAGACTTACCCCTCCCACTTGGGAAGGGCGACAGCACAGAGGCTTACCTCAAGTGCAACTACTAACAATTTCCCTTGACTTGTCGGGGGCACTTAAGACTCGACGCCATTTAAAGGTCGTTCGAATACTTGTGTGTGGTATCTAGAAGGTATCGTGGACCTCCCCCCACCCCACACAACTTACCGCATCTGCCGTCGCAGATGACCCTGGCCCCGGGAAATTCCTCAGGAGGGGGCTGTAACCCCTCCTACACAGGAAGGGGCCTTGACCGCCTTTCCTTAACTTCCGGCGACCCGCCCTTAGACGGGACCGCCTCCCCATTGAGGGGCCAATGGCCACCTCCCCCGAGCGCTCCCATCCGTGTTGGGTGACGCCCACTCATAGGGATCTACCAATTAGTGCTCACCGATCATGACCTTACCGCCACAGGTCCGGATAGTTGACCGGCTATCCGGACCCCCCACCAAACTCCTACCTAAAGGTCATGTTTTAACGATTTTAACCAAGCTAGGAAGTCACCTATGAGTAACTCATTGCCCACCCTCGACAAATGCACACCATCCCCCAAATACATACTGTCATCATTAATACAACTATGCGAGATCGAATGCAATGTCTTGGAACGGAACAACCGACTCACTTTGTTATTCAATTTTTTAACGGAATGATTCAAAGCAGGGATCGAGATAGCCCCCCGCCACACTTTTCGTGGGATCATATGAGACCACGCAATTGTACACCCCGGAACTCTCCTTGCTAACCAACTTACCGTGGAAAGCATAGCCTCCAGGAGAAGTCGTCTACCGGTGGTGACTAGATCATTGCCCCCCAAATGTACTATGACTATGGACGGCGGTGACCTCATCCGCTCTAACAAACCCTCAAAAAATGCCTGAAACTGGTCAATACAGAGACCGCCCCTTCCGTAGAAGGACACTCTGTACCCGTATTCCCCAGGTACGTGAATCATATCACCTGCTTTGAATACGTCTGCGGCCCGTCTCACGTATGAGTGGCCTACAACCCACACCTCCTTTCTCTCAGCCGGTGATGTGTGACCGCTGGCCTGGTGTTGGGTCAACTGCACAGTCCGCCCTGCCGCGTAGGCTTGCGCAACTGAAAACAAACAAAAGACAAGAAGCGTGAGTACATGATTACAGCTTCACAACATGTGCAATCGCACATACCTCTTATAACAATTGGAGGACCAACGCCCCACCCGTTTCACTTGTTCTACATTAAGACCCCTGGCTGTAGCTTCTGTGGCAGCCCCTATACGAAAGGAATGGGTCCCAAATTCACCCGGGTCCAAGCCCGCTGCGGCAATGGCCATTGCAAGCACCCGCTGAAACTGAAACCTCGTCAGCGGGGTGGCGTCTACATGCCTCAACAATGTCCCCCCCCATGATGCCACCCTTCGTGCTAGGTAATCTTCTAAGCACTGAACCGGACACATGGATGACTCGGGGATCCTGCGAATGATCGTGCAGTCCCCCCTCCCATCTTGGTCAGTCTTGGACCTGAGAAAGGAGACAATCATCGCATCACCCCTGATCTGAACCTGCTCCCTGCACAAGCCCCCCGTCACATCCCGTTTGTTCCTTGCAACTAGCTCACTAACTCTCATAGCCCCGTGAAATGCCAGCATAAATGCAGTCCGGAACAAACAGGTCTCGAACGGGGACGAGCATGTGTTAGGGAGTGTGGTCAGCAACTGGGACAACCTGTCTAGACCTATCGGTCGTCTTACGTCTACTCTGCGACCCTCCAGACGTTGCCACCCACGCAGCGCTTTCTGTACCGTAAAAGACGCTGTCGGGTCCAGGATGCCATGGGCCCTGGCAACAAAGGAAATGGCGGCACGATGCCTTTGGGCCGTGGCCACCGATTTCCCAGCCCTACGTAAGGACATCAGGAAAAGTACTACCAACTCCTCCTGCCCCCAAAGTCCCCCTCTCTCTGCCCCCAAAAAGGCTAAATAGGCCTGGAACGCCCCTTCATATGCCTTCCTTGTCCTGGGTGCTAGACTCTCTCCCACGAGGTGACGAAGTTCGGGGCACCGAGAGACCAGAGAGCTTCGGGGAAGGGTGCCGGCTCCGGGTCCGCTGAAGGAAGGAAACCCGAGAAAGCCTGCATGTGAAAACGAGACAGTGCATCAGCGGCCTGATTCATCACCCCAGGGACATGTTTTGCTCTGAATACCACGTTCAGTTGCATACACAGTAAGACAATTTCTTTGAGCAGCCTCAAAATCAATTTACAACGGGCTGCCTGACTATTGATGCATTCTACCACGGTCATATTGTCGGACCAGAACACAACAGAATGATCTCTGAACCCTTCTGGCCAGGTTCTCAGGGCCACCAGAATGGGAAATAATTCGAGGAAAGCGATGTTACTTGTCAGCCCCTTCTCGTGCCACCATAGGGGCCACTTCTGTGCCGACCATTTTGTGCCGAAGATGGCGCCAAAACCTACGCTTCCTGCTGAATCTGTCCATAGCCCAAGCTCATCGGAGGACATGACTGGCTTGTTCCAGACAACTCGGCCATTGAAGTCCGCCAAGAATGCTAACCAAATCCGCATGTCCTGGCGGACCTCAGTCGATAACCTTGTGCGATGATGACCCTCCTTCAGGCCAACCATCGCTTGGGCAATTGAGCGGGAAAAGGGGCGAGCCATTGGTATCACTCTCAAGGCAAAGTTCAACTTTCCCACTAACTGTTGCAACTGATGCATTGTAACCTTGGATGCAGTTAAACATACTTGGAGGGCTGCCCTGAATTTCGACACCTTGCTAGCTGGTAAACGGAAGCACCCCTCCCTTGAGTCCAACTCGATCCCCAGAAACTCGAGGCAAGTCGTGGGACCCATAGTTTTACCCGGTGCCAACGGCACGCCGAGATGACCCATTAACACACAGAATTCGTCTAAAGCCTGGGCACATTCGGGACTACCGGCGGGGCCAAGGAACAGAAAGTCGTCAAGGTAATGCATTACATTTCGGAAACCCGCTGTCTCAGTGAACACCCACTGCAGGAAAGTACTGAATTGCTCAAAGTAAGCACAAGAAATAGAGCAACCCATTGGCATACACCTATCCATGTAAAATGACCCCTGGAACCCGAATCCCAAAAGACGCTGATCGTCTGGGTGTACCGGGAGCAACCGGAACGCTGACTCGATATCAGATTTCGCCATCAACGTCCCGTGCCCCAGGCGATTCAAGATGGCTACTGCCTCATCAAAAGATGCGTATCGCACCGAACAAACTTCTGGATCAATTGCGTCGTTCACCGAAAGACCTCGTGGAGCAGACAGATTATGGATCAAACGGAACTCACCCGGGTCCTTCTTGGGGACCACTCCTAACGGAGAACAAACGAAACCTGGTACCGGGGGTTCACTAAACGGGCCGGCGACCCGTCCCCGGCTAACCTCTTTCTGAATTTTCTCTTGCACTACCGATGTATGTTGTAAAACGGAAAGTTGATTTTTGCGCGTCCCTACACCCTGAAAGTCCCCTACCGGGATGCGGAAACCATGTGTAAAACCGTTCCGTAGCACCCCGGCAGAAGTACGATCCGGGTATTCGCTGAGCCAGGGAATCATTGCCAAGGTATCAATCGGGGTTGGTAAAGGCGCCCCTCGGCCTAGCTTAGACCTGTTTGGCGCCCCCCTTACCCCCATTCTCACCCGTTCTGGCTCTGCACGATGACTCAGGATGGGACGACCCACACGTACTACACTCATGTTTGAATTTACACGATCCCGGAGGCCTGGCACATTTCCCCTTGTTGAAATTAAAACAGAAACCCTTTTTCCCTGTATTGCCTGCGGGCCTTGACTGGTCGTCGGTGCTCGTACTTGGTCGAAAGGGCGTCCCCACATTTTGGCGGGAGTAATCAACAACATTGCTCCCGACCAATGGCATTCTTAACATTCCTGATTCTTTCATTTTGTCCCAAGTTAACGAATCGTAACAATCCCAAGTCAAACTCTTGTTATGTTCCTTTTCCTTTCTGAACAGATTGTCATAACAAAACCAATGGTTACCTTGATACGTTGTCGAGTAACCCATGATTCGTGATTGGTAAACGGGAAACTCAGGGAGCAACTCGGGCCTACGTTCCCCCAAAATCGATGTGAAAATACCCCATGCATTGCCCCAGTTGCCAATGTTCTCATTAACCTTAAAGGCGGCCATTTTTGCGCGCCAAACACTCGGATGCATCAAGTCCTTCTGACTTTTCACATGCTCCACATCATAATGATCAACAAGCAGGGAAAAAATATTCACGTACTCTCCCGCCCAGATCTTTTCTTTTATAGCTAACGGCACATGTTGTCCCAATCTCTCTCTACGAGAGGGTGCTGACTCGTCCCTCGCAATCGGCAATGGCCGCTTACCTGCACCGGACGCAGCTTCTGCCGCTTGCGGCTTGTCTATCCCCGCCACTCTAGCTGCCTCTTTCTTCTCACGAAGCCCTTTTATCAGCGCCTGTGCCTCGGCAGCCGTGGCGCCATCACCACTATCCCCCAACCACGCTGCTAGCTGTGCTGCCAGCTCGGGGGGCATGTCTTCCTTGGATGTCGGGGAGACGACCCCCGGGATTGGATTCCCCTCTATCGGTACTGGGGTCGGCGCCTCGAGAGGGGCAGAGGGAACCGGGACGTCCCCACCGGCTGGAACCTTTCTCGGCCTCTTAGGTCTCCCTCCAGCCGGCGAAGGGCCCGAACCCTCCTCCCCATCTCGCTCCGCCAACCGTTTCTTTATGTCGGACATATCTTTAAAGAGTGCCCGAACCATCTGGTCAGTCGTCATTCTCTTTTCGCCTTTCCTGGGCATCTTCTTCGACGAAGTATCTGGAAGACAAAGAAAAAGATCAAAACGCTCAAAATTGGCTCTTTGTTCTGTCCCGAGCTCACGTGTAGCGAGGAGGTGCAGCTTCGGAGCACAAGAACAAGAGGACGTCTTCTGGCCTTGCGTCTCCTTTTATCCGTCTTCAGGGCGGGCGTAAACCCGCCCCTGCCCGTTCCGAGGGCGTGGCTGGCTGCGTCAGTGTCTAGGCCAGCCCACTCTAGGGCGGGAACAGGCGCGCCCCGGCTACGCCGCTTCGGGCATACCAGCCGAGACGCGCCTCCCGCCCAAAAATGGCTTCCCGGGGGGATCGAGGCACTCCGCCATACGTTCGGGGGGACCGAGTGGTCGCCCCTTTCCATTCTCTTGGTATTTTTCCCTTTTCTATCAAGTTTATTTATTTTTATTATGGAGTTTAGCCAGTTTTCATGTGTAGGCGGTCCCGGTTTTATCCAATTTATACAAATCTCTCTATGTGCTAGCAGGATTAGCATGAACATCAAGCTTTCTTGCCTTGTACTTAGTTTCTCTTTACTGATAGCACTATTATTATGTGTTCCAAAGATAACGAGAGAGGTACTTACAGTTATGTTGACTCCTAATACTGTAGTTAGTGTCATACCGATCTCATTCCAGTAGGTGTCAAGTGCGGGGCATTTCTGAAACATATGGACGTCATCTGCTTTTGCTTCTCCGCATTTTGGACATGATTTTATGTTCGTACCTTTAAATTTAGACAATCTTTTTGGGGTCCAGTACGCTCTATGTAATGAGAAATAGTGGGGCAGGTTTTATACAGGACCAGCCTTTTTCCATAGATTTCTTCCAGAGTAGTTTTAAATCCAGGTCTTGTTCTGGCATGTCTTTTCTCCATATGTTTTCCGGGGTTGAAAAATCTTCCTCACCTGCTTCGATAGGAGCCCAGTACCATTTTGCTATTTCTTTCTTTATTGGTGTTATTTCGCTCATTTCGTTTTCAAGATTGTCGTAGTTACTCTTATTTTTTGGTAAACTGTTAGTCCAACTGCTTAGTTGATAGAATTTAAATTTTGATAGTTTGCCTTCAGTAATTGAAAATAGGTGTTCCCACGTTGTTAGAGTGTTTTCTGTCAGTAATTGTACCCATCTTTCAATTCCTGCATTTTTGAGTGGGATCGCTAAAGAGTCTTTTAAGCAGTCCGGTGTCCCGGGCGAGTTCCAAACTGGAGCTGTGTTACTGTAATACGGGATTTTTACTGTTGTTCTTATTTGGCTCCAAAGTTTCGCTGCGTTGAATAGAATCTTTAGTTTTATTTTTTTAAAGTATTTGAGATGGCCAAATTTAAATAGGAAGTGGTCTCTCTTTTCAGTCATAGTTTGCAGGAAGTTTGGATATGTTTGATGTTTTCTTAGGAGAGGTCTAAAGTTTTTTAATTGAAAAGATCTATAATATTCATATATATCCGGACTTGCTATTCCGCCTTGTTCTTTGCTTCTCCTACGTTTATTCCAAGCAATCCTTGTACTTTTCGATGCCCATATGAAACTAGCTATGTCTCCTTGTATCTTCTTTAGAGTTTCTTTTTTAAATTCTAGTGGGATGGTGTTGAAAAGGTGATTAAATTTGGGAATAATGGTCATTTTTACAGTGTTAGATCTTCCTAGAAAACTCAGGGGAGTCCTGACCAAATCTTGAAAAGTCTTCTCATTTCTTTCATTACTATGTTTAGATTAAGTTGTGGGATACTTCCAAGTTCTTTTACTATTGTAATTCCCAAATATTTTATTTTATCTCTGGAAAAGGGCGTGTTGGGGTTAGTATTCCAATTCATTGCTTCTGTTTTTTCTTTATTAGTTTGGTATCCTGAAACTTTGCTGAATTTTATCATCATATCCTCTATTGCTTGGCTAGCTTCTTCATAGTTATTTGTGAATATCATTAAATAATCTGCGTAAAGTGCCACTTTTTTTGACCAGGTATGATATTTGAAAGGAGTTATTGTAGGATGGATTCTGATCGAACAAGCTAGTGGTTCAATGTAGAGGTTAAAGAGTAAGGGTGATAGGGGGCAGCCTTTCCTCGTACCTCTTTGAATATCGATATTGTTAGTTAGATTTCTGTTTACTATTATTTTTGCTCTTGGATTTTTATAGACCTCCTTTACCATATGACCGAAACAGTCTCCCAGATTGTTTTTTTCAATGATTTCATTTAAAAAGGACCAGTTAACTCGGTCAAAAGCTTTAGCCGCGTCGTAAGTAATAATGGTTAAGGGTAGTTTTTCACAGATAGCAATATCGACAGCTGCAAATAGTTCATGGGTGATTTCATGAATTTTTCGCCCTTTAATAAAACCTTTTTGGTCCAGGTTAATCAGAGTTGGCATGATCTTGGCTAGTCTTTTGGCAATAACTTGCATAAATAACTTATAATCACAATTGAGTAGTGATATAGGCCTATAAGACTCACAGATTTTGGGATTTTTACCTGGTTTTAAAATAATACTAATCGTGGCATCATTCCATGATTCGGGTATTTTTTCATGGTCCAAATATGTGTTATTCATGATTTCTGTTAGTTGGTTGATTAGGGACTCTTTTAATGTTATGTAGAATTCGTTTGGTAACGCATCAGGGCCCACTGCTTTTCCTTTTTTTAGGTCTTTTATTGCCGCTCTAACTTCTTCAGGTTCAATTTTCCTGTTTAATTCTACCTTTTCTTCTTCTGTTAAGCTTGGGAGTGGTATGGTTTCCAGGTAATTCGTGATTTCTTCTTTTGTTGGGTTTGAGCTTTCTTTGTATAAGTTGGAGAAAAACTTTGTAAACTCTTGTCTTATTATATCATCGTTCGAACTTTGCGAAGTTTGATTTTGAATCTGGATGCATGGGATATTGTTCCTTACCTGTTCAGTTTTCATTTTCCAGGCGAGCATTTTCCCGCATCCCTCCCCATATTCGTAATTTGACAATTTGCTGTTTTCCCATTTTTCTTGAACTATATTCTCCAGATAATCATTCAGAGCCTCCTTAAGTTTACAGATCTTTTCTATTAGCTCTTCCCTTTTTTCTGAGTAGTTTCCACAGAGCAGTTTTTTCTCTATTGTATTGATCTCTTCTTCAATTTTTTTGATTTCCTGCTTTTTAATTTTTGTTTTATGTGCTCCCAAGCTGAGTAGTTTACCTCTAATCACAGCTTTGTACGCGTCCCATCTGATTTGTTACACATCCCACTTGTGTTCTCTTCAAAATATTGCTTAGAAGCTATTTCAAGTTGATTCACACTTTGTGCATCTTTCAGTATGGATCGTTCTACCGTCCATCTAGGAGAGGTTTTGTTTTCTGGTAATGTGAGAATTAATTGTACACCGGAGTGGTCTGATAGGTGAGCCGGGATGTGATCGATTTTTCTCACACTATCTTGGAGGAGTCTGTTTACTAGAAAAAAGTTGATTCTTGATCTGTGACCTAGCTTTTTATTGTGAAAAGTGTAAGGACGAGTTTTCTCCCCTTTTTGTCTCCACATGTCTTCTAGGTCAAGGTCTTTTTTATATATTCCTAACCACTCTCTCATTTTGGGAAGGTTCATCTGTTTATTTGGGGGTAACCTATCTAATTTAGGATCTGGAATTATATTACAGTCCCCCCCTACTATTATGGGAGCGGTAGTTGTTATCAATTCCGTGTAAAGCTTTTGGAGGGGTGTTGAGTCATCCAAATTCGGACCATAATATCCAGCTATAGTTAAGATGTTATCTTCAATCCTAATTTTGATTACTACCCACCTTCCTTTATTATCTACTACCTTTTTTTCTATCTTAGCTTTTAGAGATTTTTTTATGATAATTGCTACTCCTTTTATGTTACAATCTTGTGTAGTGTAGATGCAGGTGTCTACCCATTTAAGATTTTTAACTATTTTGTCCCATTCGGAACTTATAAGGTGAGTTTCTTGGAGGATGATAATCTCATTTTCAGATTCTTTTATATATTCCAGGATCCTTCTTCTCCTATTAGGAGTTCTAAGCCCATTTACATTCCATGAGAGGACTTTAACTAATTTTCCTATTATCAATGTAAGTCTGTTTTTACCTCTTTCCCTACTAATTTGGGACATGTATTATATAGATCAGTTGAATCCCACTTTACTCCTTTATTTTAGTTTTTTGAGGATATTTTTACTATTTTTTTCCCTATTTTGCACCCCACACATGTATCGTCATTTCTAACGTTTTTAAATAGAAGTGTGTTTCCCTGTTCCCACCCTGAGGAAGGCTACCCTTTTCTTCTTTTGGGTAGAATTTCCCACCCTGTTCGTGCTCCGATGTCACCAAACTTATATACAGACTTATATACAATTTTGTAGTCGCTTTCCTTTTATTTATTTATTTATTATTTTTTAATTCTATTTTGCGACTCTTTTATATTTTTGTAGTATTTGCAGCTTGTTTGTATTTACTTATGCTTGTAATTTCAGGGATTCTTACGGACACCAATTTTCCTTTTAAAAGTCTTTTAAGAATCTTCTTTAATTGTTTTTTTCAGATCGTATCTGGTCTTTAATCAGTTGTATAAGATTCTTAACTTCTTGTGGGTCTTTAATATTATGCATCTTGTTGCGCCACATAGTTCTTAATGCTGCCGGGAATTTCATTTGTACGGTTGCTCCCAAATTTTTCAGTTCCTGCATGTGCTGCCCTAATTCCCATTGTCTATCTTGGGTGGTTTTGCAAATGTCCGATCGGATCATAAATGACCAGTTATCTTTATTTAGAGTTCCATTTTTTAGACCCTCACTTAGAATCTTTTCTTTTAGGGTATAGGTTTTGAAGTTGATTAGGATTTTTTTCTGAGCTTTTCTGTCCTTACTCTTCCTAAAAGGGTCTCTGTGAACCCGCTGAATGTCTTCCGCTAAGTTACAATCTTTAGTCCATGGAAAAAATTCTTCAAGTAAAGAGATACTGAAGGTCTTTATGTCTGTCCCTTCCAGGTTCTCGGGTACATTTAACACCCTGAGGTTGTTCCTTCTGCTTTGATTCTCAAGAGACTCTAGTTTCTCCTTGATAATTCTATCATTTTCTTTCAGGTGCTTTATGTCTTTTTGATTTATGTCTATCTTTTTACTGAGTGTTCCAGTTGTCATTTCTACTGTAGTGACCCTTTCTGCCAGGTCGTTTAGTTTTTGATCCAGGTTTTCACATGCTTCCTGTATTTTGCTTTGGTTCCCCTCAGAGATAGAAAATTTCTCTCTCATCTCTCCCATCATTTTGTCCATGAATATTGCCATCATTTTTCCCATTTGGTATTATTTTCTTGCTGTAACTGCCTTCAACTGTTTCCCCTCCTTCTGGATGTCTTTACTTACCTCAAATAATTATGCTTCATTCTAAGGCTTATACCTTTCTGTTCTATATCCTTGGAGTTTTGTTTTTTCTTACCTAGGGTGATTTTTAATCTCCTTTGGACTCTCCTGCTACTTACTCTCTATATGGGGGTATGATAGTGACAATGACACTTTTTTGTTAGTATGAGTCCTTTCCTAAACATCCTTAAAAGTCTTAAAAACTAAAAACCAAAATATACCTGTTTTTCTACCTGGCTTGTTGATTTGTCAACAAATGTTTTCTTTCTCTTGGTATTTAAGTTATATGTCTGAAAAAAAGTCTTTGTATGAGACATATTTGGTAACATCTATATACATGTGTGTTTAGTCCTGTATATATATATATATATATATATATGTGTGTGTGATCAAGGCTCTTCGCGGGCTGAAACGTTATGGCGGATTTGGTGTTAGGCTTGTAATGCACCAGTTACGGGTTCGTCTTGGCTTGTTCTACGAACTGCAGAAGACGTTGTATGCCTCATATATATAGACTTACTTTGGGTGGCGCTTTGAATTTTCCTGGCAGGAACATGACAACAGAGGCACCGTGAACTGTCCTGCACTCGTTGCTACTACTTGGCAACACAACCCTCACCCCCGTACCACCAACCCAGAACAACATTGCATTCTGGGACTCGTAGTTTTCAGCACGGTCTCTAACTACTGCAGGGTGAGCAAAGACATTTGTTTGGGGGCGGAGATATCCTTGTCCAACAGACTATAAAGCAGGACTTACTTTGGGTGGCGCTTTGAATTTTCCTGGACACTGTTTGGCGCTGATGAGGCCGACTGGCCGAAAATGCATTCCGTTGTAATTAAAGTGCTTTCCCTACTTTCCCATGTGTGGCCTCTGCTCTGTCCGTGAGGAGGAGGTTTTGGTGATATAAATATATATCACTTCACAGCCCTGAAGAAGTCCATCTCTTTGGACGAAACTAGTCAGAATTTTAGTTGTTGTAACTTAGCAGTCATAATTTTTGTCGTACGAGTTGATACCAACTCATGAATGGGGGGAAACTTGTGAATCCTAGTACTTGTCAAGCATTTCCACACAGATTTGTTGGTGAATTCCATCTGTTCAAAGATATCTGCCCATGCATACCTGAAATATCTCCATATACAAAAATCTTGTTGATAGATTTCATTGGGCCAAGAATATGTAATAACTATTGCACCAGACAAATTCCTTTGTGTCAAATTTAATAGGGTATTATAATTATCAGGCCTTTTGTCCCCATTTTTTTGGAGCTGTATAATCACAAAGGCATGTAACTTTGGTAAACCATGGGAGCCAACAAAAGTAGCTGTTTCTACTAAATGTAATACTATGCCCAATTTACACAATGAAATGTGAGATCATCTCTGAAAGACTTGCAATACTATGTAACAGAAAACATCAAAACGAAGTGTCCAAAAGCATGAGGACGCACTCAGTGACAGGAGTTCATCCGAACTTTAATAATGAGTGGCACCAGTATTGCAATCCTGAAATTCATCGCGCCTAACTGGTTACGGAGCCCCCAGCTCCTTTCTCAAAGGCGTGGCTGTCTAAAAGTAGGTCTGCTCAGGTGCTTTTAAAATGCATGCTAAATAGTCAAATAATTATACTTCAGTGGTCACTGCTGGTGCACTGCATACTGGGCTTTGTAGTTGGCCTGAACCCAATTATTTCCGTTCGGTAGGTCCCACGTATGAAACAGTGATTTACCCATGCTTTCTGCCCTCCAGTGGGCCTCAGAATAAGCAATGCCCGGTTCATATTTCAATTCCTGCCACTCCACCGAATGGGTTCGCATAATTCAAACCCATGTGGACCCTCGGCGGTGCATCCTCCACGGCTTGGAGTGCTGTGATATTTGTTTCCAAAGGGTCCAAAAGCATGAGAACGCACTCAGTGACAGGAGTTCATCCGAACTTTAATAATGAGGGGAACCAGTATTGCAATCCTGATATTCATCGCGACTAACCGGTTTCAGAGCCCTCAGCTCCTTTCTCAAAGGCGTAGCTGTCCAAACGTAGGTCTGCTCAGGCACTTTTAAAATGCATGCTAATTAGTCAAATAATTACCCTTCAGTGGGTCACTGCTGGTGCGCTGCATACTGGACTTTGTAGTTGGCCTGAACCCAATTATTTCCCTTTAGTAGGTCCCACGTATGAAACAGTGATTTACCCATGCTTTCGGCCCTCCAGTGGGCCTCAGAATAAGCAATGTCCAGTTCATATTTCAATTCCTGCCACTCCACGGACTATTTGACTAATTAGCATGTATTTTAAAAGCGCCTGAGCAGACCTACGTTTGTCTGAACTGGGTTGGTGTGGAGTGCAAAAAAACAATGGATTTGGGCCCAGATCTTTGTACTGGGGTGAATGTATGACATTGTTCTGCATTCTGTCCATCAACTGTTGTTTTTGCATTTGTCACCCCAAGTGGGATAGGTATGCTCAGACGTGAGTCCCATGCTCTCCACACCACTGGAGTCAAGCTATCCTGGCTGCAAAACGGCTGATAGCCAGAAACCGGTCCTAGGATTCTTGATTCCGGTCCAGGAAAGACATGGCTTGTCAGTTCGGGCCGGACTGTTACCATGAGGCACAGGGTCAAGGCTGATTTGCATATGGCCATGTCTGAACTGGGGTGGTGTGGAGTGCAAAAAAACGATGGATTTGGGCCAAGATCTCTGTACTGGGGTGAATGTATGACATTGTTCTGCATTCTGTCCATCAACTGTTGTTTTTGCATTTGTCACCCCGAGTCGGATGGGTATGTACAGACGTGAGTCCCATGCTCTCCACATCACTGGAGTCAAGCTATCCTGGCTGAAGACGGCTGATAGCCAGAAACCGGTCCTAGGATGCTAGATTCTGGTCCAGGAAAGACATGGCTTGGCAGTTCGGGCTGGACTGTTCCCATGAGGCACAGGGTCAAGGTTGATTTGCATATGGCCATGTCTGAACTGAGGTGGTGTGGAGTGCAAAAAAACGATGGATTTGGGCCAAGATCTCTGTACTGGGGTGAATATATGACATTGTTCTGCATTCTGCCCATCAACTGTTGTTTTTGCACTAATAGAAACAGCAAAACACCATTTATTGTTGATGTGCAGGAAGGTGTTCCTTCCTGCACATAAATAATCCTTTCCCTCAATGCTGGCACCCTTGCACAATGGTTCAAGGGTACCTGTGTTGGCGGTAGGCTGCTATATTTAGTGCCAGTGAAGAGAGAAACGCAGGGTTGCACTGTATTCTTCTAGAAACGTTGCAGCCCTGCGTTTCTGAAGTGGCAGAGTACGGCGTTAAGCCAACAAGGATAACGGCGTGCTCTGTTGCTTGTTTTGTAAAACTGCCCCACATTATTTTCTTCCATCATATGAATATGTCCTGAATAGTTTAAGATTCAGTGCTTACTTCTGTATGGTGGAATGTTTCTTTGTGAATAGAAATAAGGCCATCTGTCACTTTCTAGTATTCGTTACTGGTCCTGTCTGAAAACGTTTAAAGAATCCATATTTTTGCTTTCAATGCCTTCCTCGCAGCTGAAAATGTTAGCAACATCTTTCCCAATGAATAATCCAAGCAAAGTTGCCACTACCAATCCACGTCACTTTTTGTGAGTCACCTTTTCTGGGACCCTTTCGTAGCTGGCATTATGTGGCATTTAATTAGATTATGGTAGAGTGCACATGAGCTAAAATTACTCTTGTTCTTGTGTACCATAAATAAATGTACACATCTCTCCCAAATGTGTCTATATAACCTTATGTGGTGTATGTAATGCAAGTATCATATTAGTGTGGGTAAAATGTAGTTAAATTAGATGCAAGAATCAAGTGAAAAAAAATATTTTCTGCGGACGCACAGTACAAGTTCCAAATAGTTACACATGATTTAAAAACATTTTAACACAAATCAAACCATGAACTACTATAAAGGATATGCCTTTCTTGGTCCAAATACTCTTGCATCTATTGTTTACATTTTATAGTGACATTGTAGTGTGTCTCTGTTTCAGCCAGGTAATTCATTGTCGGTGTGGCCTTTTTCTAGATGAAGTTTAATCTGCATGGATGCAGAATTATTAGGTAATTCAATCTAAGATAACCAACATTAAAAAGAGTGCCCCAGCCTTACTTTCAGGTTATTAGCTCATAAATAGTAAAATGACTTCAAAAACGTACTAAATATGATGTTTTCTGGTTTTTGTGAATTGAGCAGAACAGCATGTTATACTGAGCTGAAGACTGAAAAATCTTCAATACTTTTCTGTACAAATTATGAGCTGTCAGTGGTTTCTTCTCTAATGATATTCTTGTAGTATTGTTCTCCTTTTAAATATATAGGAAAGAAACTCTTTGTTCATCCAGATTATATGGGGAGCGAAGAGGGAAGCAGCAAGATCTCTGCAGGTAGCTCAGATTACCAGAATCACTAGTTGTTACTTCAAGATTCCATTTATGAATGCTTTAAATTCAAGGAAATTAAATTTTCATGTCTTCTGCCTAGTTTCCTGTCCTTAGTTGCTGCATTTGCTCACCTCCCCTGTCTTCTATCAGTTTCCTGTATCTTTCATTTGATAATCATATTGGTTTAAGATACAATATTGATAAAACATCTCCAATGACATCTCACAAGACTCATGCTATAATTGAATAGTCGTACTTTTGTAAGACCATTATAATGTGGCACATACATGGTGTCCTCATCTAGATGTATGTATGTAAATGTAAATGTATAGGCATTTATATAGCGCACTACTTACCCGTAGGGTCCCAAGGCGCTTCGACCGCTGCGAAACCCTTCCTGGCTTCCCTGAGAGATGGTCCCTTAATGGGTATCTCCAGGGTGAGACCAGGCATCCCCGGCGGTCTGGTGGGGCCGTTAGTGAAGATGAGGCAAGCTAATGCCCAGAGTTGCCGAGTGTAATCGCTGATCAGAGTGGGCACCGAGGCGAGAGAATTATCGAGTCCGCTGACCCTGGTCCAGAAACCTGCCGCGCCGGGAATCGAACCCTGGTCCCGGGCCGTCCTCTGCTCTCTGGTCTGCCGCCTCTAACCAGTGAGCCACACTACTTCACTGTAGATGTTTCTCACATAGTTTCTAACTCATAATTGTGAGTGGTGTAAATTCTCATTAGCAGTTTATTCTGCTTTAGACCATTAGAATCTTGCACTCCAGTCAACAGAGCATCAGAAGACCAAAAGGCAAATGCTTAATTATTTTCCAACATTATAATGTTTGTCTTTTGTATCTCTCTGTTTAATCACACCTAAGTGGGTGGCATCTTCTAATTGTTTTATAGCCCTTTTGTCAATGGCTTCACAGTTTTGTTTTGGACCAGTTACATTGGATACTGTCAGTTTTTTTTATGAGGCACAGGAGATTAAGTGATTTGCCCAGAATCCTAGCCAACGTACAGTACTCAATTCTGGTTCCCGAGTTACAAAGTCAGCTGCTCTGGCCATAAAGCCACATTGTGGCACTCTTCCCTGCTTTAGGCTGAGGGAGCTGGGTTTTCTATATCTCAATCTTTGTGTTTAATCATTAAATAACCCCCGCCACTGGCTGTATGGACCTTTGTTTGTTGACAAAGAGAAACAAGGAGCAATCATCTACAAAATAATAGATCATTAAAGACTTTCAGTTTAGTCAGTAAAGAGAATTAGTGTGAGTTAAAGGGTTTTATTTTTCAAATCCTTTTAGTCTTTCATTTTTTATTCATTAGGTATTATTATTTACAACTTATCATTAAAAGTTAATAAAATCCATAAATCAATATTGAGCCTAAAATAAAAAAAATATATTCATTAGAATCACAATCAATATAGTAATAATACAGCAAGCATGTTCCATAAAGGAAATTCCCTATTCTAAATAAGCTGGGATAATGAGACAAAAAGGTGTAAGTTCAAACCCCATAAAGAGCACTGATGAGAGAATCAGTGCCCAAGCATAAAGCTTTTGCACTATAAGCTGGAATTATTTCTCAGGGTAAACAGCCATTACAGCGCGGCAGTTTCCACGCAGGGCCTTTACCACGCAGGCATTGCCACGCACATACTGTTACCAAGCATAGCCATCACCACCCATTTGTTTAACAACGTATGTGGTGAGGGCATATGCTGGTAACGCCACCTGCGTGGTAAAGGCAATCGG
This sequence comes from Lissotriton vulgaris, assembly GCF_964263255.1. Taxonomy (NCBI): domain Eukaryota; kingdom Metazoa; phylum Chordata; class Amphibia; order Caudata; family Salamandridae; genus Lissotriton; species Lissotriton vulgaris. The sequence continues at coordinate 156,347 of NW_028242383.1, forward strand.
TATCGTTAGAGGACCGAAGATGTACTTCGGCTTCCTCTTATCGACGTGTGTGCAGTGCCTCGTCCGGAAAAGGTAAGGGGGATTGTTGATTTTAGTTTAAAACATCTGGGGGCCAGGGGATAGATTTAGGATTTAGGGCCGGGGCCGGGTAATTTTTAAAAGGGCTGGAGGCTAGGAGGGGGTCACGCAGGGTTAGCGATTTAGTTTAGGGATAGGTCAGGTATTTTTTACCAGGGAGGGGGGTCACCCTGGACTGAAAACAAGCATCCTGGGACCAGTTTCAGGGTATGTCACCCTTCTTCAGCCAGGCTAGCTTGAATCCAGTGGCACAGTGAGCAAGGGACCCATGTCTGGGCATACCCATCCCACTTAGGGTGAAAAGTGTTTCAGCAAACAAATGATGGACGGAATGCTGACAATGCAAAAATTCTCCCCAGTCAAAAGATCTAGGTTAAATCCATCGTTCTTTTGCCCACTACACCACCCCAGTTTGGACCTAGCCATATGTAAATCCGTCTTGATCCTGTGCCCCATGGAAACAGGCCAGACCGAACTGCCAGGCCAGGTCCTCCCTGGACCGGAAACAAGCATCCTGGGACTGGTTTCAGGGTATGTCACCCTTCTTCAGCCAGCTAGCTTGAATCCAGTGGTGCAGTGAGCAAGGGACCCACGTCTGGGCATACCCATCCCACTTAGGGCGAAAGGTGTTACAGCAAACAAATGATGGACGGAATGCTGACAATGCAAACATTCTCCCCCAGTCAAAAGATCTGGGTTAAATCCATTGTTCTTTTGCCCACTACTCCATCCCAGTTTGGACCCAGCAATATGCAAATCAGTCTTGACCCTGTGCCCCATGGGAGCAGGCCAGACCAAACTGCCAGGCCAGGTCCTCCCTGGACTGGAAACAAGTATCCTGGGACCGGTTTCAAAGTATGTCACTCTTCTTCAGCCAGGCTAGCTTGAATCCAGTGGTGCAGTGAGCAAGGGACCCACGTCTGGGCATACCCATCCCACTTAGGACGAAAAGTGTTACAGCAAACAAATGATGGACGGAATGCTGACAATGCAAACATTTTCCCCCAGTAAAAAGATCTGGGTTAAATCCATTGTTCTTTTGCCCACTACACCACCCCAGTTTGGACCCAGCCATATGCAAATCAGTCCTGACCCTGTGCCCCATGGGAACACACCAGACCGAACTGCCAGGCCTGGTCCTCCTTGGACCAGAAACAAGCATCCTGGGACTGGTTTCAGAGTATGTCACCCTTCTTCAGCCAGGCTAGCTTGAATACAGTGGCGCAGTGAGCAAGGGACCCACGTCTGGGCATACCCATCCACTTAGGGCGAAAAGTGTTACAGCAAACAAATGATGGACGGAATGCTGACAATGCAAACATTCTCCCCCAGTCCAAAGATCTGGGTTAAATCCATCGTTCTTTTGCCCACTATGCCACCCCATTTTGGACCCAGCCATATGCAAATCAATCTTGACCCTGTGCCCCATGGGAACAGTCCAGACCGAACTGCCAGGCCTGGTCCTCCCTGGACAGGAAACAAGCATCCTGGGACTGGTTTCAGAGTATGTCACCCTTCTTCAGCCAGGCTAGCTTGAATACAGTGGCGCAGTGAGCAAGGGACCCACGGCTGGGCATACCCATCCCACTTAGGACGAAAAGTGTTACAGCAAACAAATGATGGACGGAATGCTGACAATGCAAACATTTTCCCCCAGTAAAAAGATCTGGGTTAAATCCATTGTTCTTTTGCCCACTACACCACCCCAGTTTGGACCCAGCCATATGCAAATCAGTCTTGACCCTGTGCCCCATGGGAACACACCAGACCGAACTGCCAGGCCTGGTCCTCCTTGGACCAGAAACAAGCATCCTGGGACTGGTTTCAGAGTATGTCACCCTTCTTCAGCCAGGCTAGCTTGAATACAGTGGCGCAGTGAGCAAGGGACCCACGTCTGGGCATACCCATCCACTTAGGGCGAAAAGTGTTACAGCAAACAAATGATGGACGGAATGCTGACAATGCAAACATTCTCCCCCAGTCCAAAGATCTGGGTTAAATCCATCGTTCCTGTGCCCACTATGCCACCCCATTTTGGACCCAGCCATATGCAAATCAATCTTGACCCTGTGCCCCATGGGAACAGTCCAGACCGACTGCCAGGCCAGGTCCTCCCTGGACAGGAAACAAGCATCCTGGGACTGGTTCGAGAGTATGTCACCCTTCTTCAGCCAGGCTAGCTTGAATCCAGTGGTGCAGTGAGCAAGGAACCCACGTCTGGGCATACCCATCCCTACAAAAATTAGGGCTTAGGGCAGCAACGAGTATTTTATAAAGAGGGAGCGGGCGAGCTGGGGTGTAGATTTAGGGATTAGGACAGAGACGGGTATTTTTTTAAACAGGGCAGGGGCACGCGGGGGTCTAGATTCATGGCTTAGAGTAAGGTCATGTATTTTTTTTAAAGGGCAGATTTTACCTTACATGCTTTACAACAAAATACGTTGTAAAATCATGCGTGGTAAAGGTTATACATGGTGAAAGCATTTGCGTTGTAACACATGCGTGGTAAAGGCATACGTTACAATGGAATGCGTTGTTCCATTATACAACCATTTCTCAGCCCTAAAATTGCACCAGACAATTAGGTATAATATAAGTAATGTAGACTCACATGAAGAAAGGTATCAGAAACTCTAAGATGAGTGTACAGTCAGAGAGTTGGGAAAGGAATCCACTCACTTATCTAGAAACACGCACTAATATAAACACAAAATCTATGTTGCAATACTATTTCCTATAGTCTTCTTTATCCTCCAATAGAATCTCAGCATATTCCTGAGAATAAGCAAACTCCCCATTTTCTCAGGCTGGTACAATAGGTTTTCAGACATTAAACCTTGAAAAGTTACATCATTGATGTCTTGCGGTACGGATAGTCTTCCCATGAATTATTCTTCTGGTGTACTCCTCTCCCGGTGAGAACCTTACTATCAGTTGTCTAATACATAACAAACACCTATTCAGTGGCTAACTAAAGGCTTCTGAAAAAGTACAGCATTAGAAAAAATTTAATACTGTCTGCAAACAACTATTTAATGTGAACAAACAGGTCTTTCAGTGTTAATACATTATTTTTCAGTCAACATGACATCAACAGTTAGGCTAGCTTAAATCAGCACATTTTATTTATCTGTGGGCCTATAACATTTAAATATGATTACCTTTTAAATGTTTTGCTTTTTAGCATATGTTTTACTTAAATATGACCTTTTTACATTATTAATGTAAGCATTTTGTTATCGAATAAAACTTTGCGCTTGCAAGGCCCTCCCCTTTAGCTCAAACTTATGCGAGGGCCTCAACTACTTTGCCCTTGGACGTTGGTTACTATGCAGTGTTAGAGTGTTCTATTCTTGGGATCTCCAGTGAAAAAAAATTGGGTAGCATCAGGGTGTGCATACTGGTGCCAGCCTGCTGTTTGACACCTCAAGTGATCAAGGTGTAGAGTGTTCTTCACCATCCATATCTAACAGGTGTGTTTTGATTAGATTATTCGGACTGAAATGCTTTATAGGTTGGTACAGATTGTTGTGGTGAGCTTTAAGACTATATTACTGTATAAACATCAATTCTCTTCCCAACTTTGTAATGGGGTCAATGCGTCCACAACAGGGGTAGAAGCATTATGGAAAACTAAATATCTCCAAGTACATATAGAATAGCACATGCAATGGTGAAAACATGTAATACTATTGAAAACTATTTCCTAAACATTTGATATGCAGATAGTATTTCAAAGTTTCCATCTCAGAAGCTCATGATGACATTGTGTCCTGCATTTGTTCTTCACAGGTGCTGTTGAACGAATAAAGAAAATCAGAGATTATGCTTTCGTCCATTTCAATAACCGAGACGATGCTGTAGAAGCTATGAATCTTACAAACGGGAAGGTACCGTGAAATTGGAATGGTTTTGTTTGAGCGGTATCCTTGTATATCTGCCATCACTTTTTAATTAGAGATGTTCTCATTGAAACCTAGTTGACAAAGTTAAATAAATATAAGCCAAATAAATTTGCTGCAACATCAGCGTAAATTTTAATATACCATTTTCTTGGAACACTGGTATCAGACCCTACACATGAAGACAGGCCTGCCGTTGGATTGTCGGCAGTGTCCTTAACTTTCATTTCCAAAACATATTCATGAAAATTATCAGGAAAAGTCAGGGCCATCTTGAACTTATGGTTATCTTGTGCACAAGCGCAATGAGCTTGGGTGAAATAAAATTCACAAATGGTAAATTACAAGCTTTATTCTATGACAAGTCATAAACATATATTGGATGATATAAATTCCGTACTAAAATATTGATGCATTTTCATCCTCATGGGCACCGCTGACTGAAGCACCGACTCGTTAGTCATGGTGTCCAGGGTGGAAGGACATGCCACTGATGAGCATAGAATACTAGTGAGTGGGGTGTCATTACACCAGCATGGTCAAGTATCATACCCTGGGGTGCTATAGGAATCTTAGAAAACTCTCTTCAAACATCTGGGAGATCACACCCCATCCAGAAAATGAAGACCTTCACCTTTGCCAATCCCACATCAAAGTAATTCTCATAATAGTTTTAATACACAAATGGTGCAATATGCCTTCCCTTCCACTTTGGATTACAGTCTTTCCTACTTACATCCTCAGGAACCACTAACACATTGAAATGAGTTTGAAATTTCTCAGCGCAGACAAGTGACACAAGCAAACAGACACAAAGTGGGCTGGCTTAGAGTTGTTCAGTCTTTCAAGCCTTCCAGAATCCAAACCACACTCTTAGACCATCCCCTTGAAGAGTTCAGCCACTTCAAAATCACCCTGTTACCATGCCAACAAAATGGCCACTTTCCAGCAGTAAACAAGAAAAGAGTAAACTACGGGAGGGGAGCCCGACTCTCGAATTGTCTTAGTCCCGGTACTTTCTATCATTGTGGTGTGTCATTCACTATGACTGCTCAGTTTTGATTAACCCATTGACAATTTTTAATTGTTTATACTTGCATGGCATTTTTCACAGAAATCAGAGGGCAATCTAAAAATATTGGACTATCAAACCTGAAGTGTGGTAGGAACAGATCAGATTGTGGGTGTATGTCAAAAACCAGGACTGAATATCTTGAACCCAAAAGCTTGAGTGCTAAAATATTGAATTCCATTGGGTGTGCTGTGGCCTCTTGCTCAACTTCATTTATGCAATTTGTCTATATTTTTACATTGCAGCTTTCATTATGCCTATTGCTAAAAATATACAGTTTGGGATTTGGGTCCGCCACTTTCAACCATTAGCTTTCTTTGACTGGCGTCTTTCAGCCATGTGTTGGAAACTTTTTATACAGCATCTTAGCTTAACCCAGTGGAGTATTTATCTCTCACCTAATGCTATTGAATCTTTGGCGGTATCCTTCCACCCCCACTCTAATACTTGCTTTGGATGGATATGGGACTACTTTCCAACTATATCCCTCTCTGTCTGCTCCCTTTAGAATGCCTCACTCTAATTTGCTAACTATGCATGCATTATTAACCCCATTACATCTAGTTCTGTTGGCCTTTTTACTGGCTTGTAATCAGTGTGCTCCCCTCTATCTAGGCTTGTCTGGCTCCGAACCAACACTGACTCCATTTTCCCTCTGCTGCACCCCCCTCTGCTCCTATGTTTAACTGTGCTGGAAATTAATTTTCATTATATGTATTTGCCTGAGTTAAATTAGATTAGGAAACGTCCATTTAAGCCAGAGATAAAGTGAGTTACAATCATGGACTAAAGAAGTACAAATGTCAATCACGTTTATGCCCACATTACATTTTTTCAATAATATACTTGTTTTTTTGCCCTGCACTTGCTTTCAAGTTGATTGACGGCTCGCCCATTGAAGTGACATTAGCCAAACCTGTGGATAAGGATAATTATGTGCGGTACACCAGAGGCACTGGTGGGCGTGGCCCTGCAGTACAAGGAGAATATGCCTACACAATTGGACATGTGTATGACCCAGCGACAGCCTATCTTGGCGCTCCAGTTTTTTATGCACCGCCGGCTTATGCTGCTGCTGCCGCCATCCCCGGCCTTCACTTCCCTGCCACAAAGGGACAAATCAGCAGCAGAGGGCTAATTAGGCCCCCATCCATCAGAGGTAATTCCAACCAGTGACCGGACAGCAAATAGCTCTCAGAATACCAATTGGCAAAAAAAAAATTTAAATAAATTTAACGGTTTAATGCAAATTTTAAATTAAAATGTGATAATTTCATTATTTGATTTAATTATTCAAAGCAGTCTCTTTCTCCTGTTCAAACTGGTTCCGAGTGCAGTGGTTCATTGTTATGTAATTACTATAAAACACAAAACCAAAACTTAGCAAGTGAAAAGCAAGCAAGATGTCAAATTTCACCAGAATATTGATAATTTCAGCGTAAAATTGCTGTAGTGTTCAAAAGGGTGTGGCCCTGTGTTAGCAAATACTGAACAGGGCACTAAACGTCCCTGTCCTTTACTCACATGTTCACTGTTTATTTAACCAAAATACTTTTAGAAAAGAACACTTCTAATTTACCCCAGAAACAATAGCATTATGTTCAAGGCAATTTCTGTGCAAATGATCAAACCTAAAAATGACAACAAATGTTATCAGGAAGACCTTGGAATTTAGGAGTATGTTGTAGCATGTGTCAGAGATCAGGTATGATGCTTTGGCTTATGCAGGTGTAAATTTGGAGGTTACCATCTAAGGGCTTTGTTGAAGTCAGTGACGTATGACCAGTCAGAGGGTTCACCAAGGACAGTAATTAGGGCAATTATTTAAATTAACTTCTCTTCAGGGTCAGTAACAATTCTCTCTTCTGGAGTATGTTTGAAAACACACCCTTTAGTATGGGTCAATGTGCATCAATTCCAGGAAATGAAATGAATCAGTTTATTGTTTATATAAGAGGAAATTTAACACTATTCTATAAGAGTATTTGTGTCACAATGTATGTATAAATGCAGAGCGCACGGAAAATTCTAGGATGCAGTCTACAAATTTAAATAACTGTGTTAATGAAAAGTAACACGTATTTTCCAGTTACATCTACAGTTCATATTAGATATGTCATCATATTTTGGCTATGCAAGCATATATCAGAAATTGTGAAAGTACACTTTATAGACTGATTTGGTGATCAACTTTAAAGTTATTAATTCACAAATGTTAAAACGTCCTCTTTTCTGAAAAAAACAATAGAAAATGGCATTGCTGAGGAGAGATTAGTTCGAAGGAGTTAAAAATGTCCCTTTCCTCCAGTGCTTCTTCAGTTTCTTAAGTGCTCCCAGGTACGAGTTATATGGCTTAGAAACACTACTTTTCAGTTCAATGTTCACTCAAGGCAGTGGTGCTGGAACAATTTTCAGAGAGGTTTGGCTGGCCATCAACATCACCCTTTAACCGCTTCGCCGCGGCGGACATTCTCCCGGGGTGCGGCCGAATCCGACGTGTGCGCAGATCGGACGGCCACCAATCCGTCCGACGCATACGCCCGTGTGACGTCGGACAGCCGGGGGCCGTCCGACGCATTGAAAAGGTTAAGTCCTCTCTTGTAACTTCCATGCCAGGGATCTAATCCTCAATAGTGCACCAACTGTAGTGTCACCAGTGCCCATGGGAGTGAAGACCCCCAAGACTACAATGATGGCAGTGTTTAATTATCAAAGTATAGCAAACAGGCCCATTTCCTTGCTTCTATTAGGGACCTTGCGCCTTTGCCATTGCACTGCTCCATGTTACTTGTATAAACTCTGAGATTTTTGTTCTTTCTTTTGTAAAGCAAACAAGTGTTTTTAGTTGCAAATGTGTTAGAAAAAGTTTTTTAAACTTTTGGCCTTACCTCAGCAGGAGTTTTTTAAATTAACATTTTAAAAAACACACCCATTGCAACCAGAGAAAGGAACGTTAAATACATCTCATTATAAGAGAGTATTATGAAAATGAGCAGTATTTGTCATGTGGGGGTATGTACTTGAGTGCACTCTAGAACACCATCAAGGATATCTGGGGGTGCTGCAGCACCCCCATATTCCTACTTCCAGTTCCACTAAGTCAAAATTATTGCACTGGGCTTGTATGTATTCAGGAATTTACGAGAAAAGGGCATAGAACCTGAGAGCTGTCGTTATGACAACACACAGAGTGGGAAACATATCAGTAAGACATTAAGGACCATGTGTACAAACATATTTTCCCATAGACACAAAATGGGTAAAACCCATTAATACATCTTGCCCTAAATCTTTGTTGTGTGGACAAAGCAGATCCAATCCAGCACACTGTCAGGTTCCATACTAGATCACATTAGCAGTTGTTTTTGGAGCTTGATTTCCTATGGTGTGGTTCAAATTTCCCTGCTCCCCATTTCTGTTTAACATGTTTGGAAGTGTGATCTTTTGTTATTCTGTTACTTTAATGTACCAATATGTTTTCAGAGCATTGATGAAGTGTGATGGCATGTCCAGATGCCGATCATGATTATCAGAGACTTTATATATAGTTTGAATAAAATGGACTGGAGATGATTTATCCATGGATGATGACTGTGCAGGGAAGAACAGACTCAGTCAGTAAGTCAAGAACTCAAATACTCTTTCGCTGAAGTCCATGTGGTTATTCGAAGCTTGATGATGTTCAAGTGATCAGTTGAGCCAAACACTGGTGCAATGTCGAGGCAAACTAGGAAATTCACGGTTGACAGTTATATGAGTGCATCCTCTGTTCTTTCTGAGGTTTAGAATTGCTGTTACTATTAATATTGCAGTTGGTGGTTGGTGGAAAAGTTCATCTGCTATTAGAAGGCACATATTTGAATTGATTTTTTTATAGGAAAGATAGCTTGTGATGGTTAGCTAGCTTCTCGGGTCTGTGATGAAGGGAGATATTTTCTTTAGGAGTTCCTTTATCTAGTGCCATGCACAAATGTTTCTGACGGTTGGTCTTGCTGTCAGGCGAAGTTACTAAAGTTTATCCATACATACCCATCAGGAACAGAGGTTTATCATTGTAAGTCCTTCTGTCTGGACAGTTCGGACCTCAGTATCAGCTCTTAAAAGACTGTAACCTGTCTCCTCTGTAGCTCACCACTCATTTTACCTGTTGTTAGCATATTAGTCAGCCGTCTTAATTACTAACCTCTCCTTTTAAACATCTATCTGTATGTCCGCCTGCCCGTCTGTCCATCCATCTACCTATCTATCCATCTACCTATCTATCTATCTACCTATCTATCTATCTATCTATCTATCTATCTATCTATCTATCTATCTATCTATCTATCTATCTATCTATCTATCTATCTATCTACAGTACAATTTAATAAAGTGAATAAATTATCTGACACCAAAACAAGAAAAATTTAACCAGTAGAACCAGAGATATGCAATTTTAAAGGTTTAAATAGGAATAGCACCAAAAAGCGTTAACTGTGAGTATCTGGTTGGCGGATACCGGGACAAAGTCACGAGTTCAGGCCGATTGGGATGGAGTGTCGGCTGGATACAGGGACCAAGTTAGTCCTCCTGAAAAAGTTACCATCTCAAAGTACGGTGCAAAGAGTTCAAAACTTCATTTCAACTGATGACAGACAAGGGTCCAGGACCTACAGTGGTACCTCTTGAGAATCAAGATCGCACTACAGCAAAGGCCAGCAGTGCTCAGGCAGGTCCAGGCCAGTGCAGATGCAGGTCTAGGAAGGACCAGTTGCAGCAGGTCATCTGGGCACTTGCAGGACGGCTCTGGAGCTTGTTGTGACCCTGTAGCTCAGAACTGGAGGTCAGCCAACTGACCCTTGGAGTCCCTCTGGTAGTTTTGGGTTTAGGAGGATGGTCCACTCGCCTTCAAGAAGCAATGCAGGTATCAAGCATCAAGGCAGTCCTCTGAAGAAAAAGGTAGGTCTTAAGAAGCAGAGCAGTGTCCTCTGAAGACCAAGCTGGAGGGCAGTGTTCTGGTAGCAGCACGGAAGTCCTCAGAAAAACAAAGCAGGCCTCAAGCAGTGGGGCAGTCCCCTGAGAAACAAAGCAGGCCTAAAGCAGCAGGGCAGCCCTCTGAAGTAAGAGACAGTCCTTCTGAAGTCTTCAAAACGTCCAAGAGTGTACCAAAGAGTGGATTTGAGGGTTTACTATGTATACCTGGTGCCAGCTTTGAAGTGGAGCAACTGTCTGGAGGCTCCCCCACGGATGGCTCTCTGGAGAAAAGGTCAAAACTGGTCAACCTCAGGTCCACCCATAATAAGGGACTCAGGGATATAATGATGGTGACAATAGAGCTATCTGTACTTAATACTGTCGATTCTGCAAATGAAATAGCACAATTTGTCATTCTGTTATTATCAAACCATTATTTATAGTCATTATGTACAAAGTCTGCCTTTTGTCAAAACTGCAGCTTTTGCATTTTAATAGATTTGAAGTGGTTTCCCAGTGTATGTTCCACTCTTAACAAATCACTCAAGAAAGGGAATGCTGTGTGATCATCCTCTGATGAACGAATCAAGTTAGAAAAGCTTTTAAGAAAGGAACCAGTTTTAACAGGACAAAGGCTTTATATAAAAGAATGTAACAATGAATTTACATATATAAATATTTTTCTGCCTGCTCTATCTTTCATTTATTTAAGGAATTCACTTTTGATAATCAATTTTAATATGTGATGTTATAAAGGATCACTTTCATGAATTGTAATTCAGTTTAGAAGCATAATGGTGAGTAAAATCACAAGTGATCTTTGCATTAATATGATGGACATGTAAGCTTCACCTGAACAGATCTTAGAGAGCTGGGAACATTGCAGCTGCATCTCACTGACTCAGTTTCCCCCCTCACCTAAATGATATCTGAATGGCACACCGCACAAAAAAAGAAGTGGTACTTCCGGTTCACAAATGATTATAGTTTCCTTTCTTGGGCACATGAATCACGCATGTCAGTTCCAACTCCCTGCATGAAGGCCATTAATAGATTCTATATTTATTCCAATGTCCCTTTCAAAGTCTAAGTTTATTGAACTGAAAAAGTTTAATATTCAAAGCAACAATCTGAAAAATAAATCGTGACATTCAGAGACAATATTGAAAAGTGATATCTGTAATACAATTTATTTTATGTGCAATATGATAATGTAACTGTCAATCCAAAAAACCCAGTTGTGCATCAAAATACCACACAAATAAAACCATGAGGTGTAGAGATGCTTCTCAGCATGTGAGTAATAACTGATTCTATACTATACCATAAGGAGGAGCAGCTCATAAAGAGGATAATGTGATGTATTTAAATTAGGAAATTGTTTCGATACCAGTGTAAATCAGTATCATATACAAATATCATTAAGATAATGTAACAAGCAATAAATACAATAAATGGATACTTGTGTTCTAAGGGCTTTGTATATGACAAAGGAAGACACATCATGATGTTTCCCCAGTGGCTAGATACCGACAGAGCGTAGACTCCAATTGTAGACTGACTACCTTATGTTATACAGAAAAAAATGGAAGCTTGTCTGCTAACTCCAGTTTAACCTGGTTAAAAATGGTAGGATGGTGTGGGTCTGAAATATCACAGAAGGAATCTTGAATTATCACAATACTATGACTAGAATATCGAGAACCAAAATCGAGGCACATAAGTATGTAAAGAAAAGTATCTTTAGTTTTTCTATGTGGAACTCTACATCTTTCTACCTTGATGATGTATCTATCTTCAAGATGCGTAGATGTGGAGTTAAGAATAGTACATCTACAACTCCTGTGCACGAAACTATTCAATTTTTTGTTTTTCGATCTATTGGTCACAGTATTGTACAGCGAACCTGTTTTTGTTGAATTAGGACTGTGCACTTTACCACTGCTATTCAGTGCTAAAGGGCATGTGCTTTCTCCTTTAAACTTGGCATGATTGGCTTACACCTGTGTGGCATACTTAGCTTATCTGTAAGTCCCTTGTACAGTGGTATCCCATATCCCCAGGTCCTGTAAATTAAATACTACTAGTGGACCTGCAGTGCTACTTGCCACCCCCAACAGAGGTAACCTTTCAACACTGTCTCAGGTCTGCCACTGCAGGGCCTCCGTGTGCAGTTTACTGCATCCACAGTGACTTGGCATTTAATGTTAGTTGCCAAGTCTCAAATCCCTTTTTTACTACACATGGGTCACCCCTAACGCCGGCCCTAGGTAGCCCTATGAGCAGGGTGCTGTGTAGGTAAAAGGTAGGACATGTGCCTTCATTGTGTGGCATGTTATGGTAGTGACAAACAGCCTATTAGGTTTCTCACTGCTGGGAGGCCTGATCCTATCATAGGCTTACATTGGGAATTCCCTGACATGTTTTTCCTTGATCATTTCTGATCTGAAAGGAGTAGTGTTGCCATGTTTGGTATGTTTGGTATAGTGGCGATAAATCCTGCTTATTGGCGAAGGTTGATTTTTCATTACTATTTTAGAAATGCCACTTTTAGAAAGTGGGAATTTCTATTTGCTTATGACTCTGTGTGCTTTGCAACCTGTCTCTAATCAATGTCTGGTTTAGACTGACAGGGGCCTTTGTTATGTTATGTTATGTTAAAAGTACTTATTGAACGCACGTACACCAAGCGGTTTCATGGCGCTAAGAGCAAGGAGAATGCTGCATTGACGAGACAGTTGGCTAACTGACATGCCTAGGAGAATAGATGGGTCTTAAGCATTTTCCTGAACTGTGCATAAGGAGTTGTCAACCTGATTTTCTACTGGAAGCGAGTTCCAAAATTGTGGGGCCAAGACCGCAAATCGGAGCCCTGTGTCTTTTGCATTTAAATGAGGGAGTGGTCAATAGAGTTAGATTGGAAGAACGCAGTTCCCGACAAGGAATAAAGCGCTGTATCCTTGAGGAAATAAAGGCTGGGCCTTTATTTCCTCAGCTTTAAAGATGGTACATCCCAGCTTAAAGGCACAGTGTTTAGCCACTGGGAGCCAATGTAGACTCTTCATCAGAGGTTTAACGTGAGGTCGTCTAGGCTGGCGGGCGATTAACCTGGCTGCATGGTTTTGCACCAACTGCAGACGTTGTAATTGATATGCAGGAATGCCAGCATATAATGAGTTGGCATAATCAGTAAGCAAGATTACCAAGGCTAAGGTGACCAGAGTCAAAGCCTCAGTGGTCAAGAATCTGCAGATCTTCCGGGTTCTTTGCAGGTGAAAAAAGCAAGTGGAGACCACAGAACCAATCCGGGCCTTCATGGATAGATTGTTACTGATCAAAATCCCTAAGCTCTAAGCTCCGTGGGTTTGCTGGTCCACCTGTAAGAATGAGCTCAGTTTTATCAGGATTTTATTTCAGTTGGTTGTCATTCATCCAGTCACTGATAGAGCTCAAGGTAGACTGGAACTTAAGCACTAAGGAAGTGGAAGAATTAATGTCAAACACCAGCTGTAAGTCGTCGGCATAATTAAAGGTTTCAACCATTCTTTCATGTAGAGACCAGACCAAGGGTAGCAGGTACGAATTAAACAAATGCCTTTTTGTCCATGCAGTCTAGACAGTCACACAAAGGGAGTTGAGGTGTGCCCTGCATATCCCGATGGCCCATCAACCGACTGCTGGGTCTTCCTGAGCTAGAGTGGTGGGAGGAGTTGTCATGGACACCTGAATTGAGCTGTGCCTGTCCTCTCAAACTGCTGTCTGCACCCCCCGTAGTATGTCTAGAGCCAGGGCTGGGATTGAATGGGGGTGTTGTGCACTTCTAAGGTTTCTTTTGGAGTTACCCCTACATCAAAGACATTTTGAGTATAAGTACAGGGGCTTTGACTGCATGATTTTAGACACTGCATGGGACTTGTAACAAGATGCCGCTGGCTCTACATACTGCACCGGAGGATTGCTGTTCTGCCAGGAAAAACACGACTGGGACTTTGCTTTATTGTGCTGCCTCTTTGCCTGCAAGGATCCTGTGTCCTGGCCTGTTGCCTACCTTCCTGCTTCTTGCCCCAGTGCTTTCCAGGGATGGGGGACTGGCACCCTCTCTGCTCAGTTAAGGATTTCTAAAGGACTCAAAGCCGCTGTTGACCAAAGCAAGCATGTGCTTTCAACTTCCTTGGCACCAGCACTGTGATCGTCGTGCAGCCTTCTCCGCTTTTCCTTGTGATTGGGTTCTGTTATACTACCATGCTGGGAGTGCAGCATTGTTTCCCCTCTGTAAGGAGTGGCTGGGGAGAAGTACAGGGGTGGCTGCAGTTGATATCCTTTTGTGTGGCCGAAGCCGCACTGTCTATTGATGGATTAAGTTACTCACCTCCCTGCTTCTTTATACTGCCCATGGTGCTCCTGAATCTGAAATCAACCCGCAGCACGACTTGCCCAAAGGTTCCCACACAGTGTTTGGGGTAGTGGAGTGATGGAGACTTTGCTCCGTGTCATACCCGGGCCTGCCACAGAGGAAGATCCCACCCAGTGTTGCAGCTCAAGGCTAATGGGCGGATGACGTGCCTCCCTGTCTTCCCAGCACAGTGGGGGTCCTGCAATAGCTTGGCAAGGGCCATGTCCTTTGAGATTCCTTACTCATTCCCCCATAATTGTCTCTTGCCCCAGACAACAGAATCTGCCCATTAGAAGGACTGCCCTATTTAGTGCTGGCTGGTTTATGCATTTTTTTCCTCTGAACAAAATGCTGCTTTGGAGTTTTGCATTTGAGAAGTAATATTATTGCTGAGCAATCCACCGTTATATGGTGGTCCCACGCATAACATTCTCAACAAAAATGCCCCAGCTATTTCAACGGAAGCACTTCTATCTAAAATGTACTACCAATGCAGCAGGGAACAATAAAATATTTCCTTCCTAATTCACAACCCTCTAATGTCCCACCATTCAGTAACAACTGTTAAGTACTGCCCTACACGACTATTTGTTGAACATATTCACAGCTTTCTCACACAAGTGATCAGACGCGGTTCATGCAGGTAACATCGTGGGGTGGTGAGGCTGGGTAAGGGGGAATTTCTAGGGACGATGTCCAGGGAAAATTTATTATTTATATATAATTTTCCCTTGGCACTGTCCCTCGAAATCCTCCCTTACATGGCCTCTCCGCCCCCCCGATGTTACCTTCACGTACCGCGTCTCAAGTGATTCTTAATTAGATTTAACTCATCATCCTGGAAGACACAAAAACACTGTACACCAAATGGTAAAAATTTACATTGCTGGGAAAAAAACAGCAATTCCTATTGTGTCACTTAATTATAGTGATACCTTATTATTACTTGCTCGCTATATGGCTCCAGTGGTTTTTATTCATACATTCGTATGTGGCGTAACATCTGAAAAATTTAAATAAAGACCTTTTGGAGAAAATAAAAAATTGTGGAGATACAAAAGGGAACTTCCTGCTCATTCACATGATCTGACTTTGAGTCCAGCTGCCAATGTTAAATCCCATTTTTGTAATGCCGATCTGTTCTTGTGGCTAACCGTTCCATTGCGATAGAAATCAGGGTGATTTTCCTGTGATTTGATTCAGTTTAATGCCTTCTTACATTCCTAGACATTTACATGAGTGTACCTGTAGGGGCTGCGGGAGTTAGAGGACTAGGAGGACGCGGATACCTGGCATACACGGGCTTGGGACGCGGCTTTCCTGGATACCAGGTTAAAGGAGACAAGAGAGGAGATGACAAGCTCTTCGACATTTTGCCTGGAATGGAGATTACCCCAATGAATACTGTTTCTTTAAAACCTCAAGGAATTAAGCAAGCAACACAGGTACGTTTTGCGCCACACCAACATGGAAATAAAAAGCAGATCATGAATTGGTGACATTGTTTCAGGTGCTCAGCCCTATTCTAACATGGCAGGATCACACTGGTCGTGTCGTTGACACTCAATATTGTTTAGAAAGTGGAGCTTCATGATATTTTCTGCTACCCCGTTCAGTTGCCTCACCAATGTGAAGTGGAAACTAAGATTTTGACTTTGAGAGTGGAAGGCTAGATTTCTGATGCCTACAGCGTACAAACTGAGTGAATCCGGCTAAATTTTATTGGCATCTTGTGCCCCATTTCCCATGGTGGTTAAATTGGGTTTGGCATGAATCAGGGTAGATGCCTGTATAGAGTGCTATATATAAAATTTAAATTTTCGGACCTTCTTGGGGAACTTACTCTGGACAATAGGAGCCAGATGTAGAATGTTTTTGCAGTTGCAATCCCTGCAATTCACAAAATCAAATCGTTTGCAACCGTACAACCCCTTTCTTGTATGTACTAATCCCTATTTACAATTCAGAAAAGATTTTCAAAATCGTAAAATGGGTTTCCAACCCATACCAAAACACAAATTAGAAGGGCTGTACAAAGGGCTTACCTTCCAAATTGCAAGTCACTTTAATGTATTATTGGTTTGTGACCACAATTCCAGTGGCAAACCACTGATCAGTTACTAACTCCTAAATTGAGCGTAACTCATTTGCAGAGAGAAAGATGTTGCATTTGGACATGGTCCACCTTCGGAACCTGGAGGGGGGCACTTTGGGGGGAATAGGCCTGCTCTTACTGAAGTTTTCCAAAACTGAAAAATGCTTTCAGAGCAACCCCTGTTCCTTTAAATAAAAAAAAATATCATTTTTGGAATGCAATCTCAGGGACCACGGTTGGCTGTCCCTTGGAGGCCCGCATGCCTCTGATTGTAGTAAATTCCAGGGTGTTGCAAAATGCGACCTGACTAATGATTATTAATTAGTCAGCTAGTACCCTCACCTCATATGAATCCCTATTTTGCGAACTGACCTATTATTACATAGGTCGGTTCGCAAAATCTGAGTACATTTGCAAAAAGTCAGTGTGCATTTTGTGAATGCTTTTTCAGAATCAAGGGCCATATGTATCATTGAAATTCGCATTCGCAAAGGCCGAAATTCGCCGAATTTCGGCCTTTGCGAATGCAAATTCTCAATATGGTATGTATGAAGCAAATGTGGTTCAAAATAAGGAATCGCACAATTTGCGATTCCTTATTTTGGGATTGCATGTAAGGAATCGCACAATGTGCGATTCCTTAAATGCAACGTTTCATGCAAAAAAATATTGCTAATTGTCCCTAAGGAATCGCAAATTACCACCAACTTCAAGTTGGTGGTAAGTTGCGAATTCCTTTCAAAAAGCATTTTTTGAAAAAACAAAAGGTGCCATGTGACGCTCATACATGCCCTTAGGGCATGTATGTGCGCCATATGCGCACACATGTCATTTTCAGGGGTGCAGCAGGGTGTCCTTTGGACACCCCTGCACCCTTGCGAATATTCTCAATTTGCGATTAGCAAATTGCTAATCGCAAATTTCCCCTTCATTCCTATGGGCCTCCTGGCCCATAGGAATGAATGGGAAATTATTCCTTAATTGCGATTAGCAATTTGCTAATCGCAATTAAGGAATCTTAAGAAATCGCTAAAAAGAAGCTGATTTCTACATACATACCATTTTGCGATTCTCAAATAGCGAATTGCAAAAAATCGCTATTTGAGAATCGCCAAATGCTATTTTGATACATATGGCCCCAAATCTTTTTTCATCTGTCCCTACCTATAGACGGCAATCTGTGTGGATAAAACAGGACCTCTACTTAAAGCTCCAACAAAAATGTTAAATGTACGTGAATTAAGGCATGATTAAGGAATCGCTCTCAGATATTACAACCATTTTGCCATAATTAAAGTGGCTATAAAATAACGGACATTCATAACTAAAATGTGATGAACTGCAAAAGTCTTCCAGTGAACAGTTAGCAGTTTTTCTTTTGTTTGCTTTGTTGTTGCTAAAACACTGTCAGGCCTTTACAGGGCCTCTTGGTGCAGATAGCTGCCTAGACTAGGAGTGTAATCTGTGGGAGTTTCACTATGCTCAGCAGCAGCGGCATACGTGTATAAATCTAACATTTTGTTGTATGAGCACTCAAACATCTCTTTAAAATTCATACAATCTAGGGGCATGGCACTACAGAACCAAGTTTAATTTTAGGTCAAATTAACAAGATTGAGGATACCAAAACATTGAGAACTGTAGTAAATGCATCTGTTGTGAATAGCTGAAAATACTGATAACAAATTAAGATGATTGTTAATGTTAGCATTTTTTTGTATTGTTTATAAAATTGGAGCCTTTTCACTAGAATGCATCGTTTTGCATGTTTGAATTAAATATTTTGCATGTTCAAAATTGTACATTAGGAAATTATTCGTGAGTAGGATTTTAAAAAGCTATGATATAATGTATTGATTTAAAAGTTTTTTGATGATTTTATTGTGTAATTTGTGTATTACGTGGCTATATTTTATAGATGTAAAACCTGCAAACAAAGAGGCAGTGAGATCAGCATTAATGCGTTGGACTCAATTAAGTATATTTTTGGGTAGGAGTGCAATTAATAGAATCCAAAGGGAGCACATTACAATGATGATGGAATAGATTAAGATTAAGGGTACCATTAAGATGGCGGGAGGACACCGTAACGGTATGCAGGACCATCCGCCAGTGATGCGGCAGTCCCGCATCTGCAATTAGGATGCCACCGCCACCGTGGCATCCCCCATTCCCAGCATTGTGGCGGGTGGTGCTCACAGTACACAATGCTGGGACTGCACATTGTGCCTGCCACCTTGTCCATGCCAATGTAGGGGGGTACCACAGGTTCCTCCCAAGTGGACCCCCACCACCCAAAACTCAGGGGGCACGCAACGGGCCCCCACAAGAGGAAACCACATGTCTTTCCATGGCAGCAATGCCACCATGGAAAGGCTCATCTCTGCCCTAATCGTAATATGGATGGCGGTGTCTTGCAGACACCGCCACCATGTTATGCCCTTTTTCCGCCCGGTCGACGAGTCGCCAGGCGGAAATGCACCGGACGGTCTGTCCATCTGCCGCGGGCCCCCCCAGCCATACCAATATGGTGGGGAGGCCATTCAGGCAAGGATGGTAGGCGGTCACCCACGCCGGGCCAGCGGTGGCTACCGCCGGCCTGACGGGGGCGATCCACCTGCCATCCTAATGGGCCCCCAAGTTCTCAATGGACCAAAAGAAATGAGAAATATTTGCAAATGTACATTTTCAAAAAACATGGCGATCAGAAGAACCTAATATATTTTTTTCAATTAGGTAGATATTAGATGGAAAGGGAAATGAGAAACATTTAGCACTACACAACACTTTACACAAAACCTCAATGATTGAAATATATACATATACATATATATATATTACCTACTGCCGGTCGCCAGTAGGTAGTTATAGTTAGGATTATTTTCAATAGGGAAATCGCAACATTCTATTGGGAATAACTTTGGCGCCAGTTGAGGAATCTGCCTGAAAATGTCCTCAAATGTGCCTCGCGGCGCTCCAGTCTTTCCCTGAAAGTTTGGGGGGATTCGTCAAGCGGGGGTCGAGATAAAAGGGAGGTCTCAAAATGTGTTTTCCCCATGTTAATTTCCATAGGGCGGTCGACGTCACGGCTGAATGGATTTCCACGAAACTTGGCAAAATTGTAGGGACTGGTAGCCCGATGTGCCTTTGTTATGTCTCAAGATATGTGCTCCAGTGGATTTTGAGTAATTTAGGTTAAAAAAATATATATATATCTATAAGCGCGCCCCGGTACGCGCACCGGGGCGCGAACCAGCGCGCTACGCGAGTTAGCGCACGGAAAGCTGATTATCTCTCGGGTGTCTGTAAACATTCCAAACAGTCTGGAGCGGCCGCCATCTTGTGTCTCGGTAGGATCGAGACACAAGAGGTGGCAAAAACAAAGGGGGAAATGAACATAAGGGGGCAGAGTAGACCCCCCCTGACCCCCTAGGTTTGATGTGGGGGCTATAAAAGGGCCTCGCGGGGCAAAAAAAATAATTTTTTTAATCGATTTGCGCGGGGGGAGCGCCCGGTACGCGCACAGGGGAGCGCACCGGGGAGCATACCATGGGGAAAAAAGAATGATAGTTTTCAAAAAATGTAGCCTTTTTTTATAATTTGAAGCTAGTTCTAAAAAGAACGGCTTTTTTTCTTCTTTTTGTTGTTTTATATTTTTTTAATGTTTTTTGAACATTTTGTACTTTTTTGGCTTTTATGAACTATTTTATATTTTTTTTGTTATTTTTATGGGGAGAAACAAAAAACAGGGAATTGAAAACGGCTCAACTGGAGCAAAAAAAAATCAGGAAAAAATTATGGATTTTTGGGGCATTTGTGGTTGTCACCAGCACGGTTGATGAGTGTTATGCTTTGCTCACCATAGGTGATGGTCTTACCACGAAAAATACAAGTGATCTTGTATTGCCCAAACTTTGGTTGAATGTTTGGGACCATCTCCCTTGTCTCTGGTCCCGATGGAGTGGGTTGCTTTCGTTTGGAGGTGCTGGGTGAAGATTGGGGAGGGTTGCTGGCCAGTTCTCTCACCTCTGCCGCAGCATAGTTGTTGGGATGCCTGCGCTGCATGTGCCGAATCATGGTGTTATTGCCAAATGAGTATTTTTTATTAGGATTACCCCTTGAAAGTTCTATCTTACATATTAGGCAAGTCACCTTTGGCGCATTCACTTTCTTCTTGCCCTCTGGGATGGAAAAAAACTCCCATACAATGTGCTGCTTTGGCCTATATGGGGTATTGTCTTCTGGTAGGAATCTCCTACTCCCCTCCTCCTCCTCCTCCTCCTCCTCCTTTTCTTCATCTCCACCACTGTGGTGTTGTGGTGGTCCTCTTGGTGGTGGTGGTGGTGGTGGTGGTGGTGGTGGTGCAGATGCTCCAGCTGCTGCTGCTACTGTAGCCATTTTAAAGTACAAAATATTCACAGATCTCCAAACAGGTCTTCCTCAGTCAAAGGACAAAGTCAGAATAAGGAAAAAGGTGGGGTCTTTCATCATTTGGAAGAAAAACTGTCCTGAACCAATGAAAAGTGTTATTTTCAGGTCACATGGCCCGGGCTTTCATCATTTGGAAACCAAAACTGTTCTGCACCAATAAAAAGTGTTATTTTCAGGTCACATGACCCGACGCGCTTCCGCTACGCACCCCCGGGCGCGCCCGGGGGCGCGCCCTGGGGCACGTCGCGTAAGCTCGTCGGATGCTTACGTTGCGCGAGCGTATTCGCTGAAGTGCTTCCGGGTGCAATTACGCCGTGCATATCACGCGAACGCGGCTACGCAATACGTCACGATGATGTTTTCGTTCGCGGCAATAGCGCTAACGGGACGCTCACCGGTGCATGCCCCAGGGCGCGCCGGAAAACTGCGCTTTCCGGTGCGGTCACCGGGGCGCGCACCGGGAGCGCTCCAGGGCAAAAAAAAAATGTTGTATTATATAAATATACAATATAGGATTCATTATAAAAAATATTACATTTCATAGCTATAGAAATTTGCTAATAAAAAACCTTTCAAATTCACAGGAAAAGACATAGGTTTGAGGCCCTATATATAGTTAGGAATTAGCATTTACCAAACCTATGAAATTCAAAGAAAAAACTATAGGTTTCACACCAGTTATAGTTAGTTGGACTCACTATAACTTGCGCGCCTGCAATGCACTGCTGATGACGTCACATATTACATCACTCATGACATGGTCAGTGACATCACTCATGACATCACTGATGACACCATATGTAGTTACTGATAAAGACACTAATGAGACAGTCATTCACTCACTAACACACACATATACACACTCATCCACCCATACAGTCCTGCACATATGCTGTCTTCAAAACACATACAAACAGTGAGTCAGTCATTGATGCATCTATGTGCTAAGTAATACCTCCACCAAACCATACAGACCCTCATACTGATACTAAAAAAACATCTATTAACCCATACACACACACATGTAGCTACTCACCAACCCATGCAGCCACTTATACACAAAGTGAAACACTGATACATATATTTAAATATTTAAACATTACTCGCTAATATATGTATTCACTAAGATACACTTAATAAGCGAGTTAACCAATCCATTTTTTTATTAAAAAAAACATCAATTTAGACACTTATTTAAAAATGTATTCTTCCATCGACCTTTACAAATACATATGTAAAACATATTTATTTTACTGAAAGACACACATTCACTGGATGGTGTCATCAGTGATGTCATGAGTGATGTCACTGACCATGTAATGAGTAATGTATTATGTGACGTCATCAGCAGTGCATTGCAGGTGCGCAAGTTATAGTGAGTCCAACTAACTATAACGTGGGAATTTCAATGGTTTTATGTCAGTAAAATTTCCAGCTAACTATAACTGGTGTGAAACCTATGGTTTTTTCAGTGAATTTAATAGGTTTTTTAAATGCTAATTCCTAACTATAACTGATGTGAAACCTATGTTTTTTTCAGTGAATATATATATATATATATATATATATATATATATATATATATATATATATATATATATATATATATATAAATATATATATGAAAACAGCAGACTCCCAACTGCTATGGTCGCAGTATTCGGCGAGCGCAGACCTCAGAAGCAACTCCTTAATCTTCCATCAGATAATAGATGAGCCAGACATCAACGTTGTTAGGTTTTGCAGTGCATATTTAATTAGCAGGTGAAAGTGCAGAGCAAGTGCCCTCCATGACGCGTTTCGCCCCGCGGACGGGGCTTGGTCACATGACGCGCCAGGAGTGGGCGGTGGGTTAAATACAATTAAAAGCCCAAACACCTAAAGAAACAGGTTGTAAGGGTAAAATAACGACATACATTGGCAATATAATGTGTGAAATGATCTATACATGAACAAACAAATTCCACAAATAAATGAAAAAGTTTGCAACAAAATTAGAGCATAGTGCTCATAGGCGATTAGGAATAATATAGCATGACTACTATAAGGAAAAAATTACAAAAATTCATGATGGAAATGAAACCACTAAATCACTGTGCAAATGCAAAAGAAGTGAAATATTTTTCCTCAAAGATATGTCAATTCATCATATCCCTCACCATTATCAACAGTAAATCACACGTTGCCAATATATACAAGTCAACTGAATTTAGACCAAAAGAAATTCTTCAAGATGTTATATATAAGGGGACACAAATGGCGGCAAAGACTTCTATTCATGGAGATTTGACACACACACTTCAGAATTCTTGGCTCTACTGAGCCCAGCAGTTATTACATTTTAAGAATATCTGAAAAAACTAAAAGAGACTACAAACATCCCTCCCTCTTCAAAGACAACCAAAGGTACACATTTCCTAATATGCATCAAAGAAAACATACTGGAAATTATAGGTAGTGGTGCAATTCATCAAAGGCATTCAAACCGTTAGGGGACCTGGTATCAAGCAGGGCAATGAAATAGGCCTCTCTTTGACGGAGAAGTCTCTCTCGATCACCTCCTCTAACTGGATTAGCCACTGAGCACAACAAGGTATATGTCAGGTCTTTCAATTTCTTGTCATGCACAGTTTTAAAATGGCGAGCAACCGGGTAATTCATGTCCGAATTTACTATTGCCCGAATGTGTTGTAAGATACGTTGATTCGCTTGCAACTTAGTACTCCCTATATATGAAAGTGAACATGTGCAGGTCAGTTTGTATACAACGAAGTCACTGCGACATGTCAAATGTTCCCTGATTGGTATGGGCCGATTACTAAATGCAGATGTATATTCAATGCCGTTGACTGCAAATGTGCAGGCACGGCATGAAGTACATCTGAAAAAACCAGATTTATGAAACCAAGGTGGCTTAGATTGGATTTCTGGTTGTGCACGGTCCAGGGAATCTTTCATAGAGGGAGCCCTCCTGAAAGTTATTGCTGGAGATTTAGGCAGAAAGGGAGCTAGAATCACATCGGTTAAAACAATTGGCCATTCAGATCTAATAATCTGGCTAAGCTTGGAGCTTTGAGCACAAAAAGTAGTGATAAATCTGGCAGTTGTGGATTTATTAACATCAATGTCAACTACTGTCTTAGGGGTCAGCAGTGATTCCCGTGTGCGTGTTGACACTGAATTAAGGGCCCTATCTAAAACTGCTTTTTTATACCCCCTACGAAGGAACCTATCTCTAGATTCTGTAAGACATTGTTCAGTGACAACTGGATCACTACAAATGCGCTTAATCCTGATAAATTCACCCAGGGGTATACTGGTGATCGTATGGCGGGGGTGAGCACTACGGGCATGTAAGATGGAATTGCCCGCAGTGCTCTTCCTGAATAACTTGGATTGAATCTTGTTATCCTCTATGTAAACTACCACATCTAAAAATTCAGCAGATGTCTTAGTAATTGTGGCAGTGAATTTGAGGTTTCTGGTGTTAACATTGATTTCATTAACAAATTCAGCAGCCAAGGTTTGCGATCCTTTCCAGACGATAAAAATATCGTCTATGAACCGCCAATATGCCAGCAAGTGAGGAAGCCAGTGAGCATGGGTGCCGCCGAGTACATGTTCCTCCCACCAGCCAACATGCAAGCATGAATAACTGGGGGAGAAACATGAACCCATTGCCACCCCACGCTCCTGGTGATATACCTCCTTGCCAAATTGGAAATAGTTGTTATGAAGGCATATGCGGATCATATCCAATAACATTTGATTGTGATCCCTCATGATTGCCTCACGGGAATCCAAAAAATACTGGACTGCTTCCAAACCCTGGTGGTGATTGATGCTGGTATAAAGTGATTCAATGTCCATCACCAGAAAACATAAATCAGGACCCCAAGTGATATAACTCAACTTCCCCAAAAAATCAGTAGTGTCTTTCAAAAAGGAAGGGAGGGAACTCATGTGGGGTTGTAAAAAAAAGTCAACATACTTAGAAATATTCTCGTTCATGCTACCCTGTGCTGAAATTATAGGGCGACCTGGGACTGGGGTAGTGCATTTGTGTATTTTAGGCAACAAATAAAATAAAGGCGTGATAGGGTGCAAAACATTTAAGAATTTAGATTCTTCTTTGGTTAGAAGACCATTTTTGGACCAGGTGTTAATGTCCTTCCTAGTTTTAACATGGCTGTTCTGCATCACAAACTTTGTTGATTTTGAATAACAAAGGGGGTCGTTCAGCTGACGATTTGCTTCTATCACATAGTCGTCCTTAGCCCAAAGAACTGTGTTCCCCCCCTTATCCGCACTTTTCACAATAATCTGGTTGTTGCCTTGAATTTTTTCCACCAATTTAGTATATTGGGAATTGTTGTAATCACACTGTTTTTTCTTTCCCAGTATGTTCTTATTTAGAATCTTGAGCTCCGTGGTGACCCTATCGCTGAAAACATCAACAGCGTCCTTTGGCATTAATGGCATGAACGTAGACTTTCCCCGAAATTCCGTAGGTGGTGAGCGGTTTACTGTGACAACCTGACTGACTGTAGGTTCCTCTTGTGAGCTGTCTTCATGGGCCAGAGAAATGAGGGTTTGTAATCCCTGCAAGTTCCTGACTGAAAGAGCCGCATCTGTGGAAGGATCAGCTTTTTGTCTAGTATCCCCTGGTTTCTCAGGATGTAAAAGGAAATATTTTTGTAACTTGATTTTCCTTATAAATTTGAATACATCAATCCTTGCCTGCACATAAGAGAAATTATTCGGTGGGCAATAAGAGAGACCTAAGGATAAAAGTTGCTCTTCTGCTTTGGAATATATATATATTCACTGAAAAAACCATTGGTTATAGACCATATATAGTTAGGGATTAGCATTTTCAAAACCTTAATTTACTCGCACAAAACCATAGAAATTCGCATATATAGTTAGTTGCAATAACTATATATCGCGCACCCGCAATCCACTGCTGATGATGTCACATATTACATCATTCATGACATGGTCAGTGACATCACTGATGACATCACTGATGACATCTCAAATGACATCACTGATGACATCTCAAATGACATCACTGATGACAACATCCAGTGACTGTATGTTTCTGTAAAGTTAAAATATGTCTTACATATTGAAGAATGAGTGGATGTATAAGTGTCTGGATGAAGGATTTAGTAGGTGCATGACTGACTGTATGAGAGAATGATTAAATGTGTCTCACTGAGTGCATGGGTTAGTGACTAAACTGTCTTAATTTGTGCATCATTATATCTGTTGTTCTGTAAACTGCTGCATGTGTTGATCAGTAGCTATATAAGGTAACTATATGGGTTATTGATTGGTTGCCCAAGTATTTGTATGGGAGAGTGAGTGTGTGTGTGGGGGTGGCTGGGAGGTGTGTGACTCTGTGCATAGATGTGTGAGCAGTTGATTCACTAGATGTATGGGTTCAAAAGTGCATGTGGAAACAGCTGTATGGGCGGTTGACTGTCTCCATGAGTGTATTGGTGAGTGATTGGATTTCTCGGTGCTACATGTCAAAGTAAGTACATATGTAAAACACAGTGCATGTAAGAGTTGACAAATATAAATAACTGTGCATAAGAGACAGTGAATGTGTGAGTGGCTGTATGGATCATTGTGAACTTGTATCAGTGATTGTATAAGAGAGTAAATATGTGTTAGTATATGTTTGATTAAGTAAGGTGTGTATAACTGTACAGTTGAGGAAATGGAGGTGTGATTGATTCTTTGCATGACTGACTATGTGTGTGAGTAACTCCAAGGATGAGTGACAGTCTGTGAGTGTCTGTTTACACTGATTGTATCTCAGGTTATATTAGAGTCTGAAGAGGTTCATCGTATTATCACATGAATTATATCATCAGTGATGTGATCAGTAATGTCAAATGAGATGTTATCAGTGATTTCATCAGTGATGTCATTTGAGATGTCATCAGTGATGTCATCAGTGATGTCATTTGAGATGTCATCAGTGATGTCATCAGTGATGTCACTGACCATGTCATGAATGATGTAATATGTGACATCATCAGCAGTGGATTGCGGGTGCGCGATATATAGTTATTGCAACTAACTATATATGCGAATTTCTATGGTTTTGTGCGAGTAAATTAAGTTTTTGAAAATGCTAATCCCTAACTATATATGGTCTATAACCAATGGTTTTTTCACAGAATTTTCAAGGTTTTGTAAATGCAAATTCCTAACTATATATGGTCTACAACCTAAGGTTTTTTCAGTGAATTTCTTTGGTTTTTTAAAAGCTAATATCTATAGCTGTAAAATATATTCTTTATTACGTGACGTATCACGTAGCCACGTGAGACGCCTCATGACGCATCACATAAACGTGACGTATCGTCTCTGCAGCGCAAACAAAACCCGTAACGTAAGCGCGCCAGAGCACGCTTACAGATAAATATATATTTTTTTTAACCTTAATTAGACAAAATCCACACGTGCACATATCTTGAGGCCTTGCAAAGGCACATCAAACAAACAGTCCCTACAATTTTGCCAAGTTTGGTGGAAATCTATTCCTTTAAATTTTATTTTACTGTTTCTCTTGGTTTTCCCCTTGCTACGCTTACCGGAACGCTACCCGGTACGCAAACCGGACGCTCCAAAAACACAAGATGTCGGACTCCCGTTACGCTACCGTTTAGCTGCCCGGTTGGCGTACCGGGAAGCGCCTCTACCGCGAAAAATCGCAATTTTTTTTTTCTTTTTTCCTTTTGCCCTGCGGGGCACTTTAATATCCCCCTCATCAATCCTAGGGGGTCAGGAGGGGTCTACCCTGCCCCTTTCCTTCATTTCCCCCTTCGTTTTTCACCACCTCTTGTCTCTCGATCCTACCGAGAGACAAGATGGCGGCCGCTCCGGACTGTTTACAAAGTTGACAGCCAATCAGCTTCTCCTCAGACTTCCGTTACGCTGCCGGTTAGCTGCCCAGTTAGCTGCCCGGTTCGCGTACCGGGACGCGCCTCTACGGTGAAAAATCGCATTTTTTTTTTTGCCCCGCGGGGCACTTTAATATC
The DNA here is from genome assembly GCF_964263255.1 of Lissotriton vulgaris. Taxonomy (NCBI): domain Eukaryota; kingdom Metazoa; phylum Chordata; class Amphibia; order Caudata; family Salamandridae; genus Lissotriton; species Lissotriton vulgaris. Next base: position 184,332 of record NW_028242383.1, read on the forward strand.
CCCCTCATCAATCCTAGGGGGTCAGGAGGGGTCTACCTGCCCCCTTTCCTTCATTTCCCCCTTCGTTTTTCACCACCTCTTGTCTCTCGATCCTACCGAGAGACAAGATGGCGGCCGCTCCGGACTGTTTACAATGTTGACAGCCAATCAGCTTCTCCTCAGACTCCCGTTACGCTGCCGGTTAGCTGCCCGGTTAGCTGCCCGGTTCACGTACAGATATGCGCCTCTACGACAGAAAATTACAATTTTTTTATTTTTTTTTGGGCCCCGCGGGGCACTTTAATATCCCCCTCATCAATCCTAGGGGGTCAGAAGGGGTCTACCTTGCCCCCTTTCCTTCATTTCCCCCTTCGTTTTGGCCTCCTCTTGTCTCTCGATCCTACCGAGAGACAAGATGGCGCCCACTCCGGACTGTTTAGAATGTTGACAGACACCGGAGAGCCAATCAGCTTCGCTTTGCAAAGCTCCGTTACGCGAAAAGTACGCGAACCGGTTCGCTATCCGGGACGCTGTCACAGATATATCTGTTTTTTTAAACGTTAATTTCTCAAAATCCACTGGAGCACATATATTGAGACCCAGCAAAGGCACATCGGGCTAACAGTCCCTCCAATTTTGCCAAGTTTCTACAAATCCATTCAGCCGTTCGAGCTAAAAGTGAGGCCAAACGCCCTATGGAAAAATGAATGGGAAAAACGTTTTTTGGGACCCCCCTTTTTTCTCGGCCCCCCCTTGACGGAACCCCCCAAATTTTCAGGGGCTGTTCAGAAACAGAATGTGCCATTTTCCTGAAAATTTCAGCCGATTCCGTCCACAAACGCCAAAGTTATTAGACATAGAATTTTCAAAAGTTCCATAGAGAAAAAATCCTAACTATATATACCTACTGGTGACCGCCAGTAGGTAATATATATATATATATATATATATATATATATATATATATATATATATATATATATATATATATATATGTCTTTCAACAAGAAGATTTTTAACACAGCACAGATGATAAAATCTTGCTTTATATGTAAAAGTGGAGAACCATTATAAAATTCAGAAACTGAAGAGGGACTCCCTACACTACCGTGATCAAGAACCCTGTGTTTGAAACGCTTAGGTGGAGAGAAGGAGATCTGAATAAAGAAACTTAAAAACTTGCCGTGGAGTGTGCTATGTTAAAAATATTCTTGTTGAAAGATATTACAGTGGGAGTTGGCCCTCTCCGGCCACGAACACCAGCTGAAAAGTGCTCCTCCTGGAAAGGACCGTGTTGTTAGATATCTATCTATCTATCTAAAAGATCTGACATTAACCCGTTACGTGTGTCGGACGGCCCCCGGCTGAGACACGGCCACTCATTAATATGCCCGCACCGTGGCGGAATTTGCGCCGCGGTCAATAAGTTAAAGGATACCTCGAACACTCTTGGATTGATGCAAAAAAATGTATTCCAATAAGTAAGTCCTTTTTCACTTTTTGGAATGAATTTTGCATTGCATCAGTCCAGGAGTGTTCAAGGTATCCTTTTGTTATGAATTATTCGCATTTATATTAATATTAAAATAGTTCATTTTTTAAAGAGTTATACTTCCTCAGAGGGAGATCTCCATCTCTTTGGCAGAGACCTGTACACTGGTTGGACCATGGCTGTTAACTGGGCGGGACATAAAATACAGTTGAAAAATACATGTAGTACCTGTAGAGTCATAAATACAATTGCAGATGGATCCACTTTCTTATTGAATGGGGTGGGTGTGAGAAGTTAGCCTGGCATATGATGTCCACTAGTTCTAGTGGGAACCTTGCACCAGTCTAATCGACCCTTATTGATGATGGTTGTAAAGTCAACCTTATAGAAAGCTATCCTAGTGGTAGCATGAACCAGCAGTCTTCAGGCTAAGACTTCAGTAGGCGAGTTAAGCAAGTTGTTTTACCATATATAATCCCTTGAATACCAAATGAAAGGACACCACACAAGGTATATATCAAATATATATCAAATATATATGTATTTATTCTAAACACAACCCTTTTGCACTCTTTATGAGGTCAGAGGTAAAAATACAATACAAGTCACACAGTTAATACACAATATGTTGCACAGTATACGTTATGCCCTAGGGGCCTCACTAACCATATACTAAGAAAGTGGTATAAGTACCACGTGAGAGTTAGAAAGCAGGCCTAGGGCCTGTAGAATTGCAGGGGCTACACTAAACAACCAAAGGTTAAGAAGTCGGAGATCCACGGGAGCCACGTGCAGTGTCTAAACACAGGCACAGGTTCCCATTGACTTTCTATGGAGTTCGTAAAAGTTACAAAGTTACAAGTTAAGGACACTTCTGGGTGGACTAGGACGGAACCCTTTTAGACTTAGACACTAGGAGGGCCAATACCCTTGAGACTACCAGAGTACTCGTGTTACCTCACCCACAGAAGCCGGGTGCATAGGTGTCTTTTGATGTCAGGTTTCATCGCCGTTTTCTATGGAGAGCTGCAAAGAAGTGCTGCAGGCGACCAGAAGAAAAGTGTCCGGGTGGATCCAAGGGTGGCTCGATGATGTGGAGAACCTGAAAGCAGAGGGGACAGAGTCTGGGTCACTAGCCAGTGACCAGGAAGGAACCAGGAAGGAACCAGGCGATGTTGGGTTCTTTAAGGTGAAGAAGGTGAGTTTGTCTCTTCAGCCACGAGGTCCAGGAGGCATCGACGATGACCAGGAGCTGGATTCCATCTGTCCCACAATGGATCTAGATGACTGCAGTGTCGGTATCCAGATTGGACCCAACAAGCCTTGGCAACCGCAACCCATGCAGGATGTCAAGATTGGCTCTGTTGCAGACCAGCAAGGTTTGTGGCACTTCTCCTTTTTAGGGAAGCTGGAGAAAGTCTGGAGCAACCAGGATTGCAAGTCAAATTCAAGATGGTGACTTCTGGGGGCTCACTAGTCAATGGGCAAGGAGCCGGGAAGATGCATCAAGCACAAATGTAAAGGCGAGGCCCACAAGACACTCACGGAGTGTGGGGGCCTGGGCTTCAGGTCAAATGATGCTCGGGGCTAGGGCTTCTTGTACCTTAATGCACAACTTACTGAGGCTTAAGGAAGGAGTGCAGTTAGCAAAATGCAAGATGTCCGGTCCCACGTCCCTCGTGTTGACCACGGATCTCAGCTTTGCTGTGGATGTGGGTCGGGGTCAAAGAAGTTGGGAAGTCTAGTTTTTGAGTTGCAGAGTCTTCGGGTTCTGGCGGAAGCCTTGAAACTGCAGACGGGCAAAGTTGCTGTTGGTTTCTGTTTGAATAGGGTGGTCACTCCTTGACCACAAGGGAGATGTCTTCCGTCTTCTAGTCAGAATAGAATGTCGAAGGTCCAAGAGTTCTGTATCAAAGTTTCGTTCCAGGATAATCTAAAGTCCTGGGGACACAGCTCCTATACTTATTCTAAGGATGGGGGCTGGATTACCTGCCTATGTCCCTCCTATGGGTGGCCAAGAGAAGGGGGTGGTTACACCCCTTTCCCTTTGTCCAGTTTAGCACCAGAGCTGGGGCTGGAGTTCCCCAGCAACTGGTTTGAACCGGGCTGTGCATGGAGCACCTTGTGTGCCCCAGGCAGTGTCTAGATGCATTCACTTAATGCAGCCCTCACTGCCCAATACACAAAACCCCTGTCTGGGGAGGTGCTGGCAAGTCCCTGAACAGGAAACCTATTGTCCAGGCCGATAGTCTGGGGCCCAGAATAGCATGGTCCCAGGCCAACTAAGTCGAAAACCAGCAAAACACCAGGAAAAAGTTGGGGTAACCATATAGAGCAAAAATCAGCCTAGCGGCATGTGGCTGAAGGTTGAATCCGGCAAGGCTTTCATGTTTCCAGATACATTGAGTTGAAACCCTTGGTGAAGTAAGAAGTCACAAGATCCCGCCAGTAAAAGGTGCCTTTTCGATGACCAAAGGATAATGGAAGGACACTCTGTGATACTGGGGATTTTCTCCTTAAGAATGTCTTGCTGGAGCAAAGTCAATGGGTGCTATGCAAAGATAATTCCACATGCTCACTCAGCCAGTGGTTTCAGAACCTAAAGTTGAATGGCTTTTACTGACATAGATTTCCACTGAATTGGACAAGACAATGCCCAATCCATGGAGGTTTGTGTTTTTTAGCTATGAACAAAGTGTCTCCTTGGTTCTCTTTGGTGGCTAAAATATTTGAACTTTCATTTAGGGATTTCTCATTTATTCCATTCTTAATTCTTATGTGCTTTAATATGAGACCCTATCCTTGTGGGTTCATTTCATAATACATTTTAATCACCCAGAAATATAAAATTTGTTTATACATAGTGTATATTTAAAAAGATTGCTTCATAAAAATACAGTTACAACATCTTCAGGACATCCAATGTATATGTTCTTCATATTGCTTGTTGTTGTTAAGTAGGTCTGGCGAAATTTTAATTACACCGGGGTAATCGCAAATGTTGGTATTTTTCATGTTACTCTTTTGACACAAAATTAACGAAAATTACATGATTATGTCCGTTCTTGTAAGTATGAGTAATTTGGCACACAAATCCTACTGCAGAACTAGAGGAACAATAAACTCAGTGGGCCTCATTTATGAGGCTGTGCGTCACTTTTACGCCGCCAGTGCGTCACTTTTTGTGAGGCACCAGTGGCGTAAAAATTGCGCCTTGTTACGCCATATTTACAAAGTGACGCATCTAGGTAGATGCGTCACTTTGTAAACCCCTGCACCACATTATACCTGCGCCAGGTATAATGTATGCAAGGGGGGCGTATTGAAGCAAGGAAGGGTCGTAGAAGTGACGCAGTGAAATCTATGAGATTTCACTGCGTCACTTTTAGAACGCCGTTGCGTCAAAATCATGCGCCTGCCTCATAGCAGGCGTAAGACTGATGCAGGCCTTTTCACATGGGGCTTGCCCCATGTGAAAGGACGCATTGCTGGAGTTGCGTCACTTTTGTGACACACTCCAGCAATGCGTCACTTTTGCGCTTACAGATATGTCAGAATTACTGACGTATCTGTAATTCCTTGCGACACGATGCGTCATACATTAAATATCACGCATCAGGAATGTCGCAAGGAGGGCGCACTGAGAAGTGACGCATAGCTGCTTTCACGCAGTGATGCGTCATTTCTCATAAATGAGGCCCAGTGAGTGTAAACGGTTGCAGAACGTTACTGTTCATGTTCCGGTACATTTATTGCTTTTTCTCTTAGTGCAAAATACATCCTCTGCTCCATTTTAGACGATTGGGTGCACTTTGCGCTAAGAATTGTGCTAAATGCTGGTTTGATTCCTTGCATAATTCCACTTAATTTCAAGTAATTCTGCTATGCGGTACTACAACTTACTCAAAATATGCCCGCACCTAGGTATGAGCAGCCACTAGGTGTAACTGCAGAATCTGACAGAAGTTGTTCACTGCGATGTCATCACATCACCTTGCAACCAAATGGACTGTACGCCTAATATAACACCACACACCTGTACAGCCTAATGGATTGTACCGTTGCTGGACGTCAGAATGTGCATCCACATTTCTCTGCCTCTCCTGTGCCTCTCCAGAACCAAGGGAGATGAGAAATTGAGGTGCTGTCGCTGCCAGCTCAACCTCTGACTTCACAGGGGCTTTCTTCTACAGGCTCGTACACACTTTTATTCGTAATTGTTTTTTTGTTCATGGATACAGATCGGAGTGTTAGACAAGAGGGCAACAGTCAAATATGCAATATCACATTTTATATTTTATTGCATTTATAAAACAGTTTATAACTGATTAGACTCTGAAGGGCTCTGATCAACAGTGTGAGCCTAGGTGAGGATTTAGTGGCAGTGTACACATCATATCTGCTTGGAGAGCTTTTTAGCACCTTCAGTGAGTCTTAATATTATGATAAATAAAAAAAAAACAGAAATTGTGACTATATAACTTCTAGGTAAACCACTGTTGTAACGTTGATATAACGTAAATACTGGCAAAGTAAATGTACATTGAATTATTATTTTTATCTCACAGATTTTGGAAGAAATTTGTCAGAAAAATAATTGGGGACAACCCGTTTATCAGCTTCACTCTGCAATTGGCCAAGATCAACGACAACTGTTCTTGTATAAAATCACCATTCCGGTCCTCGCCAGTCAGCATCCAGCTATGTACGTAATCACTTTACATATTCCAATTCATTACTTTTTTTATAGCCAGTACAAAAAAAATCACTACATGGGTTCAAGCAACATCTTCATCAATATTTTCTACAAATTATATTCAAGAAAGTATTTTTTTTTAATTGTCTTGTTTAACTTAGCTTATACATTCTTGCCTGGTAGCAGATGTATATTACCATATTGGATGCCAAAATACTGCCCTTCCATACTATTGTATCCAGAATGTAAACTTCCAAAATAATATGATGTTAAGTGTATGATATTGATTTACTTCTCTTTATTCGACATCTTTATCCTTGAATGTAGGAATGTATATCCTGTTGATGTGGAGTGAAGAGGTCTAAATCTATGCTCATCTTATGTACGTAGGGCCTTATTACAACTTTGGCCGTCCTACAGCGAATGGTGCGACACCTCATTCGGTGTAGGACCGCCAAAGCTGTGTTGCTGGGGCCCGCCAGATTAGGACTTCAATCCTAGTCTGGCAGGCAGGCCTGAGGCGGTCTGACAGTGGCAGTCTGTTAGGCTCATAGAAGAGCCTAACATGCAGACCACCGTTGTCAGAGCGCCAACTGCACCTTCCTGCATGTGGTGTGGCATACATGTGCCAGGATGCAGGACATAGGGGGGCAAATCAAGGGAGGCACTACAGGTGACCCCCTCATGCACCCCCAGGCGCAAGAGTAGCAGGTGGCCCTGATAGGGACCTCTTAGTTGCCTCACCACCACCCATTTCATGGCAGGCTCACCATCATGAAAAGGGTGGTGGTTTGACAACTCCTAATATGCTTGGCGGTGCCACAGCCGCACTGCCAGCATATTACTATGCCTGACCACTGCACAACCGACACAGGATTCTTGGTCCCCTGCGGTCACAGCTGTCCAGTTGCGTTTTGACCGCCACACTCAAATCAAATCAAATCATCTTTATTCGGTTTCCATTTTTTTGAAAGCCATAAAAGTACATAAAAAACACAATAAATATTAAAAATCACATTCATTTTGTATCGAACGGTATATTAAAAACATATTTTTCGAAATCCATCTTATATCAAATATCAAAAAGGATTCTCCATCAACCGCCACACTCACAGCTGCCAGGAAAGGCCTCTTGAGTAACCCCTACTGATCCTCTGTTTGCTCATTAAGAATGTATTGCATTTTATTACATTATGTTGACTTACAGAGACATGTTCATCTACTAATTGCTGCACCCTAACTTTTTCACTTTGTCATTTTCTATGAGAGTTCATATGATGATTTTAATATTTTAACTATGTACTTTTTGCTTGTATGATTTGTATGCACAAATCGAATAAAAGCTTTTGAAATTGAATTGATTCTCCATCAACCGCCACGCTCATAATACTGCAGGCAACCCGCAGTGTGGATGTGGTTGGACTGCCACCATGGGTTCGGTGGTCCTATGGTCCATCAAACTCGTAATAAGGCCCTTAGAATCGCAATATTGTGGAATTCGATATTCTCAATGTAATTAGTGAGCAGGCCCAAGGAGGAGAGTGTTGTAATAGCCAATCTTTTTAAGAGCTAGTGTGTTTATAGGGGAGTTGAAAGGAGCAGGATCTTAGTCTTGGTGCAGTTAAACATTATTAGATCCTGGGGGTTCCACGTGAAGACAATAGAGTGGTTCAGGGGTAATTATGGCTGGTATAGATCGTTAAGTGCCAACATTCCAAAGCTTGCCTTTTGGTTTCACCCTGTTTATTTTAGAACATTCTACACACAGTAAGTGGAATATTCTAACGTTATAATAGGCGTTCTGCTTCAGCTGTTCTGGGTGTTGAAAACCGCCTCGTGTGCCTGCATCTCTGGCTTAAATCTGAGTTGATGCATTTAACGACTGTCATAGCCCACTGCAGCAGGCTTTATTAGTACTTTGAAATGCTGGAAACTGCATGGAAGTTAGTGGAGTGGTTCTCAGCCAATAATGTCTTGCCTAAGACCTTCTGCTGTATCATTCCAATGTCTGTATTTCTGTTTCTCCCTTTTTGATTTAGAACATTCTGCCCCCAGAAGGTGGCATGTACTAATAGCATTTAAGCCCCTGTATCTTGGGATAAACTGGTAGTTAAAGGTCCTCTCCCTCATTGTAGGCTCTTCCCTGTGGCTCGGGCCTATACCTCTGTTTTAGGACCTTTAGCAACCATTTCAACCTTCAGCAGCAGGCTATAAAGCTTAAGTAATGAGCAGAAATACCAGAAGGGCATATGTTAAAAGACAACCTGTATTTCCAATTAACTTTGTCAAATTACGGGCATATTTACAAGGGCTTTATCTTAGCTTTTTTGGCTTACAAAGCCAAAAAAGCGGAGATAGAACCAGCGCCCTATTTACAAGAGGGTGCTAACATGCATAATCGCATGTTAGCACCCTTTTTCCCAACGCCTCCCTTTGCATCTCCAATGAGATGCAAAGTGGACGTTACTGGGCATACCCCGGATGGACTACCTTGCAAATATCGCTGATGTTTACATCGCAATATTTACAAGGCAGCCCACATGATTTTAGCACACATTAGATTTTGGAGAAAACGGCCGTTTTCGCCAAAATCTAGCGTCTGCTAAAATCCTGACTTAGTAATCCCTAACATAGTATTATGCTGATACGACCCTGTGGGTCGTATCAGCAAGGTTATCGCGGTTTTGCAGGGAACATCACTGGAAAACCAGTGAGGTTCCCTGCAAAAGGGCGATAACCTCGCTATCTCTGGAATTTTTATCGCCCTGGAAAAACGCATTGTTAATAACGCGCTACCAGGGTGATACATTCCAGAGATAGCCTGCGATAATATTAGTATCGCTAGGCATGGCCAGCGATGATTATCGCTGGCCGTTGATAATATGCACCTTAGACGTTGAACGTTAAACCTTTCACCAACCATGAAACATGCCTTTAATTATAATAATCAGAGAGTGTTGTGAATGTGAGGCTGCAAGATAATGCACAACTTTAATATTCACTTCAGCGTGGCTCACTGGTTAGAGCAGGCAGACCCTGAAGCAGAGGTCAGACCCGGGACCAGGGTTCGATTCCCGACGCGGCAGGGTGTTGAGCTCAAATGTCCACGGACTCGATAATTCTCGCTTCGGTGCCTGACCTAATCATGGGTTCACACTATGCAACTCTGGGCATTAAGCTTGCTTAATCTCCACAACGGCCCCCCCGCGGCGGGATGCCTGGCTTTCACCTTGGGGATGCCCTGTAGGGGCTATCTCACAGGGAAAAACCAGGACGGGTTCCCAAGGCAAGCGCGGAGATACCCCTTCGGGGGTTGATTCTGGCGCTATATAAGAAATGCAATAACAATAACAATCTACCTTGTTAATGCCTCGGAGGTTGTGGTACCTGATTTTAAAGGTTGAACCGTGCTCGCTTGCTTCAGCATCAATAACATTAAGAATGTCCATTTCAACACCTTATAAGAGTTAGCCTCAATTATCTAGCAAGGGAGGTCATTTCTGATATGTCTGTGGGAGCTTGAGTGAGGGCAAATAATGTGTTTAATCTAAAAGCTGAGGCAAGAACTAGATGCAAAAGCTTAAGAATGGGTCTTGAACACTAAGCACGGCTTGCACATATTTCTATGAAAAATCTGTTATAGTTCAGATATGAATAAATGGCCTGTTTAACAATGTGATTTGCTTTATAGTCACCCCTTTACACCTCCCAAACTGTGTGCATCTGTTGATGAAGCCAAGACATATGCTGCAGAATACACCCTTCAGACTCTGGGAATTCAGACAGAAGGAACGGATCTTCATACTCCGGCTGCCTTTACTGGTAACACTTCATGATGTCATTGCCTTTATTGAGTTAAATCTAATTATAATAATGTTTAAATAATGATGTCTAGAGTTCAGCTCAATATGTGAAAGTAATCCATACGTTGGAATTGCGCTAACCATATTTAAAAAACTCAATACAAATCTTAAAGCATCACAATCCTCTATAGCTCAGTCTAGACAGTTTTACTTCTAACACAGCTGTAGTATTAACCAAATGGTACATAACACTGATTCATTGACACAGTGAACTGCCTATTGTGCTATACATTGAACCAGTTCACCAACAGAATATTGATGTAAAAAGCATAGAGTACAAAAGTATCGACTCCCTATACTTATACAGGTAAGTACAAAATATTGAGAGAGAAAAACTATTGATGTAAAAAATATAGTTGTACAAAATATCGATTTTATATATGTAAATAAATGTATATGTATAATATAAAAATAATGAATATTAAATATGTTAAATAATAACATTTATATAAAAAATAAAGTAGATTTAAAATAAATGTTAACAAATATAACAAATAAACGTAATTAAAAAAGTTAAACACACATACATAATAATATATATATATGTTTACTTTAAAACAATTGATAAACTATACATTTTAATTTATTTTATCATGTTAAAATTATATAAAAATGTATAAAAATATATATGTATATATATATATATATATATATATATATATATATATATATATATATATATATATATATATATATATATATATATATATATATATATATATATATATATATACATATATATTTCCGAAGTTGATTTACTAAGACACCGGAAACACAGAGTGAAAAACATGGTTAGAAAGACGGTCTACACGTCTCGGCTTCCCAGCCTTCTACTGGATATATATGACTGTGCAGCGGCACCTTATGAATTTTTCACTGTACCAGAATGGGTCTGAGATAATATGGCGTTTTAACCAACCCATTACATTACCTTTGCACGATTGTAGCCCACTGGGGCAAGGAACGTACAAGGAACACCAATGCCAACATTCGCGATTATTGTAAACAAAATCGGCCACGCAGTGGTTATATGCTTAAATGTTATTTTTAACATTGTATTTTCTGCATTTTGCAATATATTATTTACTTACTTGTGTTTTGGAAAACGCCATCAGAGTTTTATGTTAATATGATTATCAAATTATTCCCCACTGTGCATTTTCCTCATTAACTCTGATTAAAATTGTTAGTCTATTGCCGTGCCAAAGTTGTCTTCTAGCTCTGCAATATTAGAACTACAGCAAGTCTGCTTTCTATGTTTACACTGTGGTGAAAACCATGTGACATGTATTTAAATGTCCCACACACATACACTCGCGCTCGTGAGAAAGAAGGCTTGACCTTCGAAATGCGTCGATGGAGCGTTATTGAATAAACGCGCTTTATTGAAATCAGTGGCCTGGACATTGTTTTGTTCCTTGAAACTTAACCCAATTTGGCGAATAAATATATCAACTCTACACAATCACACACTCACCTTATCCTCCCACCATTCCCTCATCCTTCTACAAGCACTTGAACATAAGGCTTACCACCAACCAAACGCTAGCACGTACCACAGAACTCGAGAAAGCCCCTTGACTGTAACACACGGGAGATCCCGGGATGATTATAAGGCAGCAGCCTATAGACTTAATATCAGGGATACGAAAGCGGAATTCCGCTTGTCAGTACCCTTAGAGTACAGTCAGACGTACCTCGGCAAGTGGGGACTACATTATCCATAAGGCATTGTGGCCGTCACAAAGGGCCGTGAATCATGTGGTTAAGCGCGAGCAGAATACATCGCGCGCTAGCGGATATCTGTTACAATCCGATTGTGCGAGTCGTTTGAACTATGGATGCATCAAAGTGTAATAATAAAGTGCAATAGCATTGTATAGTTTACAAATTGAAAATATGAATTGTAATGTTTAGATGCATAAAAAAAACATAGTATTTCTTCCATGTTGATTGTTGAAGAAGGACTTAAAAATGTTACAAACCAAAATGGTGGTAACTTGATAAAGGCAAAGGCCGAAACGCGTTGTCCTTGTTCCTTAAGTGCACGATAAAGGTTTTGTGCTGGATTTTCCTGGTGTGCCGTTTTCTGTGTCCAGCTAACGGAGGTGGATGAGAAGCAGGTTCTATAATAGAGTGGCGGCTGCTGCCACCGACGGCGCCAGCGTTGTCAGGCTGAGGATCGCTCTAGCAGCAGTGTTGTTGGAGAAAAAGTTGCAGCGATTCCGGCCGTCTCCAACGAAGTGAGAAGAGAAGAACATCACGGGTAAGCCTGTGTCTTGCTGCGTAAAGGGTGTGGGAAGTAGCGGCTTTCGCGTTTGACAATAAGGGGTCTGCTAACGGAACACATCCAGAGCGTGTAGCACAGTGCCTCTGCCCCAGCGCATAATACCGCCCGCCAGAGATTGATGTACGGAGACAAACGTGACAGCCGCAAGTAATTATTGTGGCGTGAGGAAGTCCTACGGTATACGATGAGTGAATGGGATAAAACGAGGGAAGCCGAGGTATTATCCCTTTTTAGTGAAGAGCAGGATACGGCTCAGAAGAGAACCACAACCAATATTGCCCCAGCAAGTGGCGATTCCACACTAAAACAAAAATTAGCACTGTTTGAGAGACTGAGCAAACGTGAAATCAATAAATGGTGGGAGGTAGCATCACTTACCAATTACGTGGAAGTTGGAAGAGTCCCCAGAGGACTAAGAATCAGCATAGTCCCAACCTATGACAATCCCAACAAAGACTTACTAGCAGAATGGGCAAAATACATGGCGAAAACCTCCAGAGGCATGCTGGAAATGCTTGTTAAATATGTGCAGATCGATTTAGAAGCAACAAGAAAGGAACTAGCGGCACTAAGAATTGAATTGGAGAAATTGAAAACGGACAAGAATCTGGACGAATTAATGAAAACATTGCCAAAGAAATTACAAGATTACGAGGATACTAATAAACAAAAGAAACAGCAAAAATTTCTCAGGGACAAGCATGACTACGCGGAAGGACGCATACTCATGTATGCTAAAAGATACGATTGGGCACAGAAAAATCTAAGAGCCAATTGGTCCGATAAGAGAGCGACTACAGTATCCACAGGGTCCAGTTCTGATATCAACACAGATTCAGAGGAACGCAATACAGGGGTCCATTTAGGATCACAACCACTGACCTTTTACCACGAGTTCCAGATACTCAAACAGAAAAAGGATCAGAGCCAACCAAACAGACCACAAACCAGGGGGTAAACAAGAGGCAGAGGTGCCAAAAGAGGAAAAGGAAAAGGTCGAGGGACTGTGGAAGAAGAAGATGACTAAAAAGGAAACACAAAAAAACTATATGGGGAACTTGTCCATGAATATAATGGAGAAGAACAGAACCGTTGTGAATCTGTCGGAGAGACACCTTACGCAGACAGAACTATCTGTATTACAGTTGGGACTCTCTTTTTGCCCTAGTACTGTATTGAACTATACCGATACAAGGGTTGACTTATTTCTATACGTTCGTAAGCTGAAACTAATGAAAATGTATGAAATCCGCTCCAAATCTAAACAAACAGGTGCCAGAACATCGGAGAATACTGATATGAACCTGCAGGTTAAGGATATGGAACTACTAAAAGATATGTATGAATTGGAAATCGGAGACATTAATGAGAGGAATGAACATGTTATTCTACGGGCCTGTGGTGTCATGAACAAACAAATCAAACACAGTGGCCTCAAGCTGAAAACCAGGTATAATCCTAATGTCCCTTTTGACAACATTGAGGCATATAACACAGCGATTATCTCAGACTTGAAAAAAATGAGAAACAAATTCAAGAATTCAAAATGGGACAATCTAACGAATGGACATAGATTGGCATTCAAAACCCTAGAGGATGACAGTTCAATTGTGATCAAGCCCTCCGACAAGGGGAGCAATGTTGTACTTATGAACTATAAGGACTACAAACTGGAAGCAATGAGGCAACTAGCAGACAAAACGTGCTATGAGCTAATAAACTGGGAGCAATACAGGAAAACAATGAGAGACTATCATGTGCTTCTAGGGGGATGGTACCACAGTGGATTATTGGACACAGATGAATACAAATTCCTGAGGAAGGAGCAACCACGCATTCCGTGTATATACTTCCTCCCAAAGAGTCACAAGTACCCCAGTACACCACCAGGGTGTCCTATAGTCTCATCAAATGGGGGCCTATTGGAGAACACCTCCATATTCTTGGATATGCTTCTTTCAGAATATGTGTCTAACTTGAACTCGTATTATAGAGACAGCACAGACTTTCTGAGAAGATTACACGATATGAGATGGGAGGAGGGATACTTGATGATCAGCATGGACATATGTTCTCTGTATGCGTGCATCAACCAAGAGAAAGGGGTTGAAGCATGCATGTATTATCTAAGAAGTAGACACATAGACCACTGGGAGCATAATAAAATGCTAGAAACCATGATGCTATATTGCCTACAAGAGAACATCTTCCTCTTTGAGAAGGCTGTGTACCGTCAACGGTCAGGGACCGCGATGGGAACTTGTTTTGCCCCCAGCCTAGCAAACTTGTTCCTAGGCTGGTGGGAGGAGCAATTGGTCTGGTCGCAGGAATCGGAAATGTACACTGACCACATCTTGATGCGGGTCAGGTACATTGACGACCTATTCATAATATGGAATGGTCCCGAATTGCTAGCAAAGGAATACATTGAACATCTAGGAGTGAATGACCTCAACTTACGTTTCACATACAATATAAGTAACATCTATTGTGAATTCCTAGACGTAGCAGTTGAGATCAAAGAGGGAAACATCACCACCCGCCTGTTCCGCAAGGCTACTGCAGGGAATGCAGTGGTCCATGCGGCGAGCCACCACCCAACACCTCTCAAACAAAGTATACCATACGGAGAGTTGTTGAGGGCTCGCAGCACTGACACTGACTTCCAAAGGGAACAAGAGGCCATGATCAGATGGTTTAAACAACGTGGGTACAGTGATGAGACCTTAGAGATAGCGCAAAACAGTGTGAAAGGTCTAACACATGAGGAACTCCTATTTAAGGCATTATCAAGCGCACCCAAAAGGGAAGAGTTGGGCAAAATGAGTAGACCCAATGCACCACGCATGATTACAAACTTCAGTAAAAGGGCGTGGGCACTAGAAAAGATCATGAGGGCCCATTGGAATTTGCTTATAGCAGATCCCATTATAGGAGCATATGTGGGTTCAAGACCCCAGGTAACATACCACAGAGCGAAATCTCTTCGGGACAGACTCGTACATAGTTACCCCATAGAAACCCCACAGACAAAATGGCCTAACATACCGAATGGATTCACAACTTGCAGCATGTGCAAAGTGGACCGCAATGGCAAATCCTGCAAAAATTTTCTAACGGGCACAGGACAAAAAAGACAAATTAGGCAAACCATTAAAGGCAATAGTGAGTTTGCTGTCTACGTACTGGAGTGCCCTTGTGGCCTCCGGTACGTAGGCAGCACCAAACATCCACTGAAAGTAAGGATACTACAGCACCTACGTGCTATAACAAACAAGGACCACAATTATCCGATGGCTCGGCAGTATGAAGAAAGCCACAATAGCAACAATGGTAGTTTGAAATTTTATGGCATTGATAAAATCCCCAAACACATACGGGGTGGCGATCGCGAAACACAGCTAAGGGTCAAAGAGTCTAGATATATTATAGATCTAGATAGCAAGATCCCTAGGGGGCGGAACTGTGGGGAGGAGTTTTCCTCACATATAGGTATTTGAGAAAAGGGAATGATTACTAAGGCAACCTTGTAGCATGATGAGTATGTTCATGACACACGATGTCAAATTTTAACCACCATTACATTTTAACGGACAGGGCCAACGACTACAATAGGATTAGAATATCTAACTCATCACATGGGGGTGAAGAGTAACCACAATTGTGGAATCACCTCAGGGACGCAATTCGTCCCAGCTGATATTCTAAACACCTTAGATGGCCTTGCACTATTCACATGAGAATCAATTTCACTTTCTTATCAACTCTACACAATCACACACTCACCTTATCCTCCCACCATTCCCTCATTCCCTCATCCTTCACTACAAGCACTTGAACATAAGGCTTACCACCAACCAAACGCTAGCGCGTACCACAGAACTCGAGGAAGCCCCTTGACTGTAACACACGGGATCTCCCAGGACGATTATAAGGCAGCAGCCTATAGACTTAATATCAGGGATACGAAAGCGGAAGTCCGCTAGTCAGTACCCTTAGAGTACAGTCAGAAGCAGGTTCTATAATAGTGTGGCGGCTGCTGCCACCGACGGCGCCAGTTTTGTCAGGCTGAGGATCGCTCTAGCAGCAGTGTTGTAGGATATATATATAGTGACCAAGAACAATGCGTTATCCCTCGACTTTTGTGCTAGCCGAATAAAGAACTTTCGGATGAACTACGGGCTTGTCTGTATTCATTTACCTGGATTCTGCTTTTGTATATATATATATTTATATATATATATATATATATATATATATATATATATATATATATATATAAACAATCCACAATACTGCCAATAAGCAAGGTCGCGCACTCAAGGAGATTCAGTCAAAGTTATTTATTCACCGGAATTCGCTACGCGTTTCGACACACCAAGGTGTCTTGATCACACGATAACCTTTTCCCCGTGATGAACAATTTAAATACACAGTGAATGTTGTCAGGAATGGTAAACATAGAAGATGTGCGTTTCCCTCAATGCATACAAGGCAAATAATTATCGCCCATATTGGAATGGATAAGTTGCAAAGCAAAACATGATTGAAATCTCAGTTATGAACCAATGCAACAAATGATAATACATGCAAACTAGGAAAATTAACAGAGGATTTCATTGCGCCTAGTATGCTAAAAACAACTCATGTGGTGATACTGGACAATATGGTCTAAGTAAGACATTTAAACGGACCATTGACCACAGTAAATAGTAAATAGTATACATATTACTCAGCTGGTAATTAATTGAATACCAATAAACGAGGTAAAACAGAACTCAGTGGTACGTTACCCTATTAGTACTCAGTTCATAGTTCCCAGGTAAGGAGCAAATTACATTCCAATATTATGTGCATTCGGTCTAGTGCCTTAGTGTCTGAAAAAATGGTACAGAGGCGAAAAATTGCCTCGCAGCCATCTATGTAAACCAGGAATATAATAAGTTCAAAAAAAGAGAGGAAAAAAGTGCCCAAGGTGAGAGTCTTATCTTAAGCAGGGTGACGTGATATCTTCCATTCAAACTGGAGAAAGGAGGGGCCGTGGTGAAGTGAGGAAGTGAGTGCAGTCCCCCATCCTACTCTCCTGAAAGAGACATAACATAAACAAGATTAAAATGTTTTAAAATATGTACAAGAGTATATCTGATACACAAAATATTTGCAAGATATTTGAAATAAAGATCAGCTGTACACAGTAGGACATGATGGCTGTCCTGCAGTAAACCTTTGCAGATAAGAACAAGCATTAATTACAGACACAGTATGCATCTATTATTCGTTATGTAGATGAGTTGCCAGTTCCTCATCCATGTTATGCCCCCCCGGGTATCTAGTCTCGAGCTCCATTATCCATCTAGACTCCCTTTTACGGAGGGCCAGTTCCCTGTTGCCACCCCGTTTACCTATATTCACTTGTTCTACTGCGTAGTATCTTAGCAAGGAATTGTTGGAATTGTGGAAATCCTTAAAGTGTCTGGCTATGGGATATTTGGTATCTAAGTTGGTAATAGCTCTGAGATGCTCTAGAGCTCTCTTTTTGGCCATGCAGGTGGTGCTACCAACGTACCTGATATTGCAGGGGCATTCTAAGACATAGATGACATAGTTGGTGGTGCATGTGAGGAATTGCTTAATCTTTTTGCGTCCAGTGTGCTTGGAATATATATATATATATATTAAATCATTTGGTTTCCGCAAACGCGGAAAACGCCGCCTTGACTCAACCTCTCACGATGGGGGCTCGTGCTGGGTGGCGAGCCCTGCAATCACCTCGTATTTCCACACGCTCCTCCAGGTATGAAAAAACACGAGCCCAAATGCATCCAAACGTTTTATTTTAGCAAAAACGGCAACAGATAAACTCAACGCGTTTCGGGATAGTTTCCCTTGCTCACGAGCCCTAATGGGCCCCAAATTTTTTGAAAACGTTATGAATGACTTCCATATTTTTTAAACAATATTTCTTTCCTTAAATTCAATATTCTAGACCAGGATATTCTTGCTGTCGATATTTCTATGTCATGATATTTCCAACTCAATATTTGTGCAAGTCGACATTTTCAACTCAATATTTTGTCTGAATACCTACATTGACCCAAAGAATATTTATAATGTGTTTCCTGCTACATTTCTCTTTACGGGCTAGCTTCACTCTGATAGCATTTGATATTTATACATTTCAAATAAAAGCAAATAAGAAGTTTGTGGGTTTATACTTGTCTTCTAGTCCCCATGGTTGTCATCTTATTTCTTTGGCTTTATTTGTTTTCAAACATCTGTATAAGACGCTATTAAAACTAGAGTTTAGAGACTATGGCCCCCATTAGGATGACGGGCGGTGCTCACTGCACCGCCCACCACAATGTTAAAAATGTATGCATGCATTTGCATACACGAAGCGGCAGGCACCGCGCAGTGCCTGCTGCTTCGTGTATGCAAATGCTGGGTGGTACCACAGGTACCCCTGTGTGCACCCCCCAACCCTCCTTCACCCTGGGGGCCTGCAGGGGGCCCCCAGAGTGAAGACCGCATGCCTTTCCGTGGCGGCATCGTCGCCACGGAAAGGCATCTCTTTTGGCCAATACTAATATGGCTGGCGGTGTCTATTAGACACCGCCACCATATTAATCCTTTTCCGGCCCGGCCGCAAGGCGACCGGGCGGAAAAGCGGCGGACGGTCTTTCCGTCCGCCGCGGTCCCCCCGCCATACTAATATGGTGGGGGGAATTCAGTTGCGGATGTCGGGTGGATTGCCCCCGCCAGACCGGCGGTGGCTACCGTCAGCCTGGCGGGGGCAATCCACCCGACATCCTAATGGGCCCCTAAGGGTCCCATTACGAAGGCGGGCGGACTTTGTCTACCAGCGACCATAACGGAAAATGGGACAAACTGGCAGAGGTGCAGCGGTCCCACGAGGCCAATTAGGATGCCCCCGCCACACTGGCACACAGTGCTGTTGGGTGAAGCTCCGTCCGCAATGGCAAAAGTGCATGGTTTTCATTACCATGCACATTGTGAAAGGCTCCGCGTGGTGCCTGCCACCTTGTGTATGGCAATGTTGGGGGTACCATAGGAACCCCCAAGTGCAGCCCCCCATCCTCCCACCCCCCCTGGGCCCTGTAATGCGTCCCAAAGCAATTTCCGCCACCATGGAAAGGCCTTTAAATCTGCACATCATAATATGGATGGCGGAGTCTGCTCGGCACTGCCACCATATTATGCCCCAAATCCGCACTGCAGGCAATCGTAACGATTGCCAGCCGGCAGAAAAGCATTGGACGGTCCTTCTGTCCGCCGCGTACCCCGGCCATACTAATATGGCAGGGGGTAAATCAGGTACAGATGGTGGGCAGATCGCCACAGCCGACTAGGCAGTGCCAATCCAGCCACCATCATATTGGGGCCCAAAGTGTGTCATTGCCTGCGCAAAAGATAATTGTAGAGTTTATAATGAGCGGTGGCACGTCTAACACCATACACGCCTAGCAGAGCATTAAGATCTTCTACCGCCCATCTCCTGAAGGCACCCCGAACTCACAGATCGAGATGGGGACGAAGAACCATCTTACACCTTATTCTTAAACTTTGGAACTCACTGCCATTTGAAGTAAGAAGTTTAGACAAGGAGACACGGTTTAAGAAACAGCTCAAATCCTGGCTCTTCCCCTACTAAGGAAGATCTTGTCATATTGCCCCCAATTGGCTTAGATGCAAAACGGTGGCTCATTTAGCTGCGGGATGCCTACGGGTAGCCATTTGCTTTAGAAATCATATACAATACAATGAATAGGAGTGCTAATATTGATAAAACTGATGTCAATGTTTATAATGATACATTCGCACATAAGAACGAAATCGGATCAGTATTATCATACACGCCCCTCATGAACTCTCCGTCAACCCTGACTCAGAAATACGTGGTCAGTGAGGTTCTGCAACCTAGGTCTGAGGTTACTGATTAACATGCCAAAGGTGGGGTAGCACATAGCCTGCAGACAAGCGCGCAAACAGTAAACTCCGGTTAATCCCCCAACAACCTTTGCGCCTGGAACCCAATCACCACTGAAGACACCATCCGCCTGATGAACTCCATTCACTCAGGATCGCCAACCGACCCATGTTCCCACCACATCTTCAATAAAGCAGACTCCATTATCGCACCCCATCTCCGAGACGTCATCAACTGCTCCCTCAACTCTGCTACCTTCCCGCAAAGCTGGAAACATGCCGAACTCAGCGCCCTTCTGAAGAAACCCACAGCGGACTCCACTGAACTTAAGAACTACCGCCCCATCTCGCTCCTCCCATTCCCTGCCAAAGTCATTGAGAAAGCCGTCAACAGTCAGCTCGCCGCCTTCCTCGAATCCAACAAATCCCTCGACCCTTCACAGTCCGGCTTCCGAGCCAAACATAGCACCGAAACCGCCCTCATCGCAGCTACTGACGACATTCGAACACTACTGGACAACGGAGAAACAGTTGCCCTCATCCTACTTGACCTCTCCGCAGCCTTCGACACAGTCTGTCATAGCACCCTCATACAACGCCTCAGCAACGTCGGAATACAAGGAAAAGCATTGGACTGGATCATCTTGTTCCTCGCTGGAAGAACCCAGAGACTCCGCCTCCGCCCTTTTAGATCAGAGGCTACCGAAGTCATCTGTGGCGTACCACAAGGATCATCTCTCAGTCCCACCCTCTTCAACGTATACATGAGTCCCCTCGCATCCATTG
This sequence comes from Lissotriton vulgaris, assembly GCF_964263255.1. Taxonomy (NCBI): domain Eukaryota; kingdom Metazoa; phylum Chordata; class Amphibia; order Caudata; family Salamandridae; genus Lissotriton; species Lissotriton vulgaris. The sequence continues at coordinate 205,385 of NW_028242383.1, forward strand.
CGCGCCAACACAACCTCAACATCATCTCCTACGCAGACGACACCCAGCTGATCCTCTCCCTCACCAAAGACCCAAACACCGCCAAAACCAACTTACACGAAGAAATGAAAGAAGTAGCCGAGTGGATGAAGAACAGCCGTTTAAAACTAAACTCGGACAAAACGGAAGTCCTCATCTTAGGTTCATCCCCCTCTTCCTGGGACGATTCATGGTGGCCACCGGCCCTAGGAACCGCACCCATACCTACGGACCACGCACGTAACCTGGGCTTCATCCTAGACTCCTCCCTCTCGATGACCAGACAAGTCAACGCCGTCTCATCATCATGCTTCAACATCCTACGCATGCTCAAAAAAACTTCCGCTGGATCCCCATCGAAACAAGAAAAACTGTCACCCACGCACTGGTCACAAGCCGACTGGATTACGGAAACACCCTTTACGCCGGAACCACAGCCAAATTACAGAAAAAACTCCAACGCATCCAAAACGCCTCAGCCAGACTCATACTGGACACCCCCCGCCAAGCTCACATTTCCGGTCACCTGAAAGACCTCCACTGGCTCCCCGTCAACAAGAGAATAACGTTCTGTCTCCTCACCCACGCACACAAAGCCCTCTACGACCTAGGACCCAAATGCCTCAACACGCGCCTGTCCTTTTACACCCCCACCCACCAACTACGATCGTCCAATCAAGCCCTCGCCGCAATTCCGCGCATCCATAGATCCACCATGGGGGGAAGATCCTTCTCCTACTTAGCGGCCAAAACCTGGAATTCTCTCCCCACCCACCTCCGCCTTACTCAGAACCACCTCTCCTTCAGAAAGCAACTAAAAACTTGGATATTCGATAAGTAATGTAGCCCCCCTCCCTCAAGCACCTTGAGACCCTCTGGGTGAGTAGTGCACTATACAAATTTTGAACTTGAACTTGAAACAAATGAAAACTGTGGCACAATATTGCACATTTGACATGAAATGGGGCTATTTAATTGGTTTTCTGAAGTGGTTCTGGAACCACTAGGGTTCCAGAGCACCAAATGCCCTTCATCATTCTGGGATAAGCTTTAAATCACTTACTCTTTGCATGACAAATGCTAACATTGTACGTTATATTCATACACACTGGTCACCCACAAGTTCAGAGACAACCACACATGCGTTTGTTCAAGCAGTACATGACATGGGAACTGGTAGGCATTTTGTCAAATGGCTCTGTAGGGGTCCATGCTCCAACTTACATGTTTCACTTACACAGCTGAGGGCCAAGTGGAAAATGGAACTTGGCCATGTACTCCATGGCAAGGAATGGAATTCTTGCTGGAAATTTCAAGCTTAATACCCCGAAACGCAAGGTTCAAGTTCATTCAGTTATCATTGCTACATAGGGCATACCTAACACCTTTGAAATTGCACAGGATATTCCCTCCCCTTTTTTCCTCATTCCTGTGCTGTCGTACTGACGGCACAGATCTACTGCACATGGTGTGGTCCTGTCTCTCACTGGGGGAAATTACGGAGTCTCTTGTATCCCTTACAGGGTGTCCACATTGGGACACAGTAGAACTTGGCGAGTTGAGACTATACCTTAGGCTTAAAACATTACAAACTGAAACACGATTTGCGGGCTTCGCACTTCTTCTTGCCAAGCACCAGATAACATGCTACTGGAAGTCCTCCCCTGCACCCTTGGTGGCTAGTTGGTGGGAGGAGGTCTTGGGATGGGCTCCTCGCTACGTAGAGAGGAATGCCAGGGGGATACATAAGCAGCCCATAGCCATGGAGTGGGATCCCATGCTGGAAGTCTTTAATACACAGGGAGAGGACATTGACTAACCCTGTGCCATAGGTTGCTGGCTGCTGTCTCCTGGGGTTCTCCCCCTCCTTTCCTGCATAGTTCAAACAATGTTGACAAGCAGTATTCTCTTTTCCGAAAGTTTGACAATGAGACCTTCGCTATTCTTTATTACTGGTAATTGTAAAATGGTGATGTACTGAATGGTATGGCAGATATGTTTTTTGATGGATGAGGTAGGGGAGTTTATTATATAGACACTATCTCATGTTGCATTGTCACTTATATCGTCATGTTGCAAATCTGAAGATACTAGATATCTGCCTAGTTGTGTAACAGATATGGTACGTATATGTCAGCTATTCTTATGATGTTGATAATGCCTGTGGTTATATGGCTGGAACTGTGCAGAGGCCCTCTACATGTCTTGTTCATTTTTTCTATACCTCAATTAACTACGTTTTAAAAACAAATTCCTATTCTAACTTCTATATTAATGTTTGAGTTTGATCCTGTCTGGGTTTACTGTAAGGTAGCAATACCAGAGCCTTGCAGCTGATTGATGTGAGGATTTCTATGCAAGGTCATTCAGTTTGCATTATGAGGGGTATATTTGCATATCTCATTAAACCTGACATGTGCACATAATTTAAGAAGAGGATGTTCCTAACATATCTCACAATGCCTCGATGCCCCCACCAACAAAAATCTGTTTTCTGAGCTTTGGACAGTTGTTGGCATGCCATTTGTATGTTGTGTTTAAACATCCAGACAAAGTATGCTGTGAATCTGTCTTCATTAGCACAAGTACAGGCTTTACCAAGCAATACAACTTTGAAGGAAAATCTATGCACCCAGACGGCATAGTAATTGCATAACCCGTTTCAAGGCTACCTTGATGTTCCACATTTGTTGTTGGACTTATAAAGATGACTGAACACATCCTAGAGGCGACTTGCCATGCTCTGTGGGTAAAGCACTGACAAAATGAACAAGAATTTCCAATGTAATAGGTCTCACATTTGTGAGAGTTTGAGCTATTGGCATTGTAAATGACAATGCCTTTTGTTTATGTGATTTGAAAACCTGCAAGCGGAGTGTTATCACACACTTTGTACTTATAGTCGTTGCCTACAAGAAGCAAGGCACCTCTTTTACTGCCAGCCTTGCTTCTCATAAGCAAGGACTATAAGTACAAAGTGTGTGGTTACGCACCGCTTGCAGGTCTTCAAAACACATAAATAAAAGGCATTGTCATTTATAATGCCAATAGCTCAAACTCTCACAAATGCATTTTCATTCACTTAACACAGAGAGGGGTTGACAGTTAGGGCCCCATTAGGATGGTGGGCGGAACCTAGCAGTCCTGGAACTGACTGCCAGCTGTGTGGTGGTTCCGCACCACCGATTAGGATGCGACCGCCACCTGGCGGTTGCATCCTGTATACCTAACATTGCGGAGGGTGCTGCTGTAAGCAGCACCCGCCGCAATGCCAAAATGCCAAAATGGCATGTTGCACTTTGCCATTCACAATGTGGGAGGCACTGCACGGTGCCTGCCACCTTGTGCGTGGCAATGTAGGGGGGTACCATAGGTACCCTCAAGTGCAGCCCACCAGGGGGCCTGCAATGGGCCCCCAAAGCATTTTCCACCTGCCTTTCTATGGAAGGCAAGAACAGCCAGGCATCCTAATATGGGCCACCATATTGTGCCCGAGTTCCGCCTGGCAATAAGAAATGGCGGGTGGATCGCCACCGGCGGTCGGGCGGTGGCGATCCACCCGCCATCATAATGACCTCCTGTGTTTGAAGCAAAACCAGCCTGCTTTCTTTTTTATAAAACAGGAACAGTAAATACAGAATGAACTTACCTCATTTTTTTTAGAGAAAACCTTACAAATGAAGCAATGTTTTTTCTTTGGTATACATTTTGTTGAATCAGTGGTAAAACAAAACTGCCCCGTCCATTTTTTTTTAGCAGTTTCCGAGTCTGTTGACTCGCTTTGTGCTCTGGCACAACCGGTTTCTCAAATTCTCTAGCACACAAATTGAAAAAATATTTCTAGTAAGAAGTTGCTGGATTTTTGCACCAGTGTTTTTTTAATCTTATTCGGGCATTGTTTGTTGTCAGCAAAGGAGTTTGGCATGCCCTTGTCCATGCACATGAGCCATGCAGCCGGCTCCCATGACTGTTCATGTACTCCACACTGAACTGTATCTTTGTGATATCCTCATGTGAAAGGCTTATTCTCTGAGGTCCCAGCGTCATAAATGATGGACTATTGCTAGGACTGCCTGAATCTCCCACACAAGAAATTGCAAAAAAGAGCTGAGGATGTGATGACATTATATCCTGGCCATCGCCTGTAGGAAAAGGGCCTAAATGGAAAGGGTGGGGGGAGGAAAACTCTACTTTTGTGCTCTGGGTGCAGGCAGGGCTGAAAACAAATTGGGAGGCTAAAAGCAATATTTCATGCCAGCGGACAACTTTATAGCTCCCATGTGGGCGCCTGTGGTGACAATAAAATTGGAGCAATATGCTTAATAGATGAAGGAACACAAACAGCATGCTAGCTGCTGCTCGCTCCCGAAACACAAATACAATCACTGTAGAGGAAAAGCACGTTGTTGTGCCTAACGTAGAAGAAACTCAATAAAGAAAATAGTACAGTACTGTGTAACAACCAAGTAATGGGGCCAGTAGCCATATGAGGTTACAAATGAAGACATGGCCCTACAAAGGAGGGACTAACAAGCCTCATAATGAATCAAAAGACAGCATTTACAAAGGACAAACATACAAGCCAATGAAAAGTAAGGGTGGGTGAGTGGGTGGAGCTTCTCTCCATACTAAACTACCCCAACTCTCCACAGAGCAGCGCTTAAGCACTGGCTCACGCTCGACGTAAAAAGGATCAACAGTAGTATTGGTGTCATGCATTATACAAAACTGTCATGTCCTGTGCCCGAGTTTTCTAGATTGATTATATTTTGACAAGCTATTTTAAATTAGTGACTTTCTGTGGCATGTTTTTTAAAGTTGTAGTGTCTATCCCAGCATCTACAGAGTATTTGAATGAACAGCGGTCAACCAATACTAGCTTAAATGCCACCTGTATAAGACAAAGCTATTCTTCTGCTATATACTTTAAATTGTGGTGATACTTGCTCAAAATAATGGGGTTCTGTAGAGCTATTGATTACACCTGAAAAATGCTAGTAAACAAGATGTTTCCCACCATTGATCAGCCATTTCAGGGGGAAGCAGGGTCTAATTTGACAAATATGCCCTATCAGTCTAACTTGCCTTGCAGGTCCATTGACAGTTGTCCTGATATCAGTCTTCACTGATATATTGACCTACTTCATTCTTAAAACAAACATGTTTGTCTCGTGTGTCTCAATATCTGATTATTTATCCTTGATCTTGAATTATTTACACAATTTTTCAGTGTGAATTTGATTGCTTTAAAATGTGATAAATGGCAATATCGGACTCAATATGTTTACACTGTTGTTTCAAAAAGATTCTTACTTGCAAAACTAGTAAAACTACTGAGGTTGCATGCGGCGATTCGCCCTTCTAAGAATGTTCTGAAACGCTAGACAAGGAGGCACAACAAAGCAAATCGGATGATTCAATACCCACACTGAATGCATTCGTTCCCTCAAGGTGCCAAAGGCAATAGACAATAGGAGCTGATATGAAACGTCTGAATATAAATTATAGCTCACTGAGCAAATGCACGGTGGTAGTGGGGTTCCGCTCAACATCAATCCCCTTTGGTCTCAAAATGGCGACCTAGAAGTAAATGAACAAAGCCTTTTCAGCAACAAATCCATGAAGACGTTCATTGACCTGCTCATAAGCTTTTTCTGAATGCACCTTGTGAGTTAGCTCAGGAATGTTTGACTCTGTACTATGTTAACATTCATCAAACTTGAACGCTGAGATATCTCAGTAAATTCCAATGGGTGCCTACCATCAAAGTCCATCTCATAAAATAAAGCTATTATTTAGTCATATAGATAGAGATAAAGTCTTTATTTAGTCAAATGAATGACCATAAAAGTTATACAACAGAATAAAAACAGATATAAAATGCTTAACAGTGCACATGTAATGCAAAATGCATTTTAAGCAAGACTTAAGATGCAAATGGCAAAACAGGTATAATTAAAACAGTTGATCCAGTTGTCGTGTAGATATATGAGGAGTGAAACCAATGTGCATAGATGTTACAAAAAGGATAGCACATGTGAAAACAGAATAGCACACAGAGGTAGGACTTAATAACCTCAATTGCAGGTGGTAGAGAATCAGAGGACATTGAGTGGGATTTATTAATAACCAGGAAGAAATTGCTTCTTAAGACGTAAGCCTATTCTTTAGTTCATAGATGGCAAAAATGGGTCTTGTTGTGTGTCCTTCTCCCATGTCACCCACTAAGCATGGATGTTAGCAAGGAGAGGTCCACTCTCAGCTATAGAAGAAACAAAACAAACAGGGCAAGCTGATGGGGAGCCCAAGCCCATGAATGTGGGTGAGGCCAAGAGGAGCTCAGCAGGGGCGCATGTCTCTTGCCTCAGCTGTCTAATTCATGATAAACTCACAATTTAAATTAGGTGTTCGGCATTGGATGTATGGTGATATCAAGCTTAGTGGGGGGGAGTTTCCCAGAGTCTGCTACATATTCTGTTGCGCATGAACAGTGCATTTAACATAACTGAGTACGGGGTAACAACAGCAGGATAACAGAAAATGACAATTTCAGGAAAAGAAATAAAAAGGATGGGGCAGTGCTCCTGAAATGTAGTTAGACTAGTGGCCAGAATCAAAACCAACTGGGGTACTATGGAGGAAAGTGAACAAGTGTTCCTCTTGTGGATGTGTTCAAACCATTTTTTCACTGAGTTTATTCACTCTACATGCAAATCTGGTTGTCATTTATAGATGTAACATAACGCGAATCAGATTACTAGGGTGATGACATGAGGTGGGTTAGATTCTACAAGGTCTTATAAGCATTCTATGTCAGAACCATGGTTGCAACCATGTTCTTCCTTGGCGCCTCTACAAAGAAAGCTTGCTCAAACACAGAGTGGTGGAACGCCACAAAGTCTTGTATCTGTGGTTTGTGCTTTTCCAAGTGGGTGGAGGGGCTGAAATAGAGCTAGCATAATAGCTATCAGACAGGACTCCCTCAGACCAGAGAGCTATCTTACTACAGCCCATGTCGGCTAAACTCATTCCCTTCTCTATCATTCCTGGTACTCACATCATGTGCACTCGGTTCAGCTCACTCAAAAACTACTTGGCACTGTAGTACAATTTTCTGACTGACAAGTGTCTCTAAGGGTGCTCGATCGAGAATAAGCAGAAAATAACACTCTGCTTTGTAAAGTTAATCCTAGCATTCAGAACTGCTGACTCACCACAGTACATCAATGGTATTGCGCCTCCTGATCTGCTGCCCAACCCTCCTGCAGTAGAAAAGGAGAGGCTCAAATGCTACAGAGGCAAAGATTGAAAGGACGACAGACTTGTGAGGTAGAGATGGAGAGATGGGGTGGATGGATGTGTAAAGATACCCTTCCCTGAACCCTGGTAACATGTTACTAACCCTAAACTCTACCCATTGCTTCAAACAAATAAACATATAAATATATATGATATAAAAAAATCCTAATAACTGGTTCATTGTAAAGTAAGTACTCAAAATGATTATACTTTAACAAAATATATCCTAATGAAATGCATGAGTACTCAATGTAAATCCACATGTTTTACAATATGTAAATCCACAAGATTTTGGTAAATTTGATGTTAAATTTGGTTTATCATTGTAAGGTATATTACATTGAGTACTCATGTATTTCATAAGGATATATTTTGTTTATGTATATTAATTTTGAGTACTCATACTTTTCACTGAACCAATTAGTGTTTTTTCTACCAATAATGTTTTCCCACCAATATTCTTTTCCCTATATAATACATTTAATTTGACTATCTGTGCATGCTTCAATATAGATATTTTGCACATTGATGCAGGATATTTTTTTGCCCTACGGCCAGGTTTTTTTATGTGGCCATGTTTTCATCTGGGCAATTTTTCTTTCACTGTAACTTTCGTATGTATAGTAGTATATTGGATCAAAATTTGGAAATCTAGCCAACTTGGGCTTAGTATTTCGTGTTCAGTATGACGCAATACTAGGTTGTTGTATGACATTTTGAAGTAACATTTGACTGTTGGAGATCAATACGCTGCAATATCAATTTATTTTTTTTCAGTTTGAAAAGTATTTCTTTAGAAAGATTTGGATTTTGGATCCAATACTATTTGCTATTGATATCTGTGTGGCTGCACAGTTTCAAAATGGTGGTCCTTTAGCCCCTATTTGTTGTCCCCTGTCTATGTTTTTGTATGTTGCAATATTTATACCTTCGTACTCAATGGTTAATATCATGTTATCTGGGCTCTGTGGAGCCAAAATGAGTCGTGGGTGAATAAACCTTTGCACTTTCTCTCTGAATGCCTGAGTGAGCGTGCCTTCCTGGATCTTTCAGTGTGTTGAATACTGGAAATCACATGTGCACATCCATCTAAAACAACATATGCGTCAAAGCCCGGGGCTGGTGTGCCTACTCTTCTTTCCATCAGAGTTTTAGTCTTTCTTTTTTGGTTAAACTATCTCTTGAGTTTTCCGTAATTTAAAGTCAAATACATTTTTAATGTGCACCAAAACGAGGCATATTTTTCAGCGTTGTCCATCAATACTAGAATGGGTTTCTATATCTGCTTTTAAGTACACTGGCTAGTTAGTACTGTTCTATTGAAAATATATGCAGTAATTATTTTTATTGTAAATTACATCTTTTATTCTAATCACATGGCCACAACGTTGTGGCAGCAGGAGATTTTATTGTTTTCTTCTTTTAGATTTTGTGGAATGTGATTGCAATAAAAAAATTAAAATTAATTTATTAGACAATATGTGTCCATATAAACTAAGACAAGCACATGGCAAAACCATACGGAAACATAAAATATAAAATCAATAAAAGATCACTTTCTTTAAAAATAAGCCAGCAGCAATATTAATTTGTGAGGTGTACAACAACAATAGATAAATCATTTTCCTTTAAAATTGAACACAAATTCATTCTTCTAGCCTTATGTAACTGTGGGATCAGAATAGATACAAGAACATCTGAAGACGTTCTGTATGTGCAAAAGTATCTTCAAGGTTTGAAAACGATGTGTAGTGTTTTAACTACAATGAAATGTCTCCATGTGCAAGGGCTGTGATAGGTGGATTGTGGTAGAAGACTTTCTTATTCACATTCTTATTTCATCCCGTTTCTCGACAGGATATGCCATCACCAATGCGACAGCGACAGTGGCAGCTGCACAACTGAAACAAGCGGTGGCACTGGGACAAGATCTAGCGACATTTGCTACATATGAGGCCTACCCAGCTTTTGCGGTTGCTGCACGTGGAGATGGATATGGGACATTCTAGAAACTTGGACTAAATGTTAGCATAACATACTCATATCAAGGCATAGATTTTATTATTTTTGTCTAGTTCATAAATGTTTTTGTTTTAACATACCCCTTTAGATCTTGAATCATATATTAATGAGAAAACATAGATTTACATAGTGAGCCTTTTATGAGTTTTTATGGGACAAATATTTATACACTTGAAGAAACAAACATTACCACTAAACAGAGTTCTCAGGTATGCTTTGTTCTGTTTAGTGAATGATAATGTATACTTAATGATGAGCTGCGCAAAGTGAAATGTCGTTTATGTACTTTAAAAAAATCTCTGATAACATTTTCCAAATGGCCCATTCCTTTCTATTTTCAACAGATGGCGCACAACATCATTTTGTGTTGCTCTATCATATTTAATCAAATTGGATTTTATGAAAGACAACATAGACTCCTTGTGTACAACACCAGCTCCCTTTGCCTAAAAGAATCACAACTGTGATCTACTGTGGAGTCAAGAAAGAAAGGAATTGAAACATGAGGATGAGACTACATCAATACCATGTAATGGAATTTTGGAAGAGGCTGTCATATGCATGATGCACAGTATGAGCACGAGGGAAACTGGTGCTTATGACCAAATGAATAAAACCAGAATGGCATATTGGGCAAATATGTTCTGCAAAGATCAGAACACAGTTTTCTTACCAACTTTCTTCCCATGCTTTGTATAGTAACTCTAGGTAAGCAAATTGATTGTAAAAAGGAAAAGGTCTGTTGAGCAGCACATTTGTGGCAAACGGTTCACAATCCAGTGTTTTTCTTTATATTTATTGTGACGATTTTCTTTTGCACAACTAAGGTTTTCTATGCGTAGGAAACTTTTATTTAGTCTTTAGTTTTCAAAGTCTTGTTTATAGATTTATGTTTGTAAAGCTTTCAGGATTTACATTGTTATCACTTACCATAGTTTTATTACAATCTACCATAGCAAAGCATTAGCCGGTGTTTAAATTTGTGTGGATTAGAATGATGTTGTGTTTTGCATCCGCTTTCCTCTTTCCCTTGGTGTGTTCATGTCTCCATTGCCAATTGCACAAACCTCTCACAAAGGCCTCCTCCAAGGATAAAGATTTCAGTGTCAGAGTTAAATCAGTAGGAATTGGAAGTCCTCACCTTCCCCTCTAACATTCATTTCCTGACCACATCTATACCAGATCCTATCAGGGCCCATCAGGTGAGCAGCAAGAGTCATGACAAAATGTTTTCTGTTGCACTGCAGCGACTGTATACTAACTACCTGGTCGATCTATCAGTTTAGAATTTGCACAAGAAAAAAACAAGGCATGAAAACCTCTCTTCATCCATTACCATGTGCCCCTTTGTTCTTTAATGGTCAAAGCTTCTCATATCACTAGTGTCGCCAATCAGTAACACTTTTTGATGTCTTCATCCTCAAATAAACTCAGCTTTTTCTAGAATTTAGTTTTTTAGGCTTGAGGAGTTAAAACGAGATGTAGTCATCCTGCTCTCTGCACATTTGCTTGTGACAAGAACTTTCCAAGCTTTGTGGGGTCAGAGCTACTGGTGCAATGAGATGGAGCGTTGAAACATGCTTGAGTCTCATTCTTAATTCCAGCACAGGCCTTCTTTAGGACAATGTTTAAAATTGCTCTCTGATCAATGTGATCTCAGTTTACTAGTATTAGGTAGAATAAATAAGTTGCTTAGCATATTTCATGGTTTTGATTGACATATGGATTGAATAATTAAAACCCTATTACTTATAGATTTTAAACTTCAAATAATATTATAACATAGAAGTTCATCTCCAGAAGTTCATACTTTTTACCCAATGATAATATTAAGCCTGGGCGGAGTTCGGGGAGTTCTGCTATGCTAAACTCTGCGAAGTGCATAAAAACCTCAGCCACGCTCTGCGGGGCTCTGCGAGCGGCGGAGTGCGTTAAATAGATGCTGTTCGCAGTGATTTTCAGTGCCGGATGTTTGTCCGCACTGTACAATCATCACGAATGGCTCCTTGCACTGTGCAAGTGGGGGCTGCTTCCTTTCTGCCACTGGAGTAAATTTTTTACTCGAGTGGCAGCTTTCTCAATGCGCATGGTCGCAAGCATATGTGACCACTAGCAATAATAAATCTGACCGCCCATGTTGACAAATCTCACCGGGAGGTTGATTTTCTACGCTCGCACTCGCCAGCCTGACGTTGACGAGTGTGAGCGATGAAAAAAGTAATGTCCGCTAAGCGGAGCGGAGTTTTTGGGAACTCCGCAAGCTCCGCATAACGCGGAGTGCGGAAAACCACCCAGGGTTAAATAAGAGGGGTTAATTAGGGTTAAATAAGATATTGCCCTTAAGAAACCCTCTTGACTCTCTGTTCTTTCCACTGACTTCATGACTCCTAAGACCAATTGTAGCAATGGCAGTCCCAGGGGCACCAAAAGGAAGCCAGAATATCATCTACATAGTTGAAGACCAAACTTAGCTTTGAGTCTTCTGGACAATGTGGATCATTTGCATATCATGAAAGTGCAAAACATAAATCACAGACTCAATTCATTTGTTTAATTCACTGGACTGAAATTACCCTCTATGTGTCATTACCACAGCAAACAGCAACTTATTTCATTCAAATTGCTCTGTGTGTATCCAAATATATCTGTACTATATGTGTATTCAGTAGCTTCATAAGAAACTATTTGTTATGGAGTCCACTCTTCTATAGTTTTTTTTCCTTCCCTAAATGTATAATAAACATGTACTCATTGAAGGCTATTCAATGCAAGATTACTTTTTGTGTATATATCCAAAAGACAAGAATTAAAGCTGCTCTGTAGTTGTAAAGATTGCCTTAGCAAATCACTGACTTTACTGCTGTGAGCTACAGCTGCATATGTGTCAGAGGGAGAAGTGACAGTATTACAGAGTGCAATAGCACTTATATTTGTACTTTCAGTACTATCTTTGTATAGTGATTTAACACTGTGAATAAACAATGTGCGGTAATCTTTTATCAATGCTTTGGCAATCACATCTAACGAAATTAAGTGTTACCTGAATTGGCAATGTAAACTCAAACTTTTAATATGTTTGTAAATCTTGCCAAAGGGAGGCAATTGTGTAATTCTTAAGTAACTGGAGGTTGGTAATTGGACATTGAATGCATGATTAAAGTTTATTTACTACAGTGAATCGTCGAGTGTTATCTGTTCTTACTTTTTTCCAGCGATCATAGTTTGAAAGGTGGTTATCTCCTGTTTAAGGAGATAAAGGTCAGTATTTTTGATCTCCCAGCCCTATAGCAATTTTCCTGTCTGTTTTTTGGAACTTCCGATCTGAAGCAAATAACAGCGTCTTATTTATTTATTCTATTTATTTATTGCAATTGAAATTATAGCAAGTACACAGCATATTATCAAACACTAATGCAATTTAATTTAATTGTATAATCAGGGGTTATGACTACTCGATCCTGCTTCAGATCCTTAAATTATGGTGTATATTGATGCAATACTCAAAGCAAACAACGCATTTCTACAAGGTAATTCTGTAAGTATTGGTAAGGAGGAGTAATGTTTGCATAAATGAAATTACTGCGATGACTAACTGACTTCAGTGCACTATGATGTAAAATTGAGAACTCAAATTCTCTGACCAAAACTGAGAGCCTTATTTAGAGTTTGGCAGATGGGCTACTCTATCACAAATGCAGCAAATGTCCTGATCGCCATATTATGAGTGCATTATAGCCTATGACCCTTATTTTGACAAAGCATCCCATCCGCCAAACTCTAATTAAGCCCCAGAGTTACTTTGTTGCGAAGTGATAATGATTACGGTTTATAACCCAAGGGTTCGTGAAGACCTCACACAATGTAAAACAATGTGGTAAACAATGCACAGTGTACTGTTTAATAGGCAAAGGAAGGCAATAGTGCCCTAAAGTTCTGAAAGTGTGTTTACTTAGTCTGGGGTGGTGTCGCCAGTGTCCTGAATTTAGGATCCATGATTTTGATTGCCTAAAATGGGGATATCTCACTATGGGCCTATTTTCGATGGTGGGCAGTTAGACTGCCGCCCTCTATAATGTCGGTCATGTGACCAACCGACAAGCAGGTGGCGTTCCGACGGCCCAATTAGTATGTGACTGCAGAGCTGATGGTCTCAAAGTGCTCATGTACACGGCACCTTGTGCTGCGGCCTATGAAAAGTGTTGCAGCACAAGCCGGTGTGTAAATGAGCACTTCCTGCACCTCCATGAACCACGTGCTATGCACCATGTGGTGCATGACACATGGTGCATGGAGGTACATGGGGACCCACAATCTGCCCCTGCATGAGGGACAGGAACCATATTTGGGCCCCCCAATGACCCTTTCTGACAGCCTTTACATGGTGGTGTTCCCGCAATGTAAAGTCTGTCGGCAAGGGATATCCAAATCTGGACTGCACTGCCTGACTCTGCACCACCGTCATGGTCAGAGGCAGCTCCGACTGCCGCTTTGTTGGGAACTTAAATCCTGTCGGAGGCAGCAGTCGTGCTTCCGTCAGCTGTGAGCTGACCGCCACACATTGTAATGCGACGGTTGGCCCAAAGAGCTATCCTCGCTCGTACAACCACTGACAGGCTGTTGGTGGCGGTTCGATCACCATTATAATGAGGCCCTATGTTGGGTTTTTTGGGGCTCCAGATAAATGGCTGTTTATTTAGTTTGGATCAGCCTCATAATAATGGGAGGTAAACTCTACTTTGACCTGCGACAATTAGTGCACCAAGCCAGGGGCACAAATGGCTTGTCTCAGATCACACAGGATTCTCTATTTTCAGCTATCTAACAAACACAGTTGCTTCTGGAAAGTGGATTCTGGACAACTGCAATAACAGCAGGGACAATGAAGGAAGAAAATTATATAAGGTGGTACAGAAAGGCAGTGTGCTTATTAGGCCCTGTTATGTGGCAAATTCCTTTTGTACAATATTCCTATTGCTAGTAATTGCCAAGCAGTAATGAAGAGGACAAAACATAACATATCTAAAATCCATATTAAAATGTCTCATGATCTCACTGGCAAAAATCATTCAATTTTATATATGGGCAATCTTCACATATACCAATAATGTTTCCAACTCTCTAACATAGCAATTTTGTGTATATGGTAGCTACTTTTCCATCACTTCATAGGTATTAAGAAGAGATTTTCTGAACATAACTAACCAGTGAAAGGACTAGCTCCACAAGCATGCTTATTTTATTAGGCCAAGATCTCCATTAAACACTATGCGACCACCTTTGTGTTTTAATTTAACTGGTGCAAGACATTCTTACAATAATTTGGATTCAAATCACCCCCTACAAGCTGCTGTTGGTTGTAAGCTTTAGTTGATTGTTATTTAACAGAGTGGAGTTTGCTTTCCACATGGATCAATCCTAGATTTTAGCTACATTAACAGCTTGATGTGAGAAGTAAAACATGGTATTACATTTAATACTCCTTGTTGTGCCATATCAATGTGGGTTGTTATAGTTGTCTAGAATATTCATTATCTCTTTCTTGTCTTAATATTTGTGCTTGGGGATTATTGAAGGTTTCAACAATAAAAAGAAGATAAATTATCCATTTAGCAGCATATCACTCACATTTCTGGTATTCTAGCCCCTGTATTAGAATAGAGAATTCATTTTTGTGGTCGTTTTCTACACTGTTGAGTAAAGGGCATACTTTTCGTTAAAAAAGTGAAAAATCAGGAAGCTGATCCCAAAGTTGCCATATTCCATGGTATAATTCAAATCATTAGTAGTAAGATTTATGCAACCATGCAAATATTTATATGTAGCAGTGCCCCATCATAGATCATGAACACTAGTTGGGTGAAAACGTAGCACTCATGACAGTCCCCATGATTTGTAAAAATATCCCTGAACAGAGAGCAAAACATTAAGTCAGAATGTAAACTCCGCACAGGAGTCATCAGAGTTGGTAGAGATTGGTATAGTCAGGTTGTTTTTCGTGGGCATTATTCAATGCTTCTGAACTCTAAGTTTGGCTAATGTGTTTACGTCTTCATTGACTGTCCATCTTTACAAATAAATCTCTAGTGAAGTCAAAATATAAGTTCTTAAATTCATTATTGAACATGGTACTATCCATAATCAGAGCTGTTGGGTAACAGACCCACATCCGTGCAGGCCAAAGTGTTAATTTCTGCTGTAGGGGAGAAGCCCCCTCTGTGCAGGACAACATTCTGATTTCCACAGGCCATATTTTCCAAATATTAGGACCTAAGTCTTGCCAGCATTAAGGTTTATCAAGTTTGCACTCATCCTCACTGGAATACCTTGAGGCTGATTTTAAGGAACAGTTCTTGCTCTTGAGACGGACAGTAAATGCATCATTCATGTACGAGACATATTACACTCGAAAGGATTTTATCAGCTGTGTAAGTGGTTGTAATTAGGTACTGAAAGCGATAGAAGAGAGGGAGTAACCTACAGGAGGGAAATTCAGGATTTTCATCTGTCCACTTGAGAAAAAAGAGAACCATGAAAGGCAAACCACAGGCTGACCTACTGCTGCTGGCTGATGAACCAAGAGATTGTGGTCCACTTTAATAAACGATTCAGAAAAGGGGGTGGTGATGAACAGAGTGTCTGAATTAAGCAGACCACTCTTACCCAGTCCAAAGATCAGGGTTTGATCCATCACCGTTATATATCTCACTGCACCATCCCAGCTCAGAACCTGGCTATATGCAAATCAGTCTGTCCCTGGCCCAGTGCATCATGGGAACAGGGCAGACTAAACTACCTAGCCAATTCTTCACCAGAAAGGAGACAAGCTACCGGGGACCGGTTTCTGGCATTTCAGACGTCTTCGGTCCGGCTTGCTTGAATCCTGATGGTGCAGTGAGAAAGGGACTCATGTCTGAGTATACCCTGCCACACCAATAGTGGCCAAAAACGATTCAGAAAAGGGGGTGGTGATGAACAGAGTGTCTGAATTAAGCAGACCACTCTTACTCAGATGTGAGTCCCTAGCTCATTGCACCATCAGGATTCAAGCTAGCCGGGCTGAAGACGGCTGAAATGCCAGAAACCGGTCCCCGGTAGCTTGTTTCCTTGCCAGTATAAGAATTGGTTTGGTAGTTTGGTCTGCCCTGTTCCCATGATGCACTGGGCCAGGGTCAGACTAATTTGCATATAGCCAAGTTCTGAGCTGGGATGGTGCAGTGAGCTAAAAAATGGTGATGGATCAAGCCCTGATCTTTGGACTGGGTAAGAGTGGTCTGCTTAATTCAGACACTCTGTTCATCACCACCCCCTTTTCTGAATCATTTTTGTCCACCATAAGCGTGGAAGGGTATACTCAGATGTGAGTTCCTAGCTCATTGCACCATCAGGATTCAAGCAAGCCGGGCCGAAGACGGCTGAAATGCCAGAAACTGGTCCCCGGTAGCTTGTTTCCTTCCCAGTATAAGAATTGGCTTGGTAGTTTGGTCTGCCCTGTTCCCATGATGCACTGGGCCAGGGTCAGACTAATTTGCATATAGCCAAGTTCTGAGCTGGGATGGTTCAGTGAGCTAAAAAACGGTGATGGATAAAGCCCTGATCTTTGGACTGGGTAAGAGTGGTCTGCTTAATTCAGACACACTGTTCATTACCACCCCCTTTTCTGAATCATTTTTGTCCACCATAAGCGTGGAAGGGTATACTCAGATGTGAGTCCCTAGCTCATTGCACCATCAGGATTCAAGCAAGCCGGGCCGAAGACGGCTGAAATGCCAGAAACCGGTCCCCGGTCGCTTGTTTCCTTCCCAGTATAAGAATTGGCTTGGTAGTTTGGTCTGCCCTGTTCCCATGATGCACTGGGCCAGGGTCAGACTAATTTGCATATAGCCAAGTTCTGAGCTGGGATGGTGCAGTGAGCTAAAAAACGGTGATGGATCAAGCCCTGATCTTTGGACTGGGTAAGAGTGGTCTGCTTAATTTAGACACTCTGTTCATCACCACCCCCTTTTCTGAATCATTTTTGTCCACCATAAGCGTGGAAGGGTATACTCAGATGTGAGTCCCTAGCTCATTGCACCATCAGGATTCAAGCAAGCCAGGCCGAAGACGGCTGAAATGCCAGAAACCGGTCCCCGGTAGCTTGTTTCCTTCCCAGTATAAGAATTGGCTTGGTAGTTTGGTCTGCCCTGTTCCCATGATGCACTGGGCCAGGGTCAGACTAATTTGCATATAGCCAAGTTCTGAGCTGGGATGGTGCAGTGAGCTAAAAAACAGTGATGGATGAAGCCCTGATCTTTGGACTGGGTAAGAGTGGTCTGCTTAATTCAGACACTCTGTTCATCACCAACCTCTTTTCTGAATCAATTTTGTCCACCATAAGCGTGGAAGGGTATACTCAGATGTGAGTCCCTAGCTCATTGCATCATCAGGATTCAAGCAAGCCGGGTCGACGACGGCTGAAATGCCAGAAACCGGTCCACGGTAGCTTGTTTCCTTCCCAGAATAAGAATTGGCTTGGTAGTTTGGTCTGCCCTGTTCCCATGATGCACTGGGCCAGGGTCAGACTAATTTGCATATAGCCAAGTTCTGAGCTGGGATGGTGCAGTGAGCTAAAAAACGGTGATGGATCAAGCCCTGATCTTTGGACTGGGTAAGAGTGGTCTGCTTAATTCAGACACTCTGTTCATCACCACCCCCTTTCCTGAATCATTTTTGTCCACCATAAGCGTGGAAGGGTATACTCAGATGTGAGTCCCTAGCTCATTGCACCATCAGGATTCAAGCAAGCCGGGCCGAAGACGGCTGAAATGCCAGAAACCGGTCCCCGGTAGCTTGTTTCCTTCCCAGTATAAGAATTGGCTTGGTAGTTTGGTCTGCCCTGTTCCCATGATGCACTGGGCCAGGGTCAGACTAATTTGCATATAGCCAAGCTCTGAGCTGGGATGGCTCAGTGAGCTAAAAAACGGTGATGGATCAAGCCCTGATCTTTGGACTGGGTAAGAGTGGTCTGCTTAATTCAGACACTCTGTTCATCACCACCCCCTTTTCTGAATCATTTTTGTCCACCATAAGCGTGGAAGGGTATACTCAGATGTGAGTCCCTAGCTCATTGCACCATCAGGATTCAAGCAAGCTGGGCCGAAGACGGCTGAAATGCCAGAAACCGGTCCCAGGTAGCTTGTTTCCTTCCCAGTATAAGAATTGGCTTGGTAGTTTGGTCTGCCCTGTTCCCATGATGCACTGGGCCAGGGTTAGACTAATTTGCATATAGCCAAGCTCTGAGCTGGGATGGCGCCGTGAGCTAAAAAACGGTGATGGATCAAGCCCTGATCTTTGGACTGGGTAAGAGTGGTCTGCTTAATTCAGACACTCTGTTCATCACCACCCCCTTTTCTGAATCATTTTTGTCCACCATAAGCGTGGAAGGGTATACTCAGATGTGAGTCCCTAGCTCATTGCACCATCAGGATTCAAGCAAGCCGGGCCGAAGACGGCTGAAATGCCAGAAACCGGTCCCCGGTAGCTTGTTTCCTTCCCAGTATAAGAATTGGCTTGGTAGTTTGGTCTGCCCTGTTCCCATGATGCACTGGGCCAGGGTCAGACTAATTTGCATATAGCCAAGTTCTGAGCTGGGATGGTGCAGTTAGCTAAAAAACTGTGATGGATCAAGCCCTGATCTTTGGACTGGGTAAGAGTGGTCTGCTTAATTCAGACACTGTTCATCACCACCCCTTTTTCTGAACCACTTTAATAAAGGCAGCTTTATTTTAAAAAGAATCATGGCAAGTCACTGACTTCCAATTCTGCAGCTAGAGCAGTCTCAATTGCCTTTCCAGGATGGGAAATGGCATTTACAACGCAGGCAGAACAAAGCGTTCCGTTACCCCACAAGTGTTACCACTGTTGTTTTATCCACGTATATGCGTGGCAAAGGCAGTTAGCACTCTAGAGTCAGAGTGGATCAGTGGGGATAATGGAAGTAAGAACAGGAAAGATTGGTATGCAGCATGGTACGAAGGGCTGGGAGCCAGGTTGTAGGGCTCAAGGCGGGGGTCAGGGTGGTTTTTAGGGCTGGAGGCTGGTTGTAGGGCTCAGGGCGGGTGGCGGGGGTAGGGGTAGTTGCTGGGGGTTGGCAGTTTTTAGGGCTAGGAGATGGGTTTTTGGGCTCAGGGTGGGGGTTGGGGAAATTTAAGGGCTGGGGCCAGTTTTAGGACTCAGGGTGGGGGGGCTGGGTGCCCAGTTTTAGGGCTCAGGGCAGGGGGCTCGGGTGTAATCTTTGCCATGCACGTACCTGTGCAAATCATGCCTTTAAAATGAAATGTGTTGCAAAGGCATGCGTGGTAAAGGTGTGGTTGTAGCAGGTGGTGCAAAGCTCCTCCGCCATAATGGAGGAGCCGCCGCTGGCAGATTTCACTCTGGGTCAAGAGTGGACCTTTTGGAATATGATGAGAAGAAACTACATCATTGTTTCAAGGTGTCGCTCACTCAAACACAATTGTGGCTTGTTTTTGGCTCATTCTGATCCCGCTTCCCTGACTGAATTTAGGCCGAACTGAGAGGTCTTTTAACTGTCATCAGGTTTTTTTACTCTGAGTGATAGAAATTCCTGTGATCCCATGTTGTCTTTTGTGCAAGTTTGCTTCTCAACCTGTACCTCAGATAAGCCACTAAAATATATATATTATAACTAGTAACTAGAAGATTATCAAAATCGATGACCATAAGAACTTCAATTGATACTGGGAGAAAGATTTCCTAAGATTTTGCGTCAGGGTTGTGCCACATTTGTGGTGAGGACCAGACGCAAAATAATTTTCATTCACTAATACATGTTAAGCCACTTTGATTGGCTTTGCGTGAATTTGTAAATAAAAAGTAACGCAAGGCAGTGCATAGTGCTGCTTTGTGTTACCTTGCATATAGAAGGCATTCCATGGGTGGAGCGTGGACTTTCCTTTGCATCCACATTCCCAGATTTACAAAGACTTGTAAACCTGGCTATGTGTCAACATGCTATGTCTTCCCCAGAGAGGTATAACAAGGAGAAATATCTTTTTTCTTTTCATTATTTGACTTTTCCACATTTTTTGCATTTTGCTGCACATATAGAATGAGGAAAACACAGCTAAGGACTGTTTGTGCAGGAAGGTGTCCCTTTCTGCACAAAAACAATCCTACCTGTAATGCAGTCACCCTTGCACCATGGCGCAACGGTTCCTGCGTTGGCGCTTGGCAGCACACAGTGTACCACCACTAGGAGGCAGCAGTAAGACCCCTATTTTTAATCTAAAAGTTAAACTTATAATAAAAAATGTTTTAATAATTATATGGCAATTTACAAAATAGATATGCTTTAATACTTATAAGAAATATTTTTCATATTTCTTTTTGAGTTAAATATATATATATTTTCAATTTCCCTATACTTTACCATAGGAGGACTCCACAGTTGAGTTGGAGCAGAGCTCTCTGCATGGTATAGTATAAGAAAAAAAAACTTGAAAATAAATATTGTTTTAAATGTAGAACAAAATAAAGAAAATGTGACACTTTAAAAACAATTATTGTTACATTTAAATTTAAATTCAGACTAGGATATTAGGTTTTTTAATATTTAAATAACATATTTCTATAATATTTTCATACATATTTTTAGCATTACATTCTATTCATATGTTTAATTATTTAAAATCATTTATTGTAACATTGTTTCATATGGTATTTTATTTTAATTGCCTACCTACATTATTTTCATTGGGAAGGTGCTGTGGTACCCGTGGTTGGCCGTGTGTGGTGCTAAGCTTACTAGCATATTTTTAAAGGAGTAATTTGCACTCAGATTTTGTGGCTAAGCAAAAAGTACTAAACTCAAAAGTGAAAGATATATTTGTAAATAGGGCCCACACAGATACCTGAATAGAGTTGGCTGGCTAATGCGCTAACAAATAGGGCTGCTAAAGGAACTAAATCAAAGTCAACAAATTTGAACTTTGATGGTCTAACAGTTTGTTCCTGTAACATAAGGGGCTTGGTAAGAATTGTTGCAGAAAGTGATGTGCAGGACTTCCTTCGATAAATGTAACGTGCTGTGCTTCAGGAGATGTAGACACATAAGACTTAATCTAGTCTAAGTTATGTGAAATTTTATAATAGAGCTACTAAGTAAGTAACTATGGCTATCCCTCTGGTGGCCTTGCTATTTATTTTTCATCAGATATTCATATTGAAAATAAAAACACTGGCATTAAAATAAGCACAGATTCTAGCCATTAAGATACAACTAGCGGAGACTGTAGGCCGTAAACGTCAGATTACCTCAGTAAACCTCACAAATATCTATTTTATTTCCACAGTCCACCAAGAAAAAAGAGAATTGGAGCAACTAATCAGCTGTTTGGATGTTCTATGTGCTGGACATAATGAGCATACATTTATCTTATTACCCAAACGTTTCAACTAGTGGACCAGATGATGGGTAGATCTCCTTTTTAGGTCAAGACTAGTGCAGCGCATGCGCTGCTCTAGAAAATAACCTCTTGGAATCACTTCAGCCTTTTACCAAACTTGTGCAAGTGGCTTTTTTTTTTACACACCTTGTATTGGCCATTGCGTGAAATTAAAGCACACAATTGGCCAAAGGCGAGTGCATGTCCCGCCTTTTGTCTAAACGTCAAATCCCATGGCATTTTGGTCTCGGGAGCGAGCAGAGGAGCACAGGCTGGCAGATGCATTCCTCCCTCATCATGGATAATTAAACACAGTGGGGGGCTTTAACTTTAGCAGCAGTGCTTGTTTTCATTTCTCCATGCCTGCCTCAAAGAAAAGGAAACCTCAGTTGGTATGCAGGAGGTACTTGTTTATTTATACCAGCAAAGTAAACATTTTTCATAGCAAGAGGACTAAATCAAAGGCGCCACTTTAACAGCATGCATACACAATCCACCTCAAGTCTTCGTATTTTTTTTTTAAATAAAGCACGTACTACCGGAAATACGGCAATATCTTCTGGTAAAAGAGTGGCAGAATTCCCAGCTATGAAAGAATGGACTCGGAAATGCATGTTTATGGAAAGGGGTTTTCACTTGAGCTTGTCTGCTAATTAGTGCCACATGGTTTTTTGGAGCATGTGCCCTGGGAAGCGCTTTCCCGCATGACAGTCATCCTGAAATAAGTGCTGAGATTGGAGCAGATGAAAATAGGACAAAACATAGACCGAAGGCTATTCTAAAAATGTGCTCACAGACTGGGTGAGGGGGAGAGAGAATGGCTGTCTGAAATAGATTAATTCCCACATTTGAGTTCAATCATCAGAACGATTAAGCCAGGCTAACTCTATAAGAAGCTCCAGTGGCATACAACTTATTTACCCCAAAATAAAGTCTTGTGGAAATCTCAATACTGCATATTGTACGGTCAGGTAGGCCTACCTCAGCACAGGCTGGCCTCTTTTCAAATAGTATACTGTGGGCATTAATATTAATCAAATTCAATATTGCTATTCTTAAAAAGTACACAGGATTTTCAGCATAATATTGTTAAATGCTCAGTTCACCTGTGTAATGTTCTGAAACTTACGCAAACAAGTGGTAAGGGCATATTAGCCAAACAGTCACATTGACACAGGGGACGGTTAGCACATTGTGAACATTCGTGTCAAAAGAGTGAACTAGGACAATCAGAGAGAACAGCCTCTCATAGGTTAAATGAAACTGGTGTACCTTGTACGAAATGGAACTGCCCAATAATATTGCCCTGGTTTTTCATTCAATGTATTCATTTATTTAGATGTGGCAAATGGTGTTAATCTGTATAAGTATTCGACACAACAACTTAATGTCTTTTTTATGTCCAAATTTAAATGAATTAAACCTGTCAACGTAAATACACTCCACATAATTCCACTCAGTACCACATAATTACACAGCACATAGTTACACTCTATTCAATGCAACATAAGTACACTCCACGTAATACCACTGTGCCACATAATTACACTCTACTCAATGCAACATAAATACACTCAACATAATACCAGTCAGTGTGACATAGTTACACTCCACATAATTACCCTACTCAATACAACATAAATACACTCCACATCTCCACATCCCACTCAGTACCACATAATTACAAGCCACATAATTACACTCTACTCAATGCAACATAAATACACTCAACATAATACGACTCAGTACCACATAATTACACTCTATGCAAAGCAACATAAATACACTCCACATAATACCGATGTGCCACATAATTACATGCCACATAATTACACTCTACTCAATGCAACATAAATACACTCCACATGCCACTCAGTGCCACATAATTACAAGCCACATAATTATACTCTCCTCAATGCAACATAAATACACTCCACATAACACCACTCAGTGCCACACAATGATATGCTACATAATTACACTGCACTCAATGCAACATACACTCCAAATAATACCACTCAGTGCCAAATAATTACACGCCACATAATTTCACTCTATTGAATGCAACACACACTCCACATAATACCACTGCATGCCACATAATTACATGCCGACAAATAATGTTATCCTGAGCACTCAGTGCACTTTTTCAACAAAGTTAACTTTAAAGTTCCTGGTGGGTGCCCTCGTCGTCGCACGTAGCCTGAACGTGCCTTAGAAAATCAAGCATATGTTGAGGTTAGGGACACTAGCCTCTGGACTGGGCTCTCCAATAATAACGAAAACCAAAGTTTTCTCATTAGATTATTCAAGATTTATTCCATTTCGAACACTTCAAAATTGTTCATTTAAACGTGGTATTTATTATTCTTGCCAACATAATAGAAATCTTATGTGGTGTAATACGTCCTTATGTTAATCCATGTTTTCAAAATACCCAATGCATTTCGGGTCAAACAACAGCAATGACCCTTCGTCAGGGGTCTAAATAAAGGAAATCAAACAGGACCAAAATTAGTCACCCCACATAATGGCCGACAATTTAAAAAATATACCATGTACCATTGCTGTAAATCTCACTTCGTGAGAAAGAAGAGCGAAAAAATGGAAAAAGTCGTGATAAAACAAGAACCCAAATGTACCAGATCAAGAATACATAGTGCTCGGTTTAAAAATGCATGGACGAGCAGAAGAGTGCTCCACCTTTATACTGTGAAAAAATCATAGCGCTTGCCACTGTCACTCAATCGAAAACATCAGCGTTCCAAAACAAATCACAATAGTCCCAGAACTTACATGCTTATACTCGCGTTCGCGCTTCCATAGATTTTGGCAAGTTTACAACTAACCAACTACCTTCGTTCTAATAGGATAATGCGTGTGTCACGTGATCGCCGTTGCAACCAATCGCGTTGCGGAGCCGTGGTCACGTGAGGGGAGTATGCTGGCTTCAAAATAAGGAAACAATACCGCGATAATATCGGGGCTTAAGCACAAAAATGCGTCTGTAAACACACGCTTAGCGCTGAGCATGCATAGTGACAAAAGGTGCGAAAAACATAGGGACTCAGGTAAACTAAAATAAAATAAAATAAACGAATTGAACATAACGTATAATCAAACCTTACTGCATGCACAAATCATCCCATAGCATTTTGACACATATTAAGGGAAACAGGACCTGGGCACAAGTCAATGACAGTGTTAAGTGAGTCATAAGACCCACGCATACTCAATGCGATCGTTCAAACCCATGGGCTGGGAAGAGTTCAGTTTTTTAATCCATTGGAACTCTGCTCTTAGTCCTTGTTTCATGGGATCCATGTCTGGGCGCTGATGAATTACCTCGATTACCATGAATTTTAGCTGTGATATTTGGTGATTCATTTCTTTCCAATGGCACGCTATTGCTGACTTGAGATTGCAGAGTCTAATATTGCTTTTATGTTCCGTGATGCGGATTTTCACTTTACGTTCAGTTTGCCCGACGTATACCTTGCCACATGGGCACTTTATCACATATATACAATTTGCTGTGTCGCAATTACCAGAATACTCCAATTCAATGGGAAAGCCTTTGGTTGGATGCATCATAATGTTTCCACAGATGACGTTGTTGCAATGAATGCAATTAAAACATTTGGACATTCCTTTCCATGTTTTTTTCTCTTTACTTGGAGTGTTCAACACTTCTTTCAGATTTTTTGATCTTTGATATGCGAAGGTCACATGATCGTTATATATGTCTTTCAAATCAGGTTCATTTTGTACCAGGTGCCAATGTTTATTGATAATTCTTTTGATTTTCTCTGAATCTGACGAGTATTTAAGTACACATACAGTTTTTTGGTTGGTTGGTTTAGTTTTGGGTGTCAATAAATCAATCCTCTTGATTTTGTCGACTTTATCTATGGCTTGTATAAGAATATCATCCGGATACCCTCTTTGTTTATACTTTGCAGTTTGTTGCAGGATTGATTTTTTAGCTTGTTCTTCATCCGATGTTATTCTCTTCAGTCGTGTGTATTGCGAAAAAGGCAAATGTCATACGCGAATATTTTCATGCAAAAATTCGAAAGAGATCATATACTTGGAGGGTATCCGGATGATATTCTTATACAAGCCATAGCTAAAGTCGACAAAATCAAGAGGATTGATTTATTGACACCCAAAACTAAACCAACCACCCAAAAAACTGTATGTGTACTTAAATACTCGTCAGATTCAGAGAAAATCAAAAGAATTATCAATAAACATTGGCACCTGGTACAAAATGAACCTGATTTGAAAGACATATATAACGAT
The DNA here is from genome assembly GCF_964263255.1 of Lissotriton vulgaris. Lineage (NCBI taxonomy): Eukaryota > Metazoa > Chordata > Amphibia > Caudata > Salamandridae > Lissotriton > Lissotriton vulgaris. The sequence goes on from NW_028242383.1 coordinate 231,469, forward strand.
CATGTGACCTTCGCATATCAAAGATCAAAAAATCTGAAAGAAGTGTTGAACACTCCAAGTAAAGAGAAAAAAACATGGAAAGGAATGTCCAAATGTTTTAATTGCATTCATTGCAACAACGTCATCTGTGGAAACATTATGATGCATCCAACCAAAGGCTTTCCCATTGAATTGGAGTATTCTGGTAATTGCGACACAGCAAATTGTATATATGTGATAAAGTGCCCATGTGGCAAGGTATACGTCGGGCAAACTGAACGTAAAGTGAAAATCCGCATCACGGAACATAAAAGCAATATTAGACTCTGCAATCTCAAGTCAGCAATAGCGTGCCATTGGAAAGAAATGAATCACCAAATATCACAGCTAAAATTCATGGTAATCGAGGTAATTCATCAGCGCCCAGACATGGATCCCATGAAACAAAGACTAAGAGCAGAGTTCCAATGGATTAAAAAACTGAACTCTTCCCAGCCCATGGGTTTGAACGATCGCATTGAGTATGCGTGGGTCTTATGACTCACTTAACACTGTCATTGACTTGTGCCCAGGTCCTGTTTCCCTTAATATGTGTCAAAATGCTATGGGATGATTTTTGCATGCAGTAAGGTTTGATTATACGTTATGTTCAATTCGTTTATTTTATTTTATTTTAGTTTACCTGAGTCCCTATGTTTTTCGCACCTTTTGTCACTATGCATGCTCAGCGCTAAGCGTGTGTTTACAGACGCATTTTTGTGCTTAAGCCCCGATATTATCGCGGTATTGTTTCCTTATTTTGAAGCCAGCATACTCCCCTCACGTGACCACGGCTCCGCAACGCGATTGGTTGCAACCGCGATCACGTGACACACGCATTATCCTATTAGAACGAAGGTAGTTGGTTAGTTGTAAACTTGCCGAAATCTATGGAAGCGCGAACGCGAGTATAAGCATGTAAGTTCTGGGACTATTGTGATTTGTTTTGGAACGCTGATGTTTTCGATTGAGTGACAGTGGCAAGCGCTATGATTTTTTCACAGTATAAAGGTGGAGCACTCTTCTGCTCGTCCATGCATTTTTAAACCGAGCGCTATGTATTCTTGATCTGGTACATTTGGGTTCTTGTTTTATCACGACTTTTTCCGTTTTTTCGCTCTTCTTTCTCACGAAGTGAGATTTACAGCAATGGTACATGGTATATTTTTTAAATTGTCGGCCATTATGTGGGGTGACTAATTTTGGTCCTGTTTGATTTCCTTTATTTAGACCCCTGACGAAGGGTCATTGCTGTTGTTTGACCCGAAATGCATTGGGTATTTTGAAAACATGGATTAACATAAGGACGTATTACACCACATAAGATTTCTATTATGTTGGCAAGAATAATAAATACCACGTTTAAATGAACAATTTTGAAGTGTTCGAAATGGAATAAATCTTGAATAATCTAATGAGAAAACTTTGTTTTTCGTTATTATTGGAGAGCCCAGTCCAGAGGCTAGTGTCCCTAACCTCAACATATGCTTGACATAATTACATGCCACATGAATACACTCTACTCAACGCAACATATACACTCCACAAAATACCACTCAGTGCGACATAGTTACATGCCACATAATGACACTCCACTCAATGCAACATAAACACACTCCACTTAATATCACTCAGTGCCACATAATTACATGCCACATATTTACACTCTACTCAATACAACATTACACGCCACAAAATACCACTCAGTGCGACATAGTTACAAGCCACACAATTACACCTAACTCAATACAACATAAACACACTCCATATAATACAACTCAGTGCCACATAATTACACGCCACATAATGATATTCTACTGTATGCAACATACACTACACATAATACCACTCAGTGTCACATAATGACACGTCACATAATTACACTCTATTCAATGCAACATAAATCCACTCCACATAATACTGTGCCACATAATTACACGCCACATAATAACACCTGACTCAATGCAACATAAACACACTCCATATAATACCACTCAGTGCCACATAATTACACACCACATATTTAGGGTTGTATGGCGTTTCAACGCATGCTTTTACAACGCATGCCATTACGATGCAACTTTTACAACGCAAGTCGTTACAATGACTTGCGTTGGGGGTGCTGGATAGTGAATAGTTTAATTTACTATTCCAACTCCAGTGGATTGTAGGGAAGGTGTTGGATAGTAATTAAACTATTCCCTATCCTAGAGCGCCCTCCAGTGCAATTCGTTGTAATGACTTGCGTTGTAAAAGTTGCGTCGTAATTGCAGTGCATTGTAAAAGTTGCGTTGTAAAGGATGTTTCCCCATATTTACACTCTACTCAATGCAGCATATACACTCCACAAAATACCACTCAGTTCCACATAATTACAAGCCACATAATAATTACGCCTAATTCAATGCCACATAAACACACTCCACATACCACTCAGTGCCACATAATTACACACCACATATTTGCACTCTACTCAAGGCAACATACACACTCCATAAAATACCACTCACTGCGACATAGTTACAAGCCACACAATTACACCTAACTCAATGTAACATAAAACACTCCATATAATACAACTCAGTGCCACATAATTACACTCTACTCAATGCAACCTATACACTCCACAAAATAACACTCAGTGCGACATAGTTGCACGCCACATAATTACAATCTACTCAATGCAACATAAATACACTCCACATAATACCACTGTGCCACATAATTACACATCACATAATTACACTCTACTCAATGCAACATAAATATACTTAACATAATATCACTCAGTGCCACATATTTACATGCCACATAATTACTCTACTCAATGCAACATAAATACACTCCACATAATACCACTCGGTGCCACATAATTACACGCCACATAATTGCAGTCTACTCAATGCAACATAAATACTCTCCACATAAATGCAGTCTATGCCACATACCACCAATCAACATAAATGCACTCCACATCATGACATAATTTCACTAAGCATCATTTCACTCATCACCACAGTTCCAGGCCACACAATTCAACTCCACACATTTCCAATACTCAACACATAACTATACACCAAACCACATATTTCAACTACACAACTCCACAATCCACAACGTACCTCCAATCCACACCATATAGTGGCACCACCTGAGCACCAAACTTCACTCACCACCACCATTTTAAATCAGCGCACCACCTAAGCATCACCTAAACATCACCTAAGCATCACGTCAGCCTGTCCTCGGTATATGGCATCTGTTGATTCTCCCCTATTGTCCGTCCGCTGCTCGTGTTCTAATTAAATTACAGTTTTACAAACTCCACTCCCCCGTTATTTATGTCCCGCTCCCCCATAACAAAAACAATTATAACAAACAAGCATGAGAACATGCAGGAAGAAGTTGCCAGCAGTGCAAGTACAAGAAAACTAGAAGACATTTTTTTATGTTAACATCTTTTTTTAATCAGGTTATTCAGTTGTATATAATGTTGTCTTGGTTTGAATAAAGGTAAATAAAAAACTTAACACTTTTTATTATAACTTTTCCACATGATGCACAGCAGCCACAATGCTCTACAACATAGCCAAAAGTTCTGGCTAAACACAAGGTCTCAAAGGCGAGATCTATTGGCTATGCCAATAATTGTTCTTTTTTTTCTGCCAGAATCCTGATAAAGTGGCACCAGTTCATACACGTGAAAAATTGGGCATGCAACTGTTAAAATCATGACACACATTTCTTGAGACATTTAAAATACACAGTAAAGTAGCAAGGAGGACACATTTCTAAAACTGGGGCATGAAATGGGAAACTGTCAGTTAAAGTGCAACAAATTGTGAAAATAGGCACACTCGAACATTACCGCAGAGCCTCTAAATAGACACAAAGTCATATATGCCTTATCCGGGTCTCAGTGGTTGACAATGTATCATCTGTAATATACCAAACTAATGCCAAACAATGGTTGGGGATCAATGGATTCAGTAATTCGTAGTACATGTAGGGATTAAGAATCATAGAAGGAGACCTGAATGATAAAATGAGAACTTTAAAAGTCAATCAAGGGGCTATATGTGTAGCCAATGAGGAGCACAAACCAACAAAAAGATAATAGGAAAGTGGTTTAGGAGGCAAAATAGGAAAACAACGGCAACCTATGGTGTGATCTGATTTCTAGTATGTGGCCCTAATGACACCTATAGGATTTAGGAGTACATTAATAATTTGAATAAGGTTAACAAAAATAAGATGGCAATTCAAATTCTTCCAGATTCCTGGGAAAAACATCTCAAGCAGTGCTTTGTTATAAAAATGCAGCGATTGTTGAGCTTTCAACAAATTCTAGCCCTGATTCCAGCCCGCAATTTGATGCAATCCAGGTTGTGAGTCTGATTGAGGGCTGCAGATTAAATGGTGCCCAGGGCAGAAAAGTGCACCAGCTGCCGTTTAAGGTAAGTACAGATAACTGGAACTTTATCAAATCCTGTTACTTAGTCATTACTTTTTTACTTGAATACTGCCCAATCATGGTAGTTGCCAAAACAAAAAGGAATACACTACAATTGCTCCAGTCATCCCCTCATAGCCCTGCTGGAAATAGAGGTAAAATACTATGCCAATGAGCTACTGGAAGAGCTTTCTGGTAGGTGGAAAATAATCAACTATTGCCCTGATATCAGATGAGCAGTCAATCAGTTCACACCAACTCTGACTATCTGCATACTCTCTCAATGTTCATATATGGTAGAATTAATTTGACCAAAGTACCTGCATGCCAGCTTTGCTAGATTTACAGGTCACATTTGGTGAGTTGAGAGGGGTCTATTATCAATTCACCAAACCAAAGTTATCCCACTATTATTGATAGCCATTCAGGCCCTTTATTCTAATACATGGGTCGGAATTAGCTTGGTCTGTAGGGAATTGTATCTTGTAAGATCAACTCAAATCAGACACTGAAACAACAGTGCGTGTTGCACACCCTCTATTTAATTTATAACTATCAGATATGGGGCCTTGCATGAGTAAGGTCAATAGTCATCTCACCAGACTAGGGTGCAAGTAGGCCGTGACCTTACAATATGCCACAGATTTCATAATTCTCATTACAATGCACAATGGGCTCCAAAAGGTTATTAAACTCCCTGGAGAAATATTGAAAAAAGTAGATGTTGGAAGTTACCATTGAAAAGACCAAGGTCAAGGTGCCTGGACACAAGTTTCCTTTCAGCAACACTAACGCTGGTCAGTGATACTTTGAAGGCAACAAATTGAAATCTATTATTAACTACACATATTTAGGGGTTGGCTTCCATGGAGAGGGAGGAGCATCAATGTAACCTTGCTGCAAGGAAATCAATGCCTTAACCTTGCAAAAACCTAAAAGACCATTCATTTTTACCTAAGTTAAAGTAATTAAAGGTAACTTAATGCCGATCTTGACATACATTGTTGAGTTTTTTCATGAAAACCTCTGCACTAGCTGGATGTTGCCTACTGTAGCCAATAAAGGATACTTTTTCGATTATCACACTCAATGAGGCAGTCTCAAGAGAGACCTGAGTTCAGCTTAGTAAACGAATACAAGATCAATCATCCAATCAGGTTTCAATGCAACTACTCACTCATAAGGGTCTCAAGGCGCTGAGGTGGGTTGGGGTGGATGTGCACGTAACCCCTGCTACCCTGGAGAAGAGTGTTGGTGCTCGTCTTTTAAAAATGGTTAAATTGGCTTATTCCTAATTGCTATATTTGCATGTAAGTCCCTAGTATTATGGTGTAGAAAGTGCACCCAGACCTGGAAGTTAAATACCACTTGGAAACTAGAGCAACTAATGTGCCATTCATTATGGTGGTAGTAAAACAATGACTTAAGGCTGGTCTCTGTAGCCTGACTGCTACAGTGTGAACTGTCAAAATAAACCTTTTTTACAGGTAAAGACTTCCCTTTTAAATATTAGTAAGTCATCCCTATATAAGCCATGTAGCCCACAAGGTATGGTACTTGGGATGTGTGGGGGGGGGGGGAGGGGGAATGGCAGCCAAGATGGTAGCTTGGGATCTCCTCTCTGGTATTACATTTGTAATTTCCCAGTGGCATGAGAGGATTACTGATGTGGCTGATGCAGTCCAAGTGACCCCCGAAACTGTTAAACTTAATTGATCTGAGCCTCACATACTGCGGACTCTATCAATCTCAGCACTTTCGATGTAGAGCATACTATAAGCCATGCATGCCTGGTCAAGGAACTGCTTCTTTGCCTGTGGACCGGGTTCCACGCGACCACATTACTCCCCCTGCTTTGTTGACGGCAGTGGGAGTGAGTCCCCTAAGACACAGCATGACTGGCAAGGCCGCCATATACAAAGTATCACACCTTTGGAGGTGGTAGCCCTGGTCCAGCGGTACAGATTGCGAGGCAGCACTTTTAGGCAACAGTGGGCTGTCGTGAACATTGGATGCTGCTCCAACAGAGCTTGCAGGATATAAACTTTTTGACGTTCCCAACTTTGCCGAACATGAAGTACGCTGCATAACTACTGTGGCAGTTTCTATATCCCTCATGAACTCACTGCATGGCTGGGCGATGCCTGTAGCTACCATTCTGCTACCAATGCTGAGAACGGCAAAGTTCAGCATCATTGAAGAACTGTGTGTGAGCAGTGTGGCATGTTTCTACAGTGAAAACATCCAAAAGTGATACTCCTGTGCCTCAAAATGGGCAAAGCTGACAGACTAAACTCATGCTTGAAAGAAGCCACTAAGATACATGGAGCAGGAACTACCAAATAAAGAGGCTTCCCGCTCTGAACGTCCTGCTGCAAGAACAGAAGATATGAAAATCCTTTTCTTGGAATTTAAGCACAATAGATCAAACATAAGACATGGTTATGTAATGGCTGGATCAAATGAGTGAGAGTCTAAATGGAAGACACTATGCTTGGCAAAGTGGACCAACACTTTTCTAACTTGGAGGAGCAAAATCTACAAATCTCTCCATTAATCGACTCACCAAAAAGCTGGCTGTCACCGGTGTCAAATATAAATATATGGAGGTGCGCTCAGTGCTCAACAATTAGACATATATTTTTTGTTTGCAGTTTTATATAGCACAAACTTGACCCGAAAGTATTGGAGCGCTTGAGCTCATGAGTACCAGTTGTGCTAAAGACCAATGCATCCATTTTTAGGCAAGGATAGATCAAGGGCCTGGTTATGATTTTTCTTTTTTTTTTTATTAGAAGACAAAGAAAAAAAATACATGCGACAATCCCGCACAACTTCCCTCGCATGGGGCAATCATATAGATGAGCGACCAGAAGCATGCTGCAGATAGAACTACCCACGTGTAGCCCGTAGGAACCTGCCATAGTAGGAGCATAAAGTTCCCCTCAGTCCTCAGTAGCGCCTCATAGGGTCTATAATCGAATCAAGGTGGGTGGCTACGAGTGCAGAAGGCAGCAAAAGAACATGAGCAATATTTATTGTGTTAGGCCTCTTGTCGCTTCAGCTATTGACCAGGCGTCACAAACAAAGAACCCCTTGAACATTCCCCCTCCCGTTCCCTCCCCCCCCCCCAGTGGTGGTGGCAACATTCATAATCATTAATTCAATCATTCGTTATGTTCACACCTGGAATAAGTGGAGCGCATGTACCATGGACGGGCAAACTGCTGATGGCAGCCCTTTAGAGAGAAAGCGGACCATGGGGCCCCAGCAGAACATGAAATTCTTGAAATCTCCCAAAAAGATATCAGCCATGCGCTCCAAACTCAACAACCGCCCATAGTCTTGCATGCCACTGGGAGATCGCCGGGGCTCCCGGTTTCTTCCAGGCTGCAGCTAGCATAAGCTTGGCAGCACCAAGACACAGCCACAGTATTTTTTTGTCTGCTCTAGTCTGATGTTCGAGATCCGGGTCCCGAAGGCCCAGCAGAATGTGAGCCATCGAGTCCGCAATCGGGTATCCTAGTAGCTCCTTAATCTGGTTATGACTTTGTTGGTGCAAATGCCAACCAGGTACTCTGCCCAGTAGTCGGCTTTCTCACCTGCCCTGTTTCAACATTACCGTGGTGCTGGTGCTTACACGATGGAGAGCGAAGTAGGAGTGCAATGCAGGCCACACAACACACTGCTTGACAAATCCAGACGGTTGTTAGTGGCCAGTCGGTGGTGTGTTTTAAAAAATGAAAATGCCTGCTGTATGTAGCCACAGTATCATCCACCCCGACGGCATTGGTTTGCTTCCAATATCCAGCTGTGTTATGACCTGAGGGCACATATGCAAGAAAGGAAGTACCCTGCGAAAATCATCAGACAGGCAAAAAAGAGGGCACTTAATACCCCCAGGAGTGCCTTGTTGGAAGTAAATCAGAAAAAGAAAGACAACTGCATTCCGGTCGTGATGACCGTGGGGAAGTGTGGCTCAACGGTTAGAGGCGGCAGACCTGGAGGCAGAGGTCGGCCCGGGACCAGGGTTCAATTCCCGACGCGGCCGGGTGCAGGACCAATGTCAGCGGGCCCGATAAATCTCACCTCGGTGCCACTCTAACCATGGGGTCCCACGCTGCAACTCTGGGCAATAGCATGCTTAATCTCCACTCCGGCCCAATCACCACCGGGGATGCTTGGCTGCACCTTGGGGATGCCCAGTAAAGGGACCATCTCACAGGGGAAGCCAGGACGGGTTCCCCAGTGGTACAGCGCTGGGACGCCCCAGGGTAACCACGCGCTCTATAAATCCAACATTCATTCATTCATTCAACGACTCCTTGTTGGGGAAAACATGGCGGCAGTCGGCTGACTGCAGCAGTGCTCCGCTCCGTCTCGCCCCCGGATGCCTGGCCGGTAGCTGTGCAGACTTCGACTCGCTTACTTTATTAAGGAATACAAGACTATTTTGCTTATTTGAGCACCTTTTGCAGACTTAATTTTTCTACTTCGTGTGAAAAAAATCTCGCTCCTACCTCGATGTGCCTGGTTCCCAGCGCAAGGCGCAGCGCTCAGGAGGGAGGACGCGGCAGACACGGCAGTTCAATCAGCTGCGGCGGAGGCGAACGAGGCAAACGAGGAGGTGAACGCCCTTCTCGTGCTGAGCTCTCACCTGCGCTGCAACGGTGGAAACAAGACGCCCTGGAGCTCTGCAGAGTGAGACGGATTCAATGTCTTCTCGGAGCTGCCAGCGCTAACGGAGCCTCTCACATAAATAAGCTGACATTTGGAGTTAGCGTTTCACCGGGCAATAAATCAGACGGCGGTTTTGTCTTCCCGTACACAAGTGCTTCACAAAAGGGCGGGTCCAACGAATTTTCTGCAATCTCTACAGTAAGTGAAAACAGCGTTAATGAGGTGATAAACAGCAGAAGTTATTGCACGTCCCCAAGCTTAACTTTGGCACACATGAGTGCTGCAGAGTCTGCTAGGAAGTTAAGAGGTAAGAGCGTAGTAAAGGGTTTAGTGGGGACCAGCGTATCCCGTAAAAAGAAAGTAAAAAGCGCATTGCAAGATATTGAAGAAGAGGCTGATAAGAAGGTTTCTGAGCTAGGAAAAAGCCCACAATCCGGCGCAAAACCATATTCAGATCAGGAAACATCCTCTTATCTTTCGACTGAGGTTAAAGCAAAAAGGGGAAGGAAACGTTCCACAGCGAAACCCACTACTGCTCCCATTCCCAGAATTACCCCATCTCTGCGCTCATATTTCAAGGTGGTCCCTCAAATCTTGAACCTTGGAAAAGATCAATCCCAATCTAGTAACAATATTTCCAAACCCGGTTCAGAGACCATGGAAACCAAAGGGAAAGTTTTGTCCCCCGAGACCTTAGCCAACCTAGTAGATAATCAAACTGCTACTATCGACTTGTCTCATACATTACAATCAGAGGAGTGTCCACTTAATGAGGTTGAGGTAGAGAGTTCAACGCTTAAAAATACAGCGGACCAAGCTACAATAAACTCTGAAATGTTAAAGGCAGTGGATGAAACGTTATTACCCATTCCTCCAGCAGATGGCAGTAAGGATCCCATCGAAATCCCTAATATTAACATTGAAGATAACTTTGAGGCTGGAATATTTTCTGAAACTCCTTTGAAAACACTTCAAGAATTAATTGATGCAGTTGGATCATGTGTAGAAACTATATCCGTAGCCTCAGTACAAACAATGTTTGCGGCATTATCAGCAGAGATTAAGCAAGGCTTTGCTGAGTCAGCCTCTAATCAGAGAGAGATAAGGAGCTTTTGCGAGTCTCTTGATGAGAGATTAGGCAATCTGACGTTGAGAACTCAAGCTTTGGAGGAAACAGTTGGCCAAATATCGATGAGAGCCGAGGGCACCACGGAAGATATCGCAAAATAAGGAAAGAAGATCAAGCCCTCTCAGAGAGAATGGAGATCTTAGAAAACAAAGTGAGGCGTAGTAACATACGCATCCTGAATGTTCCTGAGGGGAGCGAAGGTTCGGATATTAAGCGTTACATAATCACTCTACTAAAGGAAACTTTAAATCTTTCTCAATCCAAAAAAAAAAAAAAAACAGGGAATAAAAGGGGTAAAGTTAGGGAGTGGGAAAAAAACAACAATTATACTCGCATTTAAGATAAACATAAAGTGTAAAGGCGAGTCACACTATAAATATGGAAGGCACGTGGTGGCGAGATGGGGAAGAGCTAGGGGCACTTACTTCCGGAAATTTTCCAGTTGGTGAGTACGGGGTTTTCCCAGGGTGGGGAAGGGAGGAGGGGAGGGTATGGGGGGGTAGGGGGGCACAACCACACTTCTAAAAATGAGCTCCAATCTTTTTGTGTAAATAAGTTTTTGAAAGCTATGTTTTTCATTCATCTTAAGCCAAACAGCAATAATCTGCTTGAATTGTCCAATCTTTTCTTCTTACTGTCAGTTCTAACGAATAACTTAAATTTACAACTTAATGAGTAAACTTAAAATATTATCCTGGAATGTTAATGGTCTCCGCACCAAACCTCGTGCTAATAAAATCATGCAATATCTTCGAGATATCGATGCGGGAATCATTATCCTCCAGGAGACTCACTTAATTGAAAGTGAGATACTCGAGTTGGTTCGAAGGAATAGATGGATAGAATCCTCGATTTCAACAACACAAGGTTCTAATACACGGGGGGTCTCGATTTTTTTCAAAAAATCAGTTACATTTAAGATAAAACAGCAGAAAGTAGACACTGGAGGGAGATGGGCTATTGTAGCAATAGAACTAGGAGACACCAAGTTAACACTTGTGGGATATTATGGCCCAAATATAGATGACCCCTCAGTATTGGAAACCCTTTTTAACCATTTGCTTAGTTTCCCAGACCCGGTGATTATAGCGGGGGATTTCAACATAACTTTGAACCCACTTCTGGATAAATCCCCTAATAGTAGGCAGAAAATCATTTCTAAATCCAGAAATTGTCTGCTAGGTTTAATGAACCAATACGACTATATTGACATCTGGCGGTTCAGAGAGGGTCAAAGGCAAGAATTCTCATTTAGGAACTGGAAATATAGACATAGATCCAGAATTGACTTCATTCTCACTAGTAGAGCTCTAGCTGAAGACATTACTTCAATACAATACACTCCAATGCATCTCTCTGACCATTCTGCAGTTGAGTTAGAACTAAAACTGGCTACGACACCTCTTACAAAAATATGGTCCTTTGACAGATCTCTACTCTCTTCAATAGAGGATATTGAATTTTTACAATCAGAAAGAAGATACTTCTTTAGTACCAACAAAGATACAGCCTCAATAGGAATAATTTGGGACGCGTTTAAGTGTACATTAAGAGGTCTCATTAAAAATAAAGTAGCCTATCGTAGAAGACAGTATACAGACGAAATTACCTCCATTGAAAGTAACATTTTGACAGTACAGAACGATATAGACAACACTGCTCCTATAGATAATCACATCCTTGCCGCAAAACACGCAGAATTGGATAGGCTGAAGCTTTCATTATCTGCAATTTTGGAGAAACGGGTCATACAGAGATGGGAGGCAAGTAAACTCTCGCATTTCCAATATGGGGAGGGGGCAGGAAAATTACTTGCCTGGAAAACAAAATCTGATCGGGTCCGTAACAACATATCTTCAGTCACATCAGCGGGGGGCACCTTTTCCAGGGATGAGGAAATCAGAGCAGTTTTCAGAAATTTTTTTCAATCTATATATCAGGACGACCTTAAGCCTAATCAGAATGAAATAATTAATTGGCTCGAGGGTATATCTCTTCCATCGTTAACAACAGAACAGTCCTGTTCTTTGGACGGGGAAATAACCATAACGGAGGTAGAGGAGGCCATAAAGAAAGCAAAGAGGGGAAAGGCTGTAGGCACTGATGGTTTGCCTTGTGAAATTTACAAAAAACTTATCTCAGAGGTTTCACCAGTCCTGGTTACTCTGTTTAACCAAATTCTTAGAGATGGCGAGTTACCACCGGAGTCTTGGAATAATGCCTCTATAACCCTCATCCTGAAGCCTGGTAAACCCGCCTCAGATTGTGGTTCATACAGGCCCATCTCTATACTAAACGCCGATTATAAAATTTTTACATCTATATTAACTAATCGGTTGGGCCGGGTAGCTCCTGATATCATAGCTCCGAACCAAAAGGGGTTTATAAAAGGGAGACAGCTTTGTGAGCTTACGTATGAATTGATTGGTTCAATGGATATTGCTATAAAGGAGGAAATTCCTCTGGTTGTCCTCACTTTGGATGCCACCAAGGCCTTCGACAGGGTGAATTGGTTGTACCTGTCGGAGGCCTTGAGGAGGTTCAACGTGGGGGACAGATTTCGGAGGACGATAAATCTTCTATATCGTAGTCCATCTGCTTCACTGCTGATTAATGGAGGCTTGACAGAGCCCTTCAAGGTCATGAGAGGAACCAGACAGGGTTGTCCCCTGTCTCCCCTTCTCTTTGATGTATATATAGAACCATTCGCTCAAACTCTCAGAGACAGTATACTCATTAAACCTTTTGTTTATGGTGGCTGGGATAAGAAAGTGGCACTTTATGCAGATGATATTATGATTTTTTCTACAAGTTATGAAGAAGCATACCCAGAGATAATCGAACAGGCCCTTATATTTGGAAAAGTGTCAGGATATAAAATGAATGCCCTAAAGACAGAGTCAATGTCCTGGAATAGTAATACAACTGATAACAACGGGACATCCAAAAACCAAATTCGTTATCTGGGGGTGAACATAGTTAAGGATATCAACGCGATTGCTTCTCTTAACTTTAACAAAGTAGCTGCAGAGTGTCGGAAACTTATGAGAGATTGGTCTCATCTTCCGCTCTCTGTTTTGGGTAAGGTTAATTTGGTGAAGATGAGTATCTTACCGAAAGTTTCTTTTCTGTTTAATTCAATTCCACTTTTTTTTTATCCAAAACTAATCTCAAAACTACAGAGCGCGATCACCAGCTTTATTTGGAATAGTAAAAGTCCCAGAATTTCGTGGAAAAAAATTAGGCGTCGTAGGGAGAAGGGAGGGCTGGCTGGCCCAGACCTTCAAATATACGCATGGGCGTTTCAGCTATCGCACATGCGTATGTTGCTTAAAACCCCTACATCTACAGGGATGGGCCCTCTTTTTTCCATATTATTGGAATGCGAAGGAGTTAGTCAAGTTGGTTTTTTGTTTAAGTTTGGCGACCCCAAATTCTTTAAGAAGATAAAATTGAAAGTTCTAAAAGGGATTGTATCTACTTGGTACAAAGTTAGGCAAGCGATAAAGATTGGCTATTACTCAGCGAAGGCTCCGATATGGAACCTACCCGCTCCTCCCTTATGGACAATAGATGCCCTTAATAATCCGCTAATAGAAGCTGGTATCAATAGTTGGGATGACTTGTTTATGGATGGGACTTTACTCCCATGGGACTATCTAATTAATAAAGTAGGCCCACGTCTGTCGAGATTTAAATATATCCAGATTTCCAGCTGGGCACAGTCATATAAAGAGCAGCCAACGCGAAGTAACAAGCAGCCTAAAGGCGGTTTTAGCGATTTGGTAACTTGCCTATTAGACAGCCCAGTGGCAAAGAAAGAAATATCGCGTTGGTACAATAAAATATTAGATGAAATAGATGTCAACTTTCCGCTACCGACAACACTGTGGGCAGAACTAATGCCAGGCTTAGATGTGGAAGAGCTTTGGACTGCTTCTTGTTCATTGCTTTGGGACCTAGTTAAACCTTCGTGGCTTCGTAGGAACCACCTTTTTACCATACATAGGGCATACTATTCTCCCCATAGGTTAACTAAGTTCTCATTAACAGGTCCAGTCTTATGTCCTAGATGCGGGTTAATTGCAGCCTCGGATATACATATGTTTTTAGAATGTCCAAATCTATCGGAATATTGGGAAGCTATTAGGAATAAGCTATCACAATCTTTGGGTGAACATGTCTCTATAGACCTCGCTCTTGTTATCTTTGGTCTGAAAAGTAAAACCTGTAACGCAGCAACCAAATTGATATTTTATTCCATTCTAGCGGCACGTAGGGAGATATGTAGACATTGGAAAGATGTTCAACCACCTACAGTACATGAATGGCGAACATCACTCCTTCAAATTTCCAAACTAGATCTAGCCAGGGTAGGAAATCCGAATAGCAGAGCGTTCTGGGCCATGCTTGGATAGCCGCGACTACGCCTGGGTTTTTTTTTTTTTTTTTTTTTTTCCCCCAGGTCCTATGATTAATGTGCGCATTGCCTATCTTAGCTAGCAAGACTAACAGTCTTGGTACTAAAGGGGTCTCGATAATTAGGGCACTATCAACTAAGGTACCGCCTAAAGCAGGTTTAAGCTTGGTCAGTGTATATGGTGCTGATGGGAACTGGCCTCTCTTCTCGTTGTATAAATTCCCCTACCAGCTATAAGCTGAGTTAGCACAGTACATGACCAGTCGGCTTATTGCTCTGTGGTGTTTTTTTTCTTGGTTTTGATAGATTGGAGCTATGCACACAAATGAGGATAAAAAAAAAAAAAAAAACATTCATTCATTCATTCATTCTATGACCCTCTGGCAACCAGGATTAGGTAGTGGATCCGCAAACATTGGTCGCTGCTTTCAAACAAAGAATTCAAAATACCCCCCCCCCCCGAGGTTTGCTTTTAAAAGATCGAGCAACCTCAAGGATAAGTTGTTGCACACTCGGGCACCACCTACAAAAGACATGTGAGTAAGTTCTATCCCTAAAGGACATTTTCCGTGTGGGACATGCTCTGTATGCCCCTTAACTAAGAGAACAACCAGTGTGACTTTAAGATCAGGCAAAGAGTGGTTTTTGGGACAGTTTAGCAACTGTAACACGACTAATGTGGTGTACAGGTTGCAATGTGAGTGTGGGCTGCAACATATAGCCCTAACCACAAGAAAAATAAAAACAAGGATTCAGGGACACCTTAGCACGATAAGAAAGGGCAAATTAACCACAAAACTAGTCCAGCATTGCCATACCACCAGACATGGATTCACCTGGACAGTCCTTGAAAAAGTGGTGGGCGATCCCCAGAGCGTGGAAAGACTGTTGATATCTAAAGAGGTGAGATGGATTTTCCAAGAGAAAAGTGAAAAACTGGGATTAAACGAACTTTTGGAATGCAATAAAGTGCATTAATGATCACGTATTTCCTCCATTGCCAGTATGAACTTTATTTTAAAAATCTGTTTTGAATCTGTCATGCCTTTACCACAACAGTACAATTTGGCTTTTCGTTATTGATATTGGTGAAGGTGTTAAATGCAATACTTGTTCCCTTGTTTCCTTGTATGCCCCCACAGCATTCGTATCTGGGAACTTTTCCCCCATTTACCATGTGGGTTTGAGGCAAGGTACTACTATAGTTGTTTGCTAAACAGCCGTAATGAAAGATATGTGACAACAAACTACACTTTTGGTCTAATAATACCATTTTTAAACATCTGTACAGCACCTGCATCCTTTAAGTAACAAGCTAGTCCAGGGTGGAGTTGTAAATAAACACAATCTAAGATGGCCACCACAGTACACTTGCAGACCCCCTTCTGTTTTAGCTTTGCATCTTTTTAATATGTGAGAATCAGCAGCAAGATAATAGCAGAAGCACGTGGGGACAGTTGCACCCGTTTTAAAAATAATAAGAGCTATGCTGAGTTCTAAAAATTGAGTGAGCTGTAACAATATAAATAAATAAATAACGAGATCTTGCCATCATTTATAATCACTTAAGCAGGTACACCCAGTAATGAGAAATTGCACGATCGATATATACACATTACCGAGCGAAATACTGCAAGTTTAAAGATCTCAGACGCGTCCTCTCGCGTAAGCGGGTGCGTACGGTATGTGGAATTGAAATCAATGAGGAGTTTCCCTATCCAAAATGGCAGACGCGTCCTCTAGCGTAAGTAGGCGCGTCCCCAACGGGATTCCAAACGGAGATAGCGTTTTAAGAACAACGTAAGTTCTCCAAGGATTAACAGGCGGAGTAAACATGCGTGGGTCCCCTAAGATTGGTAAGGAGAGAGGGGGGTGTCCAGCACAATCCAGGTAGATTAAGAGCATGGTCAGGACAGCAGCATGGGGCTTTACCGCATTTTCATGCATTGTAGGTATCTACCTTATAGATATGTTTTTATATGTTTTTTGCAGTCAGAAAACGACAGGAGACTTTGGACGACTCACAGGAGGGGTTGTGCCTTTGTTTTAATTCTTTCCTTACGGCCGGTAGGAGTCACCTTGGCATCGTAGGGGTAAATATGAGAAGCTTTGTGCTTGTTTCTGTACAGCTGGTACGTCTGATTGAATTCAAGTTTTATGGGCATGTTGTGAGGATGTTATATGTTTTTTTTTTTTTACAGTTGTGAATAATGGCGTGTCCAGCACTGATGCAGTGGCAAGAAAATTAATGCCCTGAAGAAATTGCCTACAGTATACAAGGCAATGAAACATGTTGGCGTGTGGTTTGTGGTTAAATAATTAATAGCCACTCCCTGTTTTTTAAATAGATAGGCTGCAGGAAGAAATAGAATAAAGGTCGCAATCACGTGCAGCTCCCTATCTTTTCGCATTTTACTGTTTGTTTTGTTTGTTGAGTGTTTTTACACTGTTTTCCACAGCAGTTTAATTGCATTTACACATTTATGTTGTTGGGACACATTTCTTTAAAGCTTGATGACTGCCGATGATGAGAACAGGGCTACACTGGTGAGTACCTACCAGGTTCCCCGTTGGTGGTTCGCCCGTGAGGGGTCATCTTGCTTTCTCACATTTTTTTCACAGTACACATTACTGTCTGTTGTCTATTAATCACGACTGTCCTAGAAGGGATGGAGGCTTTTTAAAGTTGGCGTGGTAACAGTGTACACTCTACCCCATAGACCTTTAAGAAAGGGGAAATAGTTGTAAATGACTGCAACACATTGTACATTTGTTGAGGAAGTATAAAACACTGCCTATGTGGACCAGGTCATTATTGTTTGCATGACCATATCCAAATATCTCTTCCCTTTGTAGGATTTTCAGTTTTTTATACATACTTTATATATTTTTCAAATCTCCGTTTAAGCCTTTTAAAGAAATCCCTTTCTATTTCTTTTCTTTTAAAGTCCACTTTTTACAGCTATCACTACTGGCTTCTGTCTATCAAACATCTGTTTCCCGATAGAATAGTTCTCAGGCTGGGCCCTACTTCTGACCAGCAGAACCTTGACCAGATGAGTAACAGGCGCTTCATACCCCTGATGCTCACAGGCAATATCTATCTACCTTAGTAGTGGAAAGGCGGGATTTTCGATCTCCTATTTAATCACTCTAGATCTAAATCCCCAATCAGGTCGACTGAATCTTTGTTGCCTGTCATTGAGTAAAAGTAATCTACTACCAAGTTAATCAAACCAATAATTTGGCACGACTCTGAAGAACCACTTACCACCATTCAGTTTTAAAGATTTTATTATAAAGCCAAAGTTAACTGGATATACAAACATCTCAATAAAAGGTTCATCAGATATACTGGCACTAAAACGAACATAAATTCTCTGAATGATCTTAAGCGACAGAAAAATATTACCAGAACAAGCTCAAGGATCAGCAAATTCACAAGAATGGACACTAGTTGTAACTTAAGTGTCATTTACAGAAAGGAAAGAAACAGGTTAGACTGTCCCTACACTAGACTAAGTGACATCCCTACTTAACAGAATCTTTAGGTTAAAAAGGTGTCAGCCGTGGTGACTTCCAAAGAAGTTCACTCACTCTTTCTTAGTCTTGGGTGAAAATCTGTGTATTGCAGTCATGCCCTCTCTGCCTACCCATCCGCTCTCTAAGGGTCCTCAGGCCATCTGCTCTAACTCCTCCCCAGGGTGCTGTCCCTAATACAAAATCACAATCGTAATTGGAACGCCCCTCTGAGACGCCCCTCTGAGACGCCCCTCACGTACACATCTCACGTGGTCTCGGTTCTGGCTTTTTCCATGATGATACTCCTTTGGGCCTCTTGTTAGCGTTGACCTTGCTTCCCAGGCTTTTTCTCCGGCTCGCTGGTACCCCCCAGAACATTCCTGAACCCTCCTCCAGGCCTGTGCCAGTCTCCCCGGACAGAGCTCTATTCATCACGCTCTTGATTGGAACCCCCGCACACCTGCAGACAGACACCCACAACTTGGGCCCCAAATTCCAGGCTTCACTTATCTGTTCAGGCCATAAAACTTCGAACAGAATTGGTAATTTATTCTTAACGAGACTCGACTTTAACTAACACGTGCAGATCAAAGGAGCCACTTTATCTTTCCAGGCCTACTAAATTTCCTGCAGTGGCTTACACTCAGTGAACCCTTATTTCTTTAAACTAAAACAATTCTATTTAATACACTCTGGTTATATGAAATACTTATACAAACATGATTTCTAACGCATGATTAATAATATTCAAAATAACAATGGAAGTAATAATCTGTTATGTGTGAACTGCAAAGCATGTTTTCGTTCTTCATACATTGCCATGAGGCCTGCGTTTCTACGTTTAGCAGCATTACATTTTCTTCAGTAGCAGCTACATAACATGGAATCTGATTAACACTTCTAACATTTCTAAACATTTCCACGCATTTCTACATTAGTTCCACACTCTATATATACGTTTTCTATATTAACTAAACACTCATGAGTATATGCGGTTATATATTTTCAACACTTTTAGATACTTTAACTGAATTTGTGCAACTGGGTTGTACCTAGAGTGCACTTATATATTTTATTCAAATTGCGCTCTCTCAGTAGGATGACTGAATTTCTGGATGTGACTCCTTCTTTATTAATTTTGGGTCTGCCATGGGGTCTGCCATGGAAGAGTCTTAAACCTTATGTTTGTCCTTCAGCGTAAGTGTCAGGTGTGTAACTCAACTGCTTAATCTATAGAAGGGTCTGATCTTCCTTCTTGCATTCAAGACAGACGTCAGCTTCTCGGGTCAAACTTCAGGGTGCTTCTGAGGCTGAAGATAGGGCAGATTCTCAGGCAGTTCCTAACACTTTGATCCATCATTACCATCTCCAGATGGATAGTGGTGATGAATTGGAATTTATTTCTAGAGTATTATCTTTTGCACCTTTTTGCAATTTATAACTTAATTGCATGTCTATTTGCAGTATCTAGTTTCTCATACTGTTTATTTTAGTCTATTATCTATCTATCTATCTATCTATCTATCTATCTATCTATCTATCTATCTATCTATCTATCTATCTATCTATCTATCTGCATCTCGTACAGAGGAAGACAAGGAAGTGGTCCCTGAGCGTAGTGACCCAATTAATTATTAGTAATCTGTATTACTACTGGCAACACTTTCCTCGTTCAATTTCATAAACTGGCATCCCTCCCACCCAGTATTCTGGCTACCACCTGGATTCATTGGTTTGTAGGCTGGAGAGTGTAGTTTCGGACTGTATCCGTTTCATGATTACTCCCAAAATTAGGAAGATGTTTTTTTTAAAAAGGAAGAGAGACTGAGATTCTAATTTTAGTAAATGGTGTAAAACCACTAAACCTTATTAGAACTATTGGACTGGTCTTGTGCAAACATATGTGTTTACTGCATTCATTGACTGTCAAACATTTTCCTTCAAGATAAAAAAAGTACTTGAAAGACCTCTTAGATTCAGCAATCCAATTTTAGTAAATGAGTTTTTCATCCAACAGATGCTGCCTCAGTGAGATTGAGCATTCAAAATGACTTTGCAATTCATGGGGTCAGCCTTCTTCTTCGTATGTCTGCTCTTTTTGTTATTTTCAATGTACCCTCCTCCCAGCCCCACCACAAGCACGATACTTGAAGTACAACAGTGGTCAGATTACTGTTAGTTTGTTTCTCATTTTATGCTTGTATTACTTTAGATGAGACATGTTCAGCACATTTCACTCAATGTAACAAATGAGCATTACAAAAAAATTGATTGGCGTAATTACTTACTTAGAAGAACAACTGTTTCAGTGTTTCACTAGCATTAAATGTCACTAAATATATTTAAATCAATAAAAAAATCAATTTCAATTTGTGAAAGGTGACTTGCTGCTCTGCGTTACTTTTTCTTAAATATGCCCCGTTTGCAGTACAGCAGCAAGGTTCCCTCTCTTTATCGTTTCCAGAGCCCTTAGACTCCTGTATTGATTATCTTGCATGGCAGCTAACCTCTGCTCCTGCTCTCTCATGGATCTTTGCAACCTATTTGACCTATACCATTGGTACAATCTCACTAACCCCCACAGTATGATTATGCAAATCATTATTATGATGATAGGCTTCAGAATGTACCATATGATACTTTTCCCTAGATTGGCGAACCAACCTCCAACTTTACCCATTCCATGACCCACTTTTTCCCACACCTTTACTCTTGTCAAGTCTTCAGTTTCTTGGTGGATCTCAGTAATATTCTGTATACCCTTCTCAAGAGGTTTTGAATTGTCTGGAATGTAAGTGCAACATTCCTGGACCTTCAAAGCCTTACAGACTCCGCCCTCTTTGGCTAACAGGACATCTAGAGCAAGGCGGTTTTGAAGAACCATTGCCCTTATCGATTGCATCTCTCCTTCCACCAGCATCAATGATCTAGCAGTATTGGCAGATAATCTATCTACAACTGTTGCTAATCTCCTAATCTTGACATCATTAAGTATCAATCCTAGAAGAGGGAACATAGCGCCGAATACATCTCCAACTACCTCGGCATCACCTACATCCCTCCTCCCTCTGGCTTGAGCTTTTCCCTCAATGATCTCCAAATCTTTGGCATGGTAAATTTTGGGGAAGACAATTGCCAAATAACATGAGCCATACCAATTGTCGGGTAGCTTCACGTAGGCGTTTCTTCCACATACAAAATACACATTAGGAATCACTTGCATTTCCTTTAAGAAGTCTTTCGTGTAATATTCTAATTGGAAGGTATGTTCACAACTGACTTCTCCCACAAACACATTTTCATAATAGGTTTTACCTCTGTGTATACATAACTTCCCTTTCTGTGTTCGATCTAACGCTATTGGACCGTTACTACCCTTCCTCTTGTGTGCCTTCTCCTCTTCGGTCCAATCTGTTTTCCATTGCCCTGACATTTTCAAAATCTTTTGCCTCCTGTAACGGTCATCCACTTGCCCTATAAACTTCTTCTCAATTTCTGACACTTTGCAAGTCAGATTATTTCAACGAGCATGTGAAGTATCTAGGGTATTCCCAGGAATAAAGAATTTCGCCAATCTATCTTCACTCTTGTAATAGTCCCATTTATTCATCTGTTTGTAGTTCGGGACTTCTGGTAACACTGAATCGTAATTTGAAAAATAATATTCAAAGCTATCTCGTCCATAAAATATACTAAGCAGTAGACTACATGAAATTCCATAAGTCAATGGAAGGTGATGATACCTGATACCTTCGTCTACAGAAGCTGGCAATTTCATACACACATAGCAGTCCTTCGCCTCCATAGCGTCAATGTATTCATACAGTAGTTTGGCATAAGCGTTTGATTTAAAGTTGCCCTGTGACTCATCTACATGTAATCTACGAGCTTCTGCTGCTAGCAACGCTTTCTCCTGAATTGCATTGTCCTCCTTTTTACTAGCAATAGTAGGTTTTGATGTCACTTCAACCTTTGCTTCTGTAGCTTCCGTTTCGTTTTCATGTCCTAATATATATGATACAGTAACTACTAAAACTATAAGGAGAATAACTCCTGCTAAAAGTGTACCTATTATGCATTTCGTTTTGCGATCGAGTTGCCGGCCTCCATGTTTCTCAGACAGTGTAGTTTCTTAGTCTCTTTTTCAAAGCAAGGTTCTTTCTCTTTAATTTCCTCTGCAGTCTCTTTTTGCTCATTCAGTCTTTTGAACCACACTGTAGGAAGCTTGCAATCTCTTTTTGCAATCAGTCTTTTGCATCGCAACAACAGACAACCCTAGCCCTTCTCCGTCAACTAAATGAAAGTCCCTAAATTTTCTCTTCTTCCACTTGGCGCTAGGTTATCTTCTCAATCTTGTTTATTTACAAAGTCTTTAGGTGTCTACGATGATCCGTGTTCCGACGGCTCTAATCGCATATTCTAACAATTCTAAACGAAGGATGGTTTCCTCATGTGCTGGTACTGGATGACCCAAAGTCGGAAATTCCAATCTGTTCAATACCAGTTCTCTAATTCTGCTCAAATACGGAGGGATGGGGATAGTGAATGTTAGCAACCCTTCAGTCTCAACTCCAGGTACCAACAATCTCACTTCCAACGTTATGATTGGTTCAAGGCTGGTCACTGTCACTTCCCTCACCCTCCCGGATTTCTGCGCATAAGACATCTGCTGCCAGGTAGGTCCACTCAGGGGTGGCGTATCTTCTGCAGGGCACACGCACTCTCCTTGTTCTCCTCGGACCTTCCGCTTCTGAGCTCTGTGCACCTTCGTCCAAGTCTGAGTCCTCGGATATGGGAGCAAGGGTTCTCTCTGGAGTTGACCTTAGGCTCGGCCTCCTTCTTCTTTCAGGCCAACTGGTCTCTTCACGCCTTGATATCCTGCTCCTTGTCCTCACACTCGACTCTTGATCACTTGCAGCTTGATCAGTGTCTGTTTCGTATTCACAGCTATTTTCTCCTTCTGTGGCAATGTCAGTTTCACTGTCGTCTTGCCCTTCTTCCACTTGGTCCGACGCGCTCCCAGCTTCCTCCGACACCCCCACAGCTTGGATGGCCCCCTCTATGGCTTCTTCGTCCACGGCTGGATTCTCATCCGAGAGAGGAGCTGTTTCTTCCAGGGGTGCTGGAACTCTCCGCGTATGGGAGGCGTGAATCCAGTTGGGCAGCCCTCCGACCTTAACAGCAGTATTCGATGTTAGGATGATCTGGTAGGGCCCTCGCCAACGCACGTCTAAACAATTCTTTCTGACGTGTTTCTTCACCACGACCCAATCCCCAGGGCACAGGTCGTGGCACAAGTCTTGGGATGATGGGATTTCAGCAGCCTGCACCTGAAGAGACACAGAATGAATGGCGTCAGAGAGTCCCTTACAATAGTCCAGGATCAGATCATCTGTGATATTCAACAACGCTGCAGTTGGCACTGATGGCAGTCTCATAGCCCTCCCCATTAACACTTCATGTGGAGAGAGTCCTGTCCTTCTGTCTGGTGTGTTACGTATGCTCATAAGGACCAGTGGCAGGGCATCAGGCCAACTTAAGGATGTTGATGAACAAACTTTGGCAATTCGGGACTTTATTGTGCCATTGATCTGCTCCACAATTCCCGAAGCTTCTGGTCGATAGCTACAATGCAATTTCTGGTCTATATTCTGGGCCGAGCAGAGCATCTTCACAATTTCGCTGTTGAAATGTGTTCCCCTATCTGATTCCAAAGAGGCCGGCACCCCGAAGCGCGGTATTAACTCCCTAAGCAATAACTTTGCTACTGTGAGTGTGTCACACCTGCGTGTAGGGTAAGCCTCGACCCATCTGGAAAATATGCAGACAACCACCAGAACGTATCGAAGGCGGTTGCATCTTGGCATTTCAATGAAGTCTAGTTGCATCCGATTGAACGGACCCCATCCTGCAGTTTCCCATGTCTTTTTCTCAAAGTCTGTTGCGTTTTCTTGTATGACTTTTAACTCATCCCAAGTATCTACAGTTTCTAACAACATGGTTAATTCTGTCTTTTCCTGTATCCCTCCCACTTCCACTTCTGTGAAAGAGTATCCTTGCTCTGCACAATAACGTGCAACTTCGTCCGCATACCGGTTTCCCTGTGATAAAAAATCTGTATTTTTTGTATGAGCTGTACATTTGACAACGACAATTGCTGCCGGACCTTGTAATGCTTCCAACAATAGGCGTACAAATTCCCCATTTCGGATAGGTGAGCCTGAAGAGGTCATGTAACCTCTCTGAGACCACAATTGTCCGTAGTCATGAACTACCCCGAAACCATATTGGCTATCGGTGTAAATGGTGACTCGAATTTTGCTACCTGCTAAACAGGCACGTGTCAATGCAATGATTCAGCTACCTGAGCGGAGTGTACTCCTTCCAGGCAAGCGGCTTCCACAACTCTTGAAATGGTACAAACAGCATAAGCTGCTCTCAACTGACCGATATCATCCCTTACACATGAGCCATCAACAAAGAAAATTTCATCGGGGTCAGTCAATGGCTCATCCCCGATATCTGGTCTCGGTTTGGTGCATAGTTCAGTCACATCAAGGCAATCGTGATCTTCACATTCATCATCTTCTATATCATTTGGAAGTGGCATCAAAGTGGCAGGATTCAAAACATAGCATCTCTTAAGGGTCACGTTCTCTGCAGCAAGAATGACTTGCTCGTAGCGCGTGAGCCTGCTATTTGTCAGATGCTGTGTCTTGGTCCTGGTCATTAACAGTTCCACAGAATGAGGTACATACACCACTAACTGGTGTCCCATAACGATATTCTCACACCTTTCAATGCTGACACCCGTTGCAGCAACGGATTTGAGACATCCGGGCAACGCTGCGGCTACTGGGTCTAAAGTAGCCGAGAAATATGCAACTGGTCTACGGGCATTTCCATGGATTTGAACCAAAACTGACAAAGCACAACCTTCTCTTTCACAGCAGTAAAGCAAGAATGGTTTATCGTAGTCCGGCATTCCCAGAGCAGGAGCACGACACAAGTCCTCTCTCAGCTGCAAGAATGCCATCAAACAGTCCTTGTCCCATGGTACCGGATCACTCACCTCCTTGTGCGTCAGTTTTTGTAAGGGTTTTGCTTTCAGGGAAAAGTTAGCTATCCACTGTCGGCAATACCCAACCATTCCTAGAAACATCCTGACTTCTCTTTGTGTCGTTGGCGAGTTCATTTTCATGATCGCCTCTATCCTGTCTGGTGACACCTTCCATTTCCCTTTTTCAATTCTGTGACCCAAGTACTGGACTTCTGTCAAACAGTACTGTAACTTGCTCGGGACACCTTGTGTCCGTTCTCAGCTAAATGATTCAACAAGGTGATGGTGTCTATCTTACAAGCTTCCTCAGTCTCTGACGCAACAAGTAGGTCGTCTATGTACTGGACTAGAACCGAGTTCTGTGGCAGTACTAGACTTTCGAGATTTTTCTTCAGCAGCTGGTTAAAAATCGATGGGCTTTCTGTATACCCCTGTGGGATACGACACCATGTTAATACGCGATTTTCCATCTTAAAAGCGAAAAGAAATTGGCTCTCCTCATCTAATGGGATTGAAAAGAAGGCCTGGCAAAGGTCTATCACTGTGAACCACTCAGCTTGGAATGGTATCTGAAACAATATCACTGATGGATTCGGTACCACTGGACAACATGAAACAACTATGTTATTAATCTTTCGAAGGTCCTGCACTATTCTGAATTTCCCACGAGGTTTCTGTAAACCCATAATCGGGGAGTTACATGGACTACCCACGATTTCTTTCAGTATTCCTTGCTTTATCATGGAGTCAATCACTGGCTTTATTCCTGCTATCGTCTCTGGGGTCAACTTGTATTGGGGTGTTCTCGGATATTCAACATTCGGTTTTACCATGATTTTCACTGGTTCCACCCCTTTGATCAGTCCTATATCTTCCCCAGTGAAATCCCACACTTCTGATGACACCGCACCTCTTAAGTCCCATGGAAGCTCCTCCACCGTCAAGGTGGGATACAGCTCCACGCACATCTGGGAATTTGCAACTTTAAAGTCGGCATCATCATCGTTAGTCTGTACCTCTACTCCCTGAGGTGTGTAGTATATCGTACAATTTAGTTTGCACAATAAGTCTCTTCCCAACAGACACACAGGGCTAGAGTCACAGACCACAAACTGATGCTCATCGCTGTATTTCCCTATTTTCACTAGTACTGGTTCTGTCAGAGGGTTAGCCATTCTCCTGTTTGCAACTCCTACCACTTGTATTGTTTCCCCTGACATTGGCAGACCTGGAATCACTGCTGATCTCAGAGTGGATCGAGTGGCCCCCATGTCCACCAAAAAGGTCGTAGGACATCCTGCCACTTCAGCCTCCACGTATGGTCCCCTTTGGACCACCTCTAGAACTGCCCCGAGGGTACAGTCCTCCTCTCTATCCACCCGCTGTCCAGTTAGAGGATCAACATAGTAACACTCTTCTCCTCCTACAAATAGAGGCATTTGTCTATAGGTCTTTCCCCCTGCTGAAATTCTAGGTGGTTGAGGGAACTGAGCTCGAGGAGCCGGGGTCCCCCCTTTGACCACCTTTCCTTTGTATACCGCTGTCCCCTTTTTCGGACTGCTTTGAACCTCTTCCTCCTCTATTTCTAATTCTCCATTTTCAAGATTATAGGGGCACTCGCGTTTCCAATGTCCCACCTGGTTACACTGGTGACACCTGGTCGTCTTTTTCAATGTCGCAATGTCTAACCTAGGTCTCGAATTGGAATTTTCCTCACTGTCCCTATTCTGGTTATTTTGTCTCCTACCCATGGTCCCTGTTCCCTGTTGCTGCTGTCCACCCTTTCCAGCCGACTGCATCTGCACCATCATCAGCTTCTCCTTAAGTTTCTTGGCTTTGGAATCTATCTCATCACTGCAGTACCTTGTGTATCTCAAAATGTCATCTAATGGTTTGTTTTGCCAACAAATCAAATGTTGCTGAATCATCAAGCAAATATCAGGTCTCAATCCCAAGACAAATTTCGATACAAACTGTCCTATTTCTTTAGGATCCATTACATCTAGTCCACTGTATTGTTTGAACGCCTTCAATAATCTCTCATAATATTCATGTACTGTCTCTTTGGGTTCTTGCCTGGTTCGATCTATTCTGACCCAATCTATGTCCTGCAGTGGCACCTTATCTTTCAGCCAAGTCATTACCCTTTCATATTTTTCCATGACTTTTTCTGACGGTCCATTAGTCTGAGCATCCCTCTCCGGTTCAGATGTGGGCCATTCAACACTAACCTTACATGCTGTCCACAGGTCTCCTGGTACTACGATGTCAAACAGGGTGTTCAGGTCGACCCACAATACCTTAGAGATTTTTACAAACCTCTCTACCTGCTTATACCACTCCACAGGATTCTCTCTCAGCTTAGGAAAAGAATTTGTAAATGCAGCTAAATCTCCCCTACTCCATGGCACATGCACATAGCTCCCATTCGCTATTTCTCGCAAAGGGAAAGCTTCCATTCTCTGTAGCCCTCCCTCTGGGGACATCCCAATTGTGCTCCGTCTAACGGTTCCTTTCTTGGACCACCTTTCTTCCCACTTATCCAGATCCCTCCATGTCCTTATCCCTGTAATCAGTTCTCTGATGTGTGTTTTTAATCCGATTGTTCTCCTTTCTTCGAGGTCCTGATCTGAATAATGCAACCTATGGTTACCCTGTAATGCCTTTGTTCTCGACAAGTCCACCATGTACTTGTCTGCTAATTCAGATAGTTTCTCATGTACTGCTCTCGCTTTCCGAGTAATATCCTTTGCTATAAACAGTACCTCATCTTGTTCGTACATGTCAATCCTCTCCAAGGGCAACGTTCCATCTATTATTTCATCTAAATCCGACTTTAAACTGGTTACATCGAGCCTTCTTGCTTTTACCTCGGCTCTCAGTATGTCTTTCTTAGGGTGTCCATTGACATCTCTCCCATCCCAGCTCCGAGTCCTACGCCTAGGCTCAGGTGAATTATGGGGAGTCCTCCCATGTTCCCATCTTTCTAGGTCCCATGCTCTTCCATCTTCCCTTGGCGTGTGGTGAAACACTGCTCGGTTTCCCACGGTCCCACTTTGTCTGTTCTGCTCATTTTCTCTGAATGCATGATAGGACCTTCCATTGTCCTCTCTGTTTTCACAACTCCCTTGCTGCCTAGTATCACTCAACACATGATAGGACCCTTCACAACTCCCCATGTTCCCGCGATCCCAATGTTGTCTATTATCGCCAGGTGCATGGTGAGTGCACTTAAAGCTATCCCGGTACTCTGGTGTCCTTCGGTCTCCCTCACTTTGAATGAGACCAGACACCCTTCCACATTCTGCACTTCTATGCTCTTGCTCCTGTCCGTTTCCATTAGGGAATGGCATGTAACCCCTCTATTCTCTTTACTCTTGTCGTCGCACTCCTGACCGCTTTCGCTATCCCCACAGTGAGACAATGTTCTATCAGCTCGATTTCCCCATTCAGCTTCCACTCCTGACCTGTTACTCTGGGTTCCCGTGCTGGTATCCCACTTTCTCAGGTCAGCCCTCAATTCCTTAAAGGACTTCGGTCGTGGTCCCCTCAGATCCATCGGTCCTCTCTGACCCCCCTGATCTATTATGGGATCGCCCGTTTGACTTAATGGGGTGCTCCAATCTCGAGGTCCTGTCAACTGCCTTTGAGAATTAATCATGTTGTTCCTATTCTCCATTTCTGCTCTCTCCCTGTCCAACCGTGCCTGTTCCTCTTCCCGTGCTTTCTCTGGGTCATAAATCGACACTATAGGACCTATAGTAACAGGTACTTGGAGAGCGTCTGGCAATTGGTAGGACTTAGCATGCTCCATTTCTGGCACCTTTTGTACCACAAACCTTCCGACTACTCTCTGTACTGGACTAGGCTGAGATATTTCCTCACCTTTGGTGTATCCTCTATCTGCTATTGGAGGTGGTCTATTTTACCCTGTACCAGCCCCGTCCCCCCTTTGGAGCTCGGGACCTTCCATCTCTCTATTGTACGGATGTGGTCTGCCCATTAATAACCTATTTATCAGGCTGTCTTCTGTCTCGCTCTCATCATCCTCCATTAGTGGTTTCTTTTCTCCTGTGACTTCTATCACTGGGTACAGTTTCTCTACTTCGATTCTCTGCACTCTCGACTTTTTAGCTTCTTCATCCCATTTGGCATCCTGCACTGCTCTTACCGATCGTTTCACTCTTTCTTGACACCTGTTCAAGCTCCGGTCGTACGCCGCCCTAAACCACGCATTGAGGGCTTCAAACTGTGTTGGTCTGGGTAGAGGTCTTGTCGCGAGCATTACTGCTTTCAACTGGTTCAATGCTTCTAACCTAAACGTTCCGTATTTCGGGAACGTCAATTCCTCATTCCCCTCTGTCATCTTACTCCACTCAGAGATCCACAGTATAGTATGCAACCCAACATTCGTAGCCATGTAATGAGCTGGTGTACCCTCCGGCGGGGCCTCTTCCCCGTCCACCGATTCTCTATTTTCTCTTTTAAAGACCGTTCTCAAGCGCCTAAAGCATTTCATGATCAAATTCACAATTTTCTACTTCGTTACGTTTATTTACTTCCTGATGACAATCCACCAATCCTAGCGCGGTTCTTGCTAGCTGACCT
Source organism: Lissotriton vulgaris (assembly GCF_964263255.1). Classification (NCBI taxonomy): domain Eukaryota; kingdom Metazoa; phylum Chordata; class Amphibia; order Caudata; family Salamandridae; genus Lissotriton; species Lissotriton vulgaris. The sequence goes on from NW_028242383.1 coordinate 261,359, forward strand.
ATTTTATTTATTTATTTAAACTTATACCGCGCACAGCTACCCACAGTGGGTTTCCCGGCTCTTGACAACCGGCCTATCCCAGCGCGGTCTTACACCAACCGGCCTATCACAGCGCGGCTCTCTCTGACGTCACTCGTCTCCCCTTCGCAGCGGTTCCCCTCCTTTCTCAGCTCGTCTCCCGGTCATGCATACGTCCCATTCATACTCTGAAAAATGATTACTTCTGACCAAGCGATCACTTTTCTTGACTGTACGCCCACAGTCTAACTGTAATTGTCACCTCAACTGACGAAACGTCTTCCGTAAAACGTCTAGACGATCGCCTCAACTGATAGGTTACTTACACACAGTAACTTCCGACCAGCGTCCGTTACTCACACACTCACTCTTTCGTTCCCCCTATCACGGTCCTGCGGGGCGATCAATGGTACCTCATGACCCCCTTCACAATGGTTGACAATTACTCTGGATGTCTGATACACCCGAACCACTTAAGCTCTTCTCTGAACTTAAGATTTTCACCAGGTTGCGCGCGCTCACAACCCTGCCTCAATCACACTACAGGCATTCAACTCCGCATGACATTACAACACAAATACAACACAAATACCGCAATCTGACAACGCATGGCCCTTTATACTCACTCTCGACCGACTCTGCTGCTTTTCTCTCTCACGCCGTCAGCACCTTCTTCGGCAGGCGATTCTTCTGCTGGTCATCTCTCGATCTCTAGGGGCCTCGGGGTAATCTTAACCTAGTCTAGATCACCTTCCTCAAGAAGGCAACCATCCTCTATAGCTACCAACTGGGAAGGCGGGATTTTCGATCTCCTATTTAATCACTCTAGATCTAAATCCCCAATCAGGTCGACTGAATCTTTGTTGCCTGTCATTGAGTAAAAGTAATCTACTACCAAGTTAATCAAACCAATAATTTGGCACAACTCTGAAGAACCACTTACCACCATTCAGTTTTAAAGATTTTATTATAAAGCCAAAGTTAACTGGATATACAAACATCTCAATAAAAGGTTCATCAGATATACTGGCACTAAAACGAACATAAATTCTCTGAATGATCTTAAGCGACAGAAAAATATTACCAGAACAAGCTCAAGGATCAGCAAATTCACAAGAATGGACACTAGTTGTAACTTAAGTGTCATTTACAGAAAGGAAAGAAACAGGTTAGACTGTCCCTACACTAGACTAAGTGACATCCCTACTTAACAGAATCTTTAGGTTAAAAAGCTGTCAGCCGTGGTGACTTCCAAAGAAGTTCACTCACTCTTTCTTAGTCTTTGGTGAAAATCTGTGTATTGCAGTCATGCCCTCTCTGCCTACCCATCCACTCTCTAAGGGTCCTCAGGCCATCTGCTCTAACTCCTCCCCAGGGTGCTGTCCCTAATACAAAATCACAATCGTAATTGGAACGCCCCTCTGAGACGCCCCTCACGTACACATCTCACGTGGTCTCGGTTCTGGCTTTTTCCATGATGATACTCCTTTGGGCCTCTTGTTAGCGTTGGCCTTGCTTCCCAGGCTTCTTCTCCGGCACGCTGGTACCCCCCAGAACATTCCTGAACCCTCCTCCAGGCCTGTGCCAGTCTCCCCGGACAGAGCTCTATTCATCACGCTCTTGATTGGAACCCCCGCACACCTGCAGACAGACACCCACAACTTGGGCCCCAAATTCCAGGCTTCACTTATCTGTTCAGGCCATAAAACTTCGAACAGAATTGGTAATTTATTCTTAACGAGACTCGACTTTAACTAACACGTGCAGATCAAAGGAGCCACTTTATCTTTCCAGGCCTACTAAATTTCCTGCAGTGGCTTACACTCAGTGAACCCTTATTTCTTTAAACTAAAACAATTCTATTTAATACACTCTGGTTATATGAAACACTTATACAAACATGATTTCTAACGCATGATTAATAATATTCAAAATAACAATGGAAGTAATAATCTGTTATGTGTGAACTGCAAAGCATGTTTTCGTTCTTCATACATTGCCATGAGGCCTGCGTTTCTACGTTTAGCAGCATTACATTTTCTTCAGTAGCAGCTACATAACATGGAATCTGATTAACACTTCTAACATTTCTAAACATTTCCACGCATTTCTACATTAGTTCCACACTCTGTATATGTTTCCTATATTAACTAAACACTCATGAGTATATGCGGTTATATATTTTCAACACTTTTAGATACTTTAACTGAATTCGTGCAACTGGGTTGTACCTATGGTGCACTTATATATTTTATTCAAATTGCGCTCTCTCAGTAGGATGACTGAATTTCTGGCTGTGACTCCTTCTTTATTAATTTTGGGTCTGCCATGGAAGAGTCTTAAACCTTATGTTTGTCCTTCAGCGTAAGTGTCAGGTGTGTAACTCAACTGCTTAATCTATAGAAGGGTCTGATCTTCCTTCTTGCATTCAAGACAGACGTCAGCTTCTCGGGTCAAACTTCAGGGTGCTTCTGAGGCTGAAGATAGGGCAGATTCTCAGGCAGTTCCTAACACTTTGATCCATCATTACCATCTCCAGATGGATAGTGGTGAGGAATTGGAATTTATTTCTAGAGTATTATCTTTTGCACCTTTTTGCAATTTATAACTAAATTGCATGTCTATTTGCAGTATCTAGTTTCTCATACTGTTTATTTTAGTCTATTATCTATCTATCTATCTATCTATCTATCTGCATCTCGTACAGAAGGAGACAAGGAAGTGGTCCCTGAGCATAGTGACCCAATTAATTATTAGTAATCTGTATTACTACTGGCACCACCTTCCTCGTTCAATTTCCTAAACTGGCATCCCTCCCACCCAGTATTCTGGCTACCACCTGGATTCATTGGTTTGTAGACTGGAGAGTGTAGTTTCGGACTGTATCCGTTTCATGATTACTCCCAAAATTAGGAAGATGTTTTTTTTAAAAAGGAAGAGAGACTGAGATTCTAATTTTAGTAAATGATGTAAAACCACTAAACCTTATTAGATCTATTGGACTGGTCTTGTGCAAACATATGTGCTTACTGCATTCATTGACTGTCAAACATTTTCCTTCAAGATAAAAAAAGTACTTGAAAGGCCTCTTAGATTCAGCAATCCAATTTTAGTAAATTACAGCCTGATTCATGAAGCGAAATAGCGCCCGCAATGGCTGCGAAAACGCAATTGCGGGTGCAAAAGACGGAATCGGCATTCAAGTACGAAATAGCGAAATCGCTAAAAAATAATTGCGATTGGAATAGCGATTACGCAGTAATAGTCGCAGACTCCGGGAAGTCGAGCATTAGCGATACGGAAATAGCGACCAACCGCGGAATCTGCGAAATGATTAGCGAAACGCAATATTGTCGCAATCGGCATTCATGAAAGAAATACATTAGCGAAAAAGCGCAAAATCGCACGTTTGCGCGGCGCAATTTAAGGACAGCTCAAAGCAGGTGGTAACCATAAAAGCCATGATGAAGGCAAATTTGAAAAACTGTTAGCCAATCACCAACAGGTCCAGGCCTGACCAATCACACATAAGGACATTCAGCTGCAGCATTAGGCGTTCCACAATGCCTGGGATGTACATGGTGGTGAGGCGGCGAAGGCTACAGCGAGCAGCACGGAGGAGACGCATGAGGCAGGCAAGGATTTACCGGCTGCGGGTCACCTTGCTGGGCCAAACCAGAGAACAGATATATGCAAAATACAGGCTGAATGGGGAAATGATCACCTGGCTGATACAAGAACTCGACCCCATCATGCAGCACCCAACAAGGCGAAACAATTCTGTGCCCACACATGTGCAGGTATTGTGCAGCCTGCACCTCCTGGCCTCCGGCAGTTTCCAGGGCATAGTAGCCGCTGCTGGGGGGATATCCCAGCCCACCATGTCACGCTGCCTCCACACTTTTGTTGACGCCATGCTCAGCCAGCTCCACCGGCACATCACATTTCCCACGAGCCAACAGGAATTGGACCTCACTAAACTACAATTTTATAATGTTGCCCATTTTCCCCATGTCCTCGGCTGCATAGACTGTACCCACGTCGCCATCTGCCCACCAGCTGGCACGGAGTATATGTACCGCAACAGAAAGTCCTACCACTCCCTCAACATACAGATGGTCTGCAATGCCAAGAGCATCATCACTGACATTGTGGCCCAGTACCCAGGGAGTACCCATGACTCCTTCATCTTCAGGCACAGCGGACTCCACACACGACTGATCAGGGGAGAGTTTGGGGAAGGACACCTACTTGGTAAGTACACTTTGTCGACAATGTCACATTGCTATGAAGTAACTGCGCTGCACAGGCAATCAACATCTGCTCCTCTCATTCAGGTGACAGTGCCTACGCCCTACGGGAATACCTCCTGACCCCTTACCTCAACCCTGCCACACCTCAGCAACGGCGCTACAATGTTGCGCACATCCGGACAAGGAACTGTATTGAAAGGACATTTGGCCTGCTCAAGAGCAGGTTCCGTATACTGCACAAGACAGGTGGGGCCATGTATTACAGTCCTGCAGCGTGCTGCCGCATTGTGGCTGTCTGTGCAATGCTTCATAACATTGCAACCAAGCGCCGGATACCAGTTGACATCTCAGGCAGTGAATCTGAGGGGGATGACCGGCCACCAGCAAATGCGCACCATGCACGCGGGGAGAACCCAGCTGAAGGCCACAGACGTCGCAACCACATCACAGCTAACAATTTCTAGCCCACCCCCTTCCCCCACCCCACATATCACAATTGCATGCAAAATGTAATGATTACACAAGGCGAATGTGTGCAGCAAAATAAATGTAATTGTTTGATTCACAACAGAAAAGGGTCATGGTAACAACTATTTACAAAAAAATTCAGTATTCCAGCATACTGCATGTTAAGGTTCATGGCAGGCTTAGCTTCAGCCTGCGCCTGTGTCCCTAACACAATGTCATTGGTGCTTCCTGTGCACATTTCCCAGGCGCCTTTGAGGCTCATCCTCATCCTGGGCAGATGGACCAGGCGTAGCCCTGGTGCTGCGCCTAGGTGGGGGGGGCCTGCGTGGCAGAGTTGCTGCTCACGCTGGAGGCAGCCTCACTCGCATCATCTCCCCCTACGATGGCCGGTAGCACAGGTGTAAGCAGTGGGATCACGGCGGTGGTCAAGTGCTCCAGCACCCGGGTAATCTCCTCGCAGCACTGGACCAGTTGGTGCTGCTGGGTCATAGAGCGCCGCGACAGCTGGGTGGTGGCATTTGCTGCCACATAATTTGAGCGACTATAGGTCGACATCTGGCTCAACAGCTGGTGGTGTCGCCTGCGTGCAACACTGCGCTGCTTCCCCAGCGCAGCAGTATTGGCCTCCATTGCCGCCGTCATGCGCTCAATGGCCGCCGTCATGCGGTCCACCCGCTGGCCGACTCCCGCCACATTGCGGCCGATCTTCTGCAGCTGGAGCTGGATGGCTCCTTGCTGCTGCGACTGCCGCTGGTGTAGACGGAGCATTTGCCGCTCCACGCTCATGCAGGCATGGAGATGCCCATTGCCCCTCCTGCTGTTCGGCCGCTGTGTAGCGGATGTGGCTGGCCCAGATCGTGTAGGACGAGCTGCAGGTGTTGTAGCAGCTGGTGTCGCAGGTGCGGCAGGCACTGGAGGTACATTGGTGGGGGGCCTGGCCTTGGCAGCCGGTGGGCCTGCAGAAGTTGCAGCAGGTAAGGTGGGGGGCCTGGCCTTGGCAGCCGGTGGGCCTGCAGAAGTTGCAGCAGGTAAGGTGGGGGGCCTGGCTGCTGCTGTTGGCGCAGCGGCAGGGGCTGGTGGCTGGGTAGCGGGTAGGGATTCCTCCTCCTGGGCCTCCTCGACGATCACCAGCCTCTCGCTGTCACTGCTATCATCCGCACCTGTGAGGGTAAGTGGATACTCATTAGGGGCATGTGACTGTCAGACGTGCAGATGTTACATGCATGCTGGGTGACATTCCCTGGATGGCTGTGGATTTGTGCGCTTAGGAACCTTTCTGGCCGCATTGTGGTACTACTACATTGTGGACATACTACGTCTCCCACAATGCCTCAGGGCATTTCCTGATGCACAACATAGGCATGATTAAGGGCCAATGAGTGCGCCTATTTGGGCAGGGACGGTCATAGGGGACAGGGTCGCAGTCGCATGCCACTTACCTTGGGTGTTTTGGGTGGGGCGGGAGGAGTCCAGAGTGGTCACGCCAACACACGCCTCCCTCTCCAAGGTGTCCTCTACCTGGTCCTCCAGGGGGGTGTTGGGTGGGACAGTCGGTCCACCACCTCCAGTGCCTGATGACTCACCGAGGCGCGCCGCCACCTTCTCCTTGGCACGCCCTCGGAGGTCGTACCAGCGCTTTTTGAGCTCCTCCACCGACCTGTCCGCAACGCCCACAGAGTTCACGCTGGAGGCAATCCCCACCCAGATCCTCCGCTTCTCCTGTTCTGGGACCCTCCTGGAGTTGGCACCAAAGAGCTGGTCGTGTTTGGCCACCACCCCTTCTATAAGGTTCTCCAGCTCCTGCTCGGAGAACTTCAGTTTGCGCTTGCGGCTAGCGCTGTTGCTGGGGCCAGGCAGAGGATCGTCAGACATGGCGGTCGCTATTTCGGCCGGGTTGGGAGTCGCTAACGGCGGTTTAGCGGCAGCTTTCCGTCGTGTACACTCGGATGATAGCGTCACTGTGGTGTTTGGGGGTGGGATTTGGCTGCTTCCTGGCTGTGATGTCATCACGGTGCTCGGAATGCGTCTTCCCGTATTTCCGGATCCCGCGAGAATGCGACTCGCAATCCCGATTGCACAGGATTGCGAGTCGCAATCCCGTGCGATCAGGATTGCGAGTCGCTATCCCGTGCGATCGGGATTGCGAGTCGCAATCCCGATCGCTGGTGCCCGGAAATAGCGATTATTCTGCGTTTTTTGTATGTCGCTAACGGCTTTTGCGCCCGCGTGCGAGTCGCTATTTTTTCCTCGAAAAGTACATGAATGCCGTTTTGCGTTTTCTCAATAGCGAGTCGCTATTATTCGCTATTAGGGACACGCAAAACGGCATGTACATGAATCAGGCTGATAGTTTTTCATCCAACAGATGCTGCCTCAGTGAGATTGAGCATTCAAAATGACTTTGCAATTCATGGGGTCAGCCTTCTTCTTCTCATGTCTGCTCTTTTTGTTATTTTCAATGTACCCTCCTCCCAGCCCCACCACAAACATAATACTTGAGGTACAACAGTGGTCAGATTACTGTTAGTTTGTTTCTCATTTTATGCTTGTATTACTTTAGATGAGACATATTCAGCACATTTCACTCAATGTAACAAAGGAGCATTACAAAAAAATTGAATGGCGTAATTACTTACTTAGAAGAACAACTGTTTCAGTGGTTCACTAGCATTAAATGTCACTAAATATATGTAAATAAAAAAAAACATCAATTTCACTTCGTGAAAGGTGACTTGCTGCTCTGCTTTACTTTTTCTTAACTATGCCCCTAAGTTTGAAGTGAAGGAAAAGCAACATTCTGCTTCCATGTATGCAGCCATCAAGTGATCACAATGGATACAAGGTGCAAGTAGGTATTGTCATCCACAGAGTTCATATTTTAATGACAATTCTTCCGAGTGAGAGATCCAGCTTTTAAAGTTAGCTCTGTTCTATGTAATTGTGCCCATAATTCTTTTGTTCTTATAGCCACGACTTTCTGCCTTCTCTTATTGTTGCCCAGGCCCGGCCCGTGCAGGGCGTTATACCGGGGCGGGACGTCAGGCGGGGAGGGGCAGGGTGGGGGGTTGTAAAATGCGGGATATGGACCATTACAGGTAAGTAACGAAAAAAATAAATAAAACGAATTTCGTTGCCTATGCTGCATCACATTTGGCGATGCAGCGTAGGCAACGAAATTTGTTTTATTTATGTTTTTGTTACTTACCTGTAATGGTCCATATCCCGCATTTTACAACCCCCCCCCACCCTGACCCTCCCCCGCCTGATGTCACCGCCCCGGTATAATGCCCTGCACAGGCCGGGCCTGTTGTTGCCCAGGAACATATTATCAAATGTGCCCCTGGGGTGGAACGGGTAAGTGCACCTGTTGTCTGTGCCCATGGGGCACACTGCTATTATACAAGGGGATGTAGGGGCATATTAGCAAGGAACCTCGTTAAAATTATCGCTGTTTTAGCGGCAGGAAACTGACGATAAATGCATAATATGCAATATAGAATTCCTATAGAATCCCAGGTTAGATGTGCGGGACATCTAACCTGGGATTCTATAGGAATTCTATAACGCATATTAGCAAGCCCATTATCGCTGTTTTATTGGCAGTTTCCTGCCGCTAAAAGGGCGATCATTTTAACGAGGTTCCTTGCTAATATGCCCCCTAGTTCCTTATGCGACACTGTCTGCAATACAGATCGCAGTAGTGCACACATAGGGCCTTCACAATTCTAAATGGGCATTCCCTCGTTAGCATGGGGGTGTGGGCCCATGCTAATAAGGGAAAGACTTCACCTCTGCACCTGGACCATATTATGGATTCACATGCAGAGGCAATGAAACTGTCAGGAAGTGCACTGACTGCGTTCCACAAAGAGGGCACCAATAGTCACTTCACCCCCAGAGGGTGAGACATGCAAGTGTGGAAAGTGGTTCCCATGGACCCTGCCGACTTCCTGTGCAAGTAGGAGTAGAAAATCACTGCATGTGCCTGAAGGAGAATCTCTTCCACTTTTCAAAAGGAGGCGGAGCGTAACTTGCACTGTGAAACGAGGTTTGGCTGCTTCAAACAGCCAGTCCTCATTCAATAATGTTTGCTACTGTCCAGGCGACAGTGCATTATCTGCAAAAGCGTGCACTAACCAGTTCCATGCCCATTGTACCCGTTTAACCCCTCTTCTGCTGGTGACGGAACCACTCCGTCATCAGCCGCGGTCGCGCTGTGCTGATGACGGAGCGGTTCCGTCACGGCCCACTCGGCACGCGTGCGCGGCGCGGATTCCGCGCCTGCGCTGAGCGTTCCATTGAGCGGGCGGGCCGTGATGGAACCGCTCCGTCATGAGCACAGCGCAACCGCTGCTGCTGACGGACCGGTTCCGTCACCAGCATGGGCGCGCCGCGCTGCCCCCCGCCCCCATAGCACTGCGGCAGAATAGCCGCCGCAGTGAAGGGGTTAAAGGTGCGCACTGGAGCAGACCATGGCGGTATGCACTATATAATAATACGAACATTCATAGGGTGCAGGTTTGCCAAACCTAAGTTTCTATTTTTTCTGAAACAGTGCACCTTTTCAGAAGTACTTTTATTGGGAAGGAAATCAGTATTGGTAGCCAGTCAACATAGGCATGAAATGAAGCTTGTAGCAAATTTTCACAATGTATTGAACTGGATTCTGGCTTAATATTCTTGCTGTAGTGACATATAAAAGCTCATCCCACATATTACAATAAAGACTAGCTACATAATGAGCAGCATTGCTAGATGTAAACTCCAGATGCGTGGCTATCTTGTACTGGTAACCCTGTGCATTGCAATCAATGCTTCTGAAATAGACACACAAGAAATATAACTTTTCCATCAAAATAAAGAAACTATTCTTATGTATTCATAAAATCAAGAACATATCAATTATAAATAGTTAGGATAGTTTATGACACTTTTGTACAACTGAGGGTGAAGGACACAGTACTTGAAACCATTAACAACAGTTCCAAATACTTTCAAACTAGAGAACAAAAGTAGACTGATCATGTGTTCTCTGTATGAGGAGAGGGCAATGGAACATGGTTAAATCATTTACACATCGAATTAGAACCAGGACTAAATTTATAAATGGGGTTGCATCACGCATGCACCATACAACATGGTTGATGCGCGACGCAACCCCAAAATTCAGTTTATCAAGCCATGCAAGGCCACCTTATGTGGCCTTGATTCAATTCAATTCAATTCAATTAATTTATATAGCGCGCTACATACCCAGAGGGTCTCAAGGCGCTTGAGGAAGGGTGGGGAGTTACTTGTCGAATATCCAGGTTTTAAGTTGCTTTCTGAATGCTAGGTGGTTCTGAGTGAGGCGAAGGTGAATGGGAAGTGAGTTCCAGGTTTTGGCCGCCAGGTAGGAGAAGGATCTTCCTCCCATGGTGGTTTTGTTGATGCGGGGTACAGCAGCGAGGGCTTGATTGGAAGAGCGTAGCTGGCGGGGGTTGTAGAAGGAGAGTCGCGTGTTGAGGCATTCGGGTCCAAGTTCGTAAAGTGCTTTGTGTGGTTGATAAATCAGGAGTAACACAACACAGTGCCAAATGCAGCGCTGTGTTACTCTGCCCTGGGAAGGACATCATTCTGCATCACCCACAGATAGATGAGAAGGCCTGAGGGGGATTGGTTTTTGTGGATGAATGTGCCCCTTGCAATCCTGAATGCAACGAAGGCTCCCTCATAGCATGGTGCAAGGGTGCCTGTATTGGCGGTAGGCAGCCCATTGTGTGACAGTTTCCTTTTTTATAAATATGCCCCCAAGTTTACAGTGAATGATAAGCAAAATCCCTCGTCCATGTATACAGCTACAATTTTCCTGAAAAAGAGATGTATATAAAGTACCTATCAAGATCACATTTTAGGATTGTATTTGTCCTAAACTCTTGCTCTACTACATTTACCAGACTGCAGTCACTGACATAAAACCACAATCATGTCATTTGAAAGCAAACATGCACTGTTATTCCTGGGAGTGGTTGTAAACCTGAGAACTGAGGGGCTTGCCTGGTATTACTCTATTCAGTATTAGCATAACAGGGCCTCATTTATGAGGCCGCGCGTCACTTTTAGGCCGCCGATGCGTCACTTTTTGTGACGAGCCAGCAGCGTAAAAAATGTGCCTTGTTGCACCATATTTACAAAGTGACGCATCTAAGTAGATGCGTCACTTTGTAAACCCCTGCGCTACATTATACGTATGCCAGGTATAATGTATGCAGGGGGGGTGTTCTGATGCAAAAAAGGGTCATAGAAGTGACGCAGTGAAATCTATAAGATTTCACTGCGCTACTTCGAGAACACAAATGCGTCAATTTCTTACGCCTGCCTCACAGCAGGCGTAAGACCGACGCAGGCCCTTTCACATGGGGCTTGCCCCATGTGAAAGGACACAATGCTGAAGTTGCATCACTTTTGTGACACACTCCAGCAATGCGTCACTTTTGCACCATACAGATACGTCAGAAATACTGACGTATCTGTAACTCCTTGCGCCATGATGCGTCAGACTGTAAATATGACGCATCATTGGTGTCGCAAGGAGGGCGCAGTGAAAAGTGACGCATCGCTGTTTTCACGCAGCGATGCGTCATTTTACATAAATGAGGCACACCGTTTTTTGGACTGTTGGGTCCAGATGCAGGTCAAGTACCAATCATCAGCATCAGATCTGAAAGTAATATTGTCCTGGTGGTGGATGGCCAAGCAGGCAGGCAGACATCTTAAGTCTTATCATCGCTGGTTCGCCTGGGATTGCACATACATGATTCCATTACCTTTGCTTCTGGTCTCCTGTTATTGCATGTAAGCATGTATATACTGCTAAGGGTGTCTGACTATGGGTTATTGGCAGTAAGACCTTGGTAATGGCGGAGTGCTGGAAGCAGTGTAAAAAGCAGGAAATTCAGCGTGGGAGGCCAAAAATACGGTGCACGTAGAATTACATTATTTGAAATCTAAAGAGGTATCCAAGGCTCTCTATTTGCTTTAAAAAAATCCTGTATTTTTATGCTGCCACTTTGGCATACATGCCTAGGCCGCATCCTTACCTCTTGCTCTAATAATGACAAAAAGTACTTCTTCAATCAATTTCGCCAGCAGCAGCTGTGCTCCACCAAACGATGGACACACATTAAAGTTTAAAACAATATTTCATTGGCCATCTACAATGAAGACACTCAATTCTCAATGTTGACTGCATTCATTAGCTTTCAAACATTCCAACATTATTTCTCTTCAGAGGCAAAATTCACTCCACAAAGCTTTTCTGATTGGACATCCCACTTGCAGTAAATTACATTTCTGCCTAACAGCTGCTGACCTGGGGAGGTGGGAGGTTCGGAGGGACATTAATATTCATTAAAGCATCCTTCTCCTGGTCATTGCAGCTCTTTGTTTTGTTATCAGTGCCTCACAGCCACAACAATCCTATTGTGTACAGAGCATATGTTAACATATATATGAAGTATAATGGTAATATTTACCTGTAGGTGTAATGTTTTCTTTATATTTGGATGGCCCATGTGCTAAAACGAGACAGGCATCAAAGTAAGAGAGCATGCTCATCAGTTAAATACATGTGGAAATGTACCATTTTACGACTCTGTTTATTCTCAAAACACGAAATTATTAACGATAAATACCAATAAGATGGCCCAAAAAAAAATATGGGTAAATACAGACGGAAATGTTAAAAAAATATATAGATATAGAATGCTCAGGTAGTATATTTGAGTATCCTAGAGGGTAGGGTGTTAAAATATCGATTACAAAAATATAGCTGACATAAATATCGTTGTAAAAATATCGTTTACAAAAATATCGACACCCTATACTTAAACAGGTAAGTACATAAATATCGACTCCAAAATATCGTTGTAATTAATATAGATGTAAAAAATATCGACTTTTTAAAATAATTAAAATTACATTAAATAATAAATAAATATAAGTACTATTAACAAAATACATTACATTACTTTTATTTTTTAAGTATTTAAAAAAAATTTACTACACTTTTTAATTATAAACTTAATAAATGTGGACATATAAATTGATTTTACACATTACTTTATATAACAACAATAATACATACATATAATTAAAATACCCCTTTACCCAAAAACCCAAAACTGACCCTGAACCCTAAAAATACCCCTTTACCCAAAAACTGAAAACTGACCCTGAACCCTAAAAATACCCCTTTACCCAAAAACTGAAAACTGACCCTGAACCCTAAAAATACCCCTTTACCCAAAAACTGAAAACTGACCCTGAACCCTAAAAACACCCCTTTACCCAAAAACATTTTCACTAAAAAAATCCTGTACACACACCTAAAATTAATTAAAAAATTAACATAATTAATTACATAATTATTATTCAATTAACTAATTGAAATTAATTAACTATTATTTATTACACTATTTATATTCATTTAAAACATTAATGAATGTATTATTTCATTATATTTAAATTACTTCCCACCCTACTCCCCTATAAACCCACAACCCGCTACAGAACTATTAATACTAAATTCAACTGAAAATACATTATTAAATAATAATATACTACTAAAAATACTACTTTGATTACAAATATTCATTAAAAACACTACATTACTTATAATTATTTAAAAAACGATATTATTGTAAACTATGTTTTTGTAAACGATATTTATTACAACTATATTAATATTAACGATATTACTTACGTGTCTGTCGATATTCTGGTCAGACGATATTTTTGTCATCGATATTTCTTCCTGTAGATATTTTTGCAGCGATATTTAGATTAGTCGATATTTTTACGACGATATTCCTGCTCTGTACCATCCTGGAGATTGGTCTGAGCCCAATCTGCCCTCTTGAGCCACCTTTTCCAAAGGGCGGTGCACAGTATTAGTTTATTATTTGCCACTCATTATTTATGAAGTTTTTACAAAATCAAACAAGGGACATCTGTTTGAGTAGCTCTCTAGATTTAGATAGTATTGTAAGGCCTGGAATGAGCTTCCAGTGGATCTTAGGACAACTGAGTCAGAGTCTCAGTTTCGTAAGAAATTGAAAACATGGCTCTTCCGTTTTCCACAGGGAGGAATTCCGTGGTAAGGTGTCAGCTGGTTTGGATGCCCACGTTTTCGGTGGCAGCTTGGGAGGGTTGTTGGGGTTCAGCTATGTCCTAGCACGGGGACACTTATGTTGGAGTAACCAATATGCTTTATAAGCTCACCAATAATGATAATAGTATTGGAAACAATCAATTTCCTTTTGGTTTTAATCCTCCAGTGGCCCCAACGCACTTAAAATCAATAGAAAACTTTCTCGTTCAGATTTCTGAACTTTCTTCTCAGCAGGACATCAACTTTCCCAGCTAGCCCTGTGTTTCTGTGTTGACTGCCTTGGCAGGACAACCCTTTCTACCTTCTATCATCTTGTTTAATCTTCTCTCGCTCCTGCACTTACAACTTCTTAGGGGCACATTATCAAGAACTGCATTAAAATTATTGCCGCTTTAGCGGCAGGAAACTGCTGCTAAAGCGGTGATAATGGGCTTGATAATATGTCCTTGTGAATTCCCATGGAAGCCCAGGTTCACACCAGAATCTTGGCTTCTATGGGAATTGACAGGGGCCTATTATCAAGCCCATTATCGCCGCTTTAGAAGCAGTTTCCTGCCGCTAAAGCGGCGATCATTTTAACACTGTTCTTGATAATATGCCCCTTAGCCCTTTGTTAGATTGCCAAACTCAGGATCCAATTTCAGCTCGACGAGCGCAACATTAGCAACCAATCAGAATACCCTTGTGATAAAGATGCAGGCTTATTTACAAGCCCCTTGCGCCATCGGTATTTTACTTATTCCCATATTATAAGTGATGCAGTGGCTCCCTTCGCAGTGTGTTTTGATTTGCGGAAGTGCCTCACAGTGTGTCTTTGACAATTCAATTCAATTCATGAAGCTTTATTCAGCACATGTAAAATGACCATAAAAGCATAAGGATAAAAAACATTCTAATAACAAATGAATCAATTTAAAAAAAAAGATTTACAAGCAATGTTACAGATATAGTTCAGTAAAAACACATGCTTTTCCTGGCATTAACACAATAATTTAAAAACGTGGCTGTATAAAAACAAATATCGGCCGATTCCAGACTAAAGATTAAGATTATTGCCTGATTAACTGTACGTACACCGTATTTTATAAACATTGGTTTCAGAAAAGCAATGCGTAAATTTGAATACAGTTTACAAAACAATAGAAAGTGCAAAGTGCTCTGAGTAGAAACGCCATCACACATACATGGCCCCGACGGATGTTTCTTAATGGACGGGAAAGTCACCAAATGTTGTGCCATACCGAATCTAAGTCTGGTAAGTACAAACTTGTGGGATGGCCTGGTCACCATGGTTAAATACAACGGGAAACCTTCTACCAGACTATATCTAGTGTAGAACATAACAGTTGACAAGGTATCGTAGGTTAAAGCCTGCTTCCTTGCCCTAAAGGCCAAAAATTTACTTTTCAGCTCAGCTTTGGTTATCCTAGATGCTGCACTTAGGTCAAGCAGGATATTCAGATTAAATATCTCGGAAAAGCAACCAACAACATATTTTACCCAAGGTATCTTAAGATGTTTTTCTAGTGTCAAGCAATCCTGTATTATAGACCTATTAAAAGATTTTTCCGCCTTAATCCAAATTGAACGCCAGATCATAAGTGGCCTTAGGGATAACAGGTCTATCAAATAGTTTATGTCTAGTTCCCGGTGGATTAACTCAGTTGGGGCCGAAGGTGGTAGACACAGGAGCTTTTTTAGGAAGGAATTTTCCTCAATTTGCAAATTATTATTATCGCAACTGTGGCCCCATACACCCGCCCCATATAATGCAATGGATACACATCTTGCTTGATAAATCTTAAGCATATCCCTGGTTCGTCGGTCCCCAACCTTGGCAGCAAATCTAAAAACACCAAAGGAATTTTTGGCCATTTTGTTCCGAATATTATTACATTCTTCTGTCCATTTCCTATCTTTGGAGAAGGTAATACCAAGGTAGCAGAATTTATCTACCCGCTGCACCTTTTCGCTATCAATAAAAAAGGCATTTGAAAATTTACTTTTAACCCCACAGGTCATAGTATATGTTTTCCCCTTGTTGATTAGTAGTTTCCTATCCTTAATAAAGGTAGAAAAACTATCAATCAAACGTTGTAGTCCCAGGGGAGTTCTAGATAATAGATCGGCGTCGTCGGCATATAATAACACTGGTACAGGGACGCCGTTGATCTGGGGGGCGTCTGCATTAATCTTTTTCAGAATGGCATCGATCCCATTAATAAATAATATAAAAAGTAGGGGGGCCAATACACAGCCCTGCCTAATACCTCTTTTAACACTAAATTTTGGGGTGCATTCACCTTTGGTGCCAAAGCAAACACAAGTTTGTAGGTTCCCATACAACCTGGTGAGAAAGAAAATTATGCCCTCTGGAGCCCCCAACTGTAACAGGGTTGACCATAAAATAGAATGGTCTACCATGTCAAAGGCGCAGCTCAGGTCAGCAAAGCATAAGTAAAGTGAGCCAGGTTTTGCTTCGGTATATTTCCCGATCAGCAAGTCAAGATTGATGCACTGATCGAGTGTACCCCTGCTCTTCCTAAAGCCATACTGGCTATCAGCCAGTATGCCCTCTCGCTCGGCCCATTCCTCTAACCTGACAAGCATGACTCTACTCATGATCTTAACTGAGGAGTCAAGAAGAGAAATGGGGCAGTAATTCTTCACATCAGACCTGCTGCCCTTTTTATAGAGCGGGACAATGATAGATTCTGCCCAAGTTTTAGGAGCCTCAGAACACATAGCTGCGGTAAAAACATTAGCCAAAAGAGGTCCCCACATCTCAGGTGCTGCCTTGTATACATCAATTGGCACCCCGTCAGGGCCTTGGGCTTTGCCCCCTTGCTCGCACGTATGCCAAGTTCAACCTCATCAGCTACACTTCCATTAGAATCAAAGATATTAGAAAAGTGAGTAACCCACCCTTCGCTCTGGACATTAGAGGTCAGCTTGGGTATTTTTTCATCTTTAAGAAAAGGAGAGTTGACCGTTGCCCAAAACAGAGTACTATTGGATAGTTCCGCTGCTTGGTTGAGAGAATCCCAGGCCAGCTGCTGTAATTCACTCTTCCTCTGTTTCAGTGCGAGCTTGTAATCCGCTCGTAATTTTATGATTGAATCAGTGTCCCTGGGCTTTTTGCAAGTGCCTGTTTAAGTTTAGATAAAGAGATGGTACATAGATGGTTGAACCAGCCTGGGTCGTTTCTGCGCTGGCCAATATTGTGTTTAGTGAACCTGGCATCAATAGAATTATTAATGCCAAGAAAAGAGGTTAAAATCTTCTCATAATCAGCACCATTTTCAAGAATGAAAATAATTTCTACCAAACTAGCCTTCACAATAGAGCTGATTAGGTCATGGGCCTTGTCCCCTGCCCATCTTAATCTGACTCCGTTAGGTCTGTGTGGCTCGTCATTAGAGATTGTGATCCCTACTTTAACCAAGCTACTACCCCAGAGAGTTGTGTCCAGAATGATATAATTGTGGTCACTTAATGTAGTTTCTTCGATTCTGGGGGAGGGGGGGGGGGTACACAGCACGAGATAATATCGGAAGAAACAATCACATGTTCAATAACAGAGCTAGAATATCGTTTTTTAAAAGTCGGAATGGTCTGGCCGTTTGCATCTTTCATGTAATCCATAATTTCCAGGTCATAGCAGCCCATGAATTTATGTAATGCTTCTCCATAGCTGTTATGTCCAAAATGCAAATCGTCCCATCCAGCATTATTTGTGACCCCACAGACCTTTTGTGTTGACAGTTCACATAATGTAATATTAAAATCTCCCAACCAAATAAAATCAAAAGTAACATTCCCTTCTAGACATAAATTTTTAATTGTACTGGCCAGGTCGGTTACAATTTTCACCCTGGTGTTATCAAAAATATTATTGTAATAATTTAACATAGGATATTACGCCCTTTGTCTTCCACGAGCCAAAGAATCTGAACGTGGTCCCCCACAGTGATAAACTTTTTTATTACTATTGGGCGTTCTACAAGACTGGGCGCAAGTGGGGCTTGAGACACTGGCGGACTTATATGACGACGGAGCCCTGGTACGGTTCGAGGGGCTAGTGGAGAATCCAGGACTGCCAGCGGGACAATTCCTGATGCATACATCAATGATGCGGGTCCTAACGGAACACTGGGGCGATATGTCAGTGGAACCCGAGACACACCTATTAGTACAATACCTGCACGTTATGGGGGCAGGATCGCACGTTGTGCACTGGCTAACGCAGGCGCTGAGATCCCACACAACGGCCTCCCTTCAGTCGCTCAGGGACAGGTGGACCACAGACAGGGGGAGGGACTGGTCGGATAAAGAGTGGGAAAGGATCCTAGAGGGACCGCAACACGTTCCCCGCAATTCGAGATTCAGAATCATACAGTTCTATATCATGCACAGGGCATACCTGTCCCCGGACAAGATTAACCGCTACTTTGGTTTGGATACCTCCAAATGCCCGCGATGCGCACTACTGAACGCGGATCTCCTGCATATGCTGTGGGCATGTCCCAAGCTACGGACGTACTGGCATGATGTTAACACGCTGTTGACAAAAGGGACGGCGCTGGGCCTATGTCACAACTGGGACACCTGTGTGCTGGGCCTCCTCACCAGGACGAAACATAACAAAGCACACATGAGGTTCTGGGATCTGGGGCTGATAACCGCCAAAAGACTCATAACCCATCACTGGAAGGCCGCGGAACCACCCCTGACGAAACATTGGAGTGCCTCCCTCATCTACTGGGCAACCGCAGAGGGCACGGTGCTACGTAGGGAAGAGACGGCGGGGCGGAGGGCCATACCGATAGCCGAGACATGGGAGGGCTTCCTGAGAGCGTTCACCAGGGCCTGCCACGATAAAGGGGTGTCGTAAGGAGATGGCTCCTCCCCAGTGGAACGGGGGGGACATGTCCGGGCCACAGGCTGCGGAGTGACAAAAAGGGTAGAATCGGGAACCACACGCATACGGGCATGTAACACTACCCCTGCAGTCCATCGCTCGTCCCCATGACCTTCCCCCCCCTTTTCTTTCCACTCCCCCCCCCCAACTTCTCTGCCCATCCCGCCTTGCCCTGCCCCCCCCCCACTTGCCAGCGGAGCCCACATACACAGTCGACCCCACCGATACGCCCCCACCCGAGACCTGGAACAACCACATAACACTAGGACCTCCTCCCCGAGCACACTCGAGGCTAGCACCCTGCGAGACTATTACACCCGAAACTGCCTAGACAGGACCCATACTGCAGCACCCCCCCCCCCCCCTTACCCCGAGATCGGATTCTTTACACCCTCCCCCACTCTCCTGTTTCCCCCAGTTCGAATTGGTGGCATCTACGGCAAAGGACACCCCCCAGTTGTCCACGCTGGTTCTGCCTTCCCCACTCACACTTTCCACTTCTGATACACGGCGGCGAAACACAGGAGTGCAGCACACATACAAACCACTGCCGCAACCTTCTACCTCACGGAGGCGTACCACTGAACCTCCCAGCCGACCACAGCGCACATACAAGCTGCTCGGAACCAAGCCCGGTAGGTTATTCATACCACTGAGGGGCATCATGCTATATCACTAGCCAGCGGGTTACGAACACCGGGGGTGCGGGTGGCCATCAGGCTACCCGCCCTGACGGGTGAGGTCAGGCACTATAGTAAGGTAGGCAGGGCGCATTGCACAGTACAGTAGCAGTGAAGCGAATGGTTTGGTGAATGCAGTGACCGCCCCATGACAACGGATGGAGTTCTTTAACAACGAGCGCATTTATTGACTTTCAACCGTCGCCAACATTCGCATGGATGATGTACGAGCTGCTCCAATTGTTGTTTCCCCTTTGAATTATGCACACAAGAAATGTAACTGTATGCCAAGTGTACCAATAAAACAGATTTAAAAAAAAAAAAATTACTATTGGGCGTTGTATAGAAACTAATATCAATAGGCCACCTTTCACTCTCCCTGGTCCAGTACCCTGTGCTGACAGATTATAGGAAACAAATCCCGCATAACTGACTTCTTCCCTACACAATGTTTCTTGGAAACAAAGAATGTCATAGGTGTTAATAAAATTCGACCAGCCTAGAACATTCCACTTAGATTTTAGTCCTGCAACGTTCCAGCTAATAATTGTAATCCCTTTGCCCCTATTCCTATTCCATCCAAAGTCATAGGGCACTTGGTACCATTTTCCTCATTCCCGTTACCAGAACACTGGGTCCCACTCTCGGTGGTCGGATTTAAATTGGCCACCACATTAGACTCTGGTGCAATGATATTATCAACCACCTTATATAGCAGGGGCACTTCGGGTTTCGTCAGATTTACACTGATCATCCTGGGCAAGTCAGTCATTTTCAACCAAGGAGTTTAGAGTATTAAATCGATTTTGGATCGGTATATCATATAGTGGTCTATGCAAAGGAGTTTAAAGCCTGGTACTATTGATACCATAAGGGGCTTTGTTAAGGTGGCTATAAAAGAAACCAAGTGACCACACACACACACTATTATCAAGAATCGGTAGGGAAGCTGCTCTAAGCAGGACGGTAGCGGCATGTTGTGGGTGTTTAAAAGTAACAATGACGCAGTCGCCCCTGCAGTTCTTTCTTGAGTTCCCTATCCAGTTAACCCTTCTGGTGGTCAACACCTAATCAGAATAAGCAATTGGGAACCCACATTATCTATTCAGCCAGGAAACAGTTTTATTTTTTAATGATTCATAGGATTCTTGTTGGCCCTGGCTCGAATGGGTTTCATATGATGGTACATTAGTTAAGACCACCACATATGGTATACAATCAGGTGGGAGGTTAATATAACGCCTACTTTTTACTTCAGTCCATCCCTCTTTGCTCTCATCTAGTTTTACAGCTTGCTTATCCAAACAGGCCGCAGAAGTAGCACTCTGTGTGGTAATCTTATTGACGCATGGTCCACCCTCTTGTCCAGCAGCTATACTGACATTACTGCTGATGCTCTCAACTGGGGCCTTAGAACTACTCGCAGAAGCTTTGCTAACACTGGCAACATTGCTCTCAGCTTGGGTCTTAGTACCTCTAACTGAAGCCAAATGGGTATTCAAAAAGGCCCCCTATCTTATCACCTCATCAGAAAGCTGGTCGAGTTTTGCCACCAGGGGTTTAATAATCCCTTCTATCTTGGAATCAATGGCGCTTACCAAAAGGTTGGAATTGCCCAATGTCCAGGGTAACTGCGCCATCTTTAACCAGACTCCCCCCTCCTCAATAGTATTTCTAGGAGGCGTAACTGCTCTTCTTTTTGTGTTACGCGTTCCCCCTCGTTTGGTTTGGACTTTTCTGCAGGCCCTTACCACTCTGGGGGCAGGGATCGGGGAACATTGTATTGAGGTGTCAGTGGAGTCATCCAGTACAACTTGGTTTGACACCGGTTGTTCTGTGATTTCCTTATCGGTAGCTTTGGGATTATTAAGGCCATAACTGTCAACCAGAACTGTTGGGGCTGATGTAAGTAGTGGGGTAGGTGACAGAGGCGGACTTCCTAACCCCAAGGACAATCGCCTATCATTATTCATTTTACTAACCACCTTGACCAGGTAATTATCAAGTGTAGCCAAAACCGGTGGGTTGTTCGCAGGTTTTGATTTAGACATAACTAAAAGGGAAGAGAAAAGCAAAATAAGATACAATATGACTAAGACAAAACTACTACTGGTGGCCGAAAGCTAACATGAAATTCAACAATACAATAAGATTACGATTATGCCAGTTCCTGGGGCACAACGAACTTTAAAATACACTAAGTAAAAAATTGTTCACAAGTTCTCACAGTACAGGGGTTGATGGCATCCGCAACATGTAGAGCCTCTGGCCCAGCCCAGCCTCGTCCTGCCCCGGACTGCCACAGACTGCCCGCCCTTTGCCCGGGCTTAGCCCGGCGCTGCCTGCGCGAGTCCCGCGGGGCAGAAAACGGTCTGGTGATTTGTAGCACCTCCTGGCTCAGGTGGTGGAGTCGGAAGTGCGACGCAGGTCCTGGGGCACCTGGGAGTTGTGGTTTCGTGGCCGTTGCCCTCATGGCATGATAAGGGAGCTGGTGGCTGCGCCCGTCCTCCACACAGCAGGGAGAGAGTGTTGTTCCCCAAAGCCGTAGCCCCCACGGCTGGATGCACGCAACTGGACCTCAGGTTGTCCTTGTCTCCTCCTGTACATAACACACACATCTCTGTAATAAACAGCAGCATCTGCATGGAGGCATTTGGACCTCTTCATAAAGACTGAAGAAGCCCCATGGCCTTTCCTGTTCACCACAAAAGAAGTATTTGAAAAAAATGCAAAGGAAACATCGTTTTAGCATTAAGTTGAACGGAATGCATAATCATTCATAATAAAAAATAGGCATCAGTTTTTAACAATTTGAGACATTTGTGCCTATTTTCCAATTGATGATCGGTAAGGTGTCAAGGTCTAAGCTGAGAAGGTGTTTATAGTTGTTGACTTCTCAGTACTTTCACTTAAATATGCATTGCTTTCACTTCTCTTCTCTTTAACCCTAATCCTATATGTAACCCTAACTGGCAATATAGCTGTACCTTTTTCCGTAGCCCTGAATCTAATTGAGTCGTAACTTTTAAGCTAATGTTGAACCAGATTCTCGCCCTACTCCATACCGTGACCCAATCTCTGATGCTACACATTCCCCATTCACTCACCTTTGTTAGGACGTGTCTCCCTTCGCACTTTCTACTTTCACAGTGACCTGGACCTTGAATGGCACCAGGTATTAATGGAAAAAGTGGTCTTGACTTGAGGAGGCTTGACATCTTTCTTACTGTTGCTTAGGGGTTTTGTTCCCTCTTTCTTCTGAGAGCGAGTTCATCACTGGTGACTTTGTTCAGTCTTCAGTGTTAGATGTGCAAAGTCCCTGGCAGCATAATGAAAGACTATGGGCATATTGTCAAAGACTTATCGCTGAGTTATTGGCACTTTATCGCAGCCAAAGTAGCGATAAATTCATTGCCCCATTCACAAGCTGGAGCTAACAGCCGATATCACCGGTTAACCTGCGATAGCAGCCGCAAAAAACATCGCCACAGATGATCCCAGCAACTAATGCTAATAAGATGCAGAGTAGGCATTCCCATGCAAAAAGACGCAAAAATACCACTTTACAACATTATCAACTACCAGCCAGATCGACGATAAGATCCCAAAACAGGCAATAAGGCCCATTAGCAGCAGGGATTTAACACCGGCTCCTAAAGTGTAAAGTCAGACGACAACTCGCACCATAAAAGGGAGCCCAACCCAGAGCCACACCACAGGAACAACAGATGTCATGGAGCTACTGATCACACAGCTCGGAGCCCCAAGAGGGCAACAACACCCACCGCCACCACCCCCTGGCCCACAACCCCCCCCCCCCCCGGACCCCACCACACCCCCTCCGGACTACCACACAGGCAGCGCAGACAAAGACAGCGGACCTTCAGAAAATGCACCAGCCTCACAGACCTAACACCAGAGGATGTCATTGCCCACTACAGGCTCAAAAGGACAACCATCCTTCACATCCCGAACATCATTGCCCACAGGCTGACGGTACCAACACAGCGGACAACCAACATTCCTCCGCAAACAAAGCTGCTGGCTGTGATGCATCTGTTGGCCTCTGGTACCTTCCAACCAACAACTGCCAGAGTCGGAGGAGTCTCGCAGCCAGACCTATCAAAGTTCCTCACAACTGTCTTGGAGGCCATCATCAGCTTGGTACCCCAGCACCTTCACTTCCCTCAAACTGCGCAGGAACAGCTGGAGACCAAGCAAGGCTTCTACGCTATAGCTGGCTTCCTGCGAGTGGTGGGGGCAATTGACTGCACACATGTCCTACTTGTGCCCTATGCCGACACTGCACACAATTACCGCAACAGAAAGCACATTCATTCCATCAATGTGCAGGCAATAGTGGCCCACCAGGGACTCTTCACCAATGTCGTACGCCAACTACCCAGGCAGTGTGCATGATCCTTACATCTTCCGATAGTCCATCATCAACCGTGGCTTCCAAGATGGCACCTACGGAAATGCACTGCTCATTGGTAAGCACCAAATGAACACACCACACACCCCCAACTCCACAATCATGCAACTCACAACTCTGGTAATGCATGTTACAAACTCACATGCAACATGCCAAACAACATGCCCACTCACCAGACAAGACAGCAAAACTTATTGTGGCAACCTGGGCTAGCCATGTACATGAGCCATCAACGGCATTGCACCTCAGCCACACAATAGCAGATGGTGGTTAGAGGTAGGAACCAGGCATGTGTGAAGGAGGCTAGTGAATCATGTTTGAGAATTTACACAATGCCAAGTGTGGCGTGGATGTCTTGGCCAGACTGCAATATGCAGACCGCAGACATGTACATGTTGACATACACCGCTGGTGTTTGGAGTGTAGGGGGCAGTGGATACAACCATGTTACCCCAGGCAGTGGGGAAGATCGCGGAAATGTAGCTTGTTGATTCCCCCCCCCTGTAAGCGTGAGCAGAGTGAGTTGACCCGGCGTGCCCCAGGCCAGCGTAGGGGTGTGAATAAAAAGGACGTAGCTCTGGGCGTGGTTCTCTTCCGGAATGGCCAACGTATTTGCCAGGGCGGCGCCTCTCACCCCGCCACAAGGCTGACACTGTGAGCAGTGTTGCCTGCTATCCTGTACACCTGCTGCACGCCGGGCCGCTGGTCCCCGAACCCGTCTTGTCCGCCCCTGCCCACCCAGGCCTCACTGCTCACATGCCAATACTGGCGTGTGTCAAAGAGGGCCCACCATGTGCTGGTGCAAGATCCAAGCCCAAGGCCCACAACCTTGGCAGCCTCCCCAGACCATTGCTAGCCTCCGCGACACAGGCCCCCAGCGCTCCTTACAAGTTGACGTACTCCACCGCTGCCTCGGGCCTACACTGCAATCAAGTAGGTCAGCCATTTGGAACTGAGTCTTGATAGCCTGATGGCCAAGTTCATATGTTAATGGGGCGTTTGATATCACTGTACTCCCTTCGATGTGATGCCACCGAATCTGTGCATAGTATCCCAACCACACATGTGGTCCTTGCTGACTACTGCCTTCTTCACACACTGCGGTACAGCAGGTCACACATTTGGAACTGAGTCTTGATTTCTCAATGGCAGAGTTCATATAATTGTACACAAGGACTGGAGTATGAGAAAGACACGTTTCAGTCCGGAGGAAAAAGGAACACCGTTACGGAGCTGATTGAACACTACCAACAACTGCTTTGGCGTCAATAACTCTGTGCATCGTAAGCCAACGACACGTGGCTGTGGGCCTCTGATGACTGCTGCCTCTGGCCTACACAGCAGTCGAGTAGGTCACACATTTGGAACTGAGTCTTGATTTATTTATGGCAGAGTTTATATAATTGTACAGGCCTCCTTGCAGACAGCATCCCCTTTCAGCTCTGGTGCCACTAACTCTGAACATCGCAAACCAACGACACGTGGTTGTGTACCCCTGCTGTCCGCTGCCTACGGCCTACACTGCGGTTGATTCGGTCACACATTTGGAACTGAGTCTTCATTTATTCATGGCAGACTTTATATCATTGTACAGGCCTCATCATAGACTGCATACCCTTTCAGCTCCGGCGCCAATAAGTCTGTGCCCATTCATGGACACCTTCTGGTTGAACCTTGGTAGCCTCCAAGTCTATGGCCTGGGGGTTGTCTTCATCATCATACTGACTAGGGGGTAAAAATGATTCTGTAGCATTCCATTTCTGCCGGCTTCTGCCCTCTGCATCATGCCCTGGAAGGACACCTTCCACTGGCCCCCGCAACCCTTCGCGACATTCACCTTCGACATCGATGAGGACCCGCTCAGCTCGCGTGGCCCTACCTCAGTGCAAAGCAAGTCACCATCCCGTGGCGGTGTGCCTGTGCCAGCTGCAGTGCATCCAGGGCCACTAACTCTGTACAGCTCAAGTCATGGATCCTTGCTATTTGAACATTGAACGTCTGATTGTCTAATCACTGTTGTTGCCAGCACCAACCAACCCCTGAGGGGTGGCTTAGACTCACCCCACACCCATTCAGCACAGGTATCACTGGACATGTGACCCTGGCAATAAAAGGGGCCGGGTGCACGTGCCCATAGCCAGTCCCACAAACTATCTTAGTATGTCCATGTGGTCATTATGTATGCATGAGGGCCCAGGGCCCTACCACATTACATTGTGCTGTGTACAGCGACGCAACCATGTCACCTCAGGCAGTGGGGTAGACCTGGGTCATGTAGCTGTGTTTTACCCCCCTGTGAGCATAAGCAGAGTGGACTTGCTTACGACATTCCAGCTTAGGGGTGTGGGCAATCAACCCGGGGCTCTGGGCGTGGTTAAATTTAGGCCTTGAAAAGGAAGTAACTAATGCGTGTGTCTCTATTGTATTGTCGGCGCTACCCGTTCCGCAATGGACAATGTTGCTATTTAGCATGCCCCCGGAGTGCGGGCTCGGCCGAAGGGGTAAATGAGGGAGCGCAAGTCAGTTCAGGGTCAGGGATCATACAAGCCAACTGTTGTGTGTGTCGCTATTACCACAGCATAAGCCAAATGTCTACCCTCAAACGCATGGCGAGTTCAGCCAGCCATGAATCTACATCTGTGTCTGCCCTATCCTTACCATAGGCCTACACACATGTGGCTGCCCGCCTTCAGCACACAACATCACTGTGTGGTTGGCAGGCTTGTGCACATGCGAAGACAGGCATGACAATGGTGTGCCGTAGGAGTGCAAGTGATGCAACTGTGCTACACACAATTGTAAATAGGCCCGGGGGGATGGAGGAGCAGCAGTGAGGCTAGGTAATACACATTGATGCCGCACATTTGCTACAAACAGTACATGTCAAACAGGAATCACAAAGTCACACATATCACACACCAATGTACCAGTGAGCCTGCCAACACATCATGCAGGACGAATTATTGACTCATATCTCTCTGCACTGTCACAGGTGATCAAGGATGTGCACTCTGTGCTTGGATGATGACACCCCTCCGAGGTCCGAACACACAGGCTCAGAGGCAGTACCCACAAACGCACCACGGGCATCGTGGAACACACATTTGGCGTGTTGAAGTCACGTTTCAGGTGCCTGGACATCAAAGGTGGAAGGCTCCTGTACAGCTTAGACATTGTGTGTAAGATTTATTTTTTTATTTTTATTTTATTTTAGAAGTTTTCTATAGCGCTGGCCAGACCCGGGGGTATCGGAGCGCTTTACAGTGGGAGAGGGTACAACAGGGGTAACACAATAAAGCACAATAAGTCATACAAGAATAATGATTAAAATTGTTTGGTGCCTGAGGGGGCTGAGGTAGTGGCTTAGAGGTAGTCAGTGTTTCAGGATATGCTTGAGTTCGGGAATGCCCGGTTGAGGTAGAGGGTTTTTAGTCGGGTCTTGAATTCTGGGAAGGATGGGATAGTTCTGATGTCCACTGGGATGGAGTTTCAAATTTTTGGAGTGTTGCCTGCAAAGGAGCGGGCTGCAGTTTCATGTTTCCGAGTTTTCAGTGGGATGAGTAGGAGGGAGTTTGAGCTTCTGAGAGTTCTGGTTTGGACAGCTTTCTTGAGCTTAGAGGCTAAGTATTCTGGTTTCCCTGTGTGTAAGGCTTTGTGCGTGAGGCAGGCCGTTCTGAAACTCGCACGCATTTCCACTGGTAGCCATTTTTGGTCTCTGAGTGCGGGAGATATGTGGTCGAATTTCTTTGTACCGGAGACCATTCTGGCAGCTGCATTGAGGGTCGTTTTGAGTGGTGCTAGGTGGGATAAAGCTGTTCCTGAGAGGGTTGCGATCCCGTAGTCCAGTCTGGATAGCACCAGTGATTGGGTGGCTTGTTTGAGATCTTTCTGTGGGATGTGTGGTTTGGTTCTGTTGAGGAGTTTCAGATTGAGGAAGGCGCTCTTAGCGGAATTCTTGATGTGGTTCGTCATTGATAGTTTGTGGTCGAGGGTGATTCCCAGTGATTTAACTGATTTAGCTAAAATGGGGTTTCCGTCAAGGGCATCAATAGCTTTTATCCATTCACTGGTTTGCGTGTTATCCTCCTTGTTTGACATGAGGAGGATCTCGGTTTTTCCTTGGTTAAGTTTAAGGTGGTTTGTCGTTAGCCAGTCTTGGACTACTTTGAGAGTATTGTTGAGCCTTAGAATGTCACTGAAGGAAGAAGTTTCAATGTAGATCTGTGTGTCGTCTGCATATAGGTGGAAAGGGATGTTGGCTTTTTTCAGTATGTTGGTTAGTGGTACCATATATATGTTGAACAGGTGCGGAGAGAGAACAGATCCTTGGGGGACCCCTCTGGTCACGGGGAGAGGGTCAGATGTGAAGGATTTGATTTTAACTCTTTGGAAGCGATTCTGAAAGAAGGAGGAGAACCATTGGAGGTCCACATCGTCCGCACCTACTCGCTCTTTGAGGGTCTTGATGAGCAGCTTGTGGTCTACCGTGTCAAAGGCCGCCGACAGGTCAAGGAGGATGATTAGGCAGCAGTGATCTGAGTCCAGTGAGTTGCATATGTCATCCACTATGTTTAGGATTGCGGTTTCGGTGCTGTAGCCTTTTCTGAAGCCTGATTGGTTATGGTCTAGGAGATTGATGTTATCGATCCGGTTGTTTAGTTGACGTAGCACGCATTTTTCTAGGGTTTTGGCTAGAAAGGGGAGGCTGGAGACAGGTCTAAAATTGTTCAGGTCATTAGCGTCAAGGCCTGGTTTTTTCAGGAGAGGTGTACCCTGTCTGATTTTGAGGCAGTCAGGGACGATGCCAGTTTTTAAGGAGCTGTTGATGATTTCACACCAGAGTGGAGCAAGGGTGACCATCAAGTCTTTGGCCATTTGGGAGGGAATGGGATCAAGGTTGTGTGATGAGGGTTTGGAGGATGAGATTAGATTGAGGATCTCGGCTTCGTGGATGTGGTCGTAGGAGGACCAAGCGGGTGCGACAGGGGTGCTAGAGGTGGTTTCAGTTGTTGTTAGGTTGTTATTGTTATGCTGCTGGGCGCTGATGTCGAGAGATAGTTCAATCTTCGTGATTTTCTCATTAAAGAAGGTGGCGAAGTTATTGCATAGTGTTTTTAGGGCTGGGGATGGACAGTGGATGGTTTGGAAGTTTGTTTTTTGATGATATCAAAGAGTTCTCTTGGTCTGTTTTTAGCTTTGTCAAGCGCATGGCAGAAGAAGAAGTTTTTTTCGCTATTGATGTGCTTCTTATAATTTCCTCGTGACTGCTGTCGGAGGGGTTCTTTCTCCACTGACGTTCTGTAGCTCTGAGATGTCTTCTTTCTTTGTTGATGTCCTTGTTAAACCAGGTTCTCGATGGGATGTTCCTGGGTCTTTTTTGTTTTTGTGGAGCCAATTGTTCTAGGATGGCGGATGTGGTAGTGTTGTAATGTGCTGTGAGTTCAGTGGTGGAGAGGCCTTCCGCGGGGATTGGGAGGGAGGAGGCTATTCTTTCTTCTAATTCAGCTGTGTTGATCTGAGATAGGTTCCTGGACCAAGTAGGGGGGATAGCGATGGGTGTTTGTTGCAGGATCCGTTGTGTGGGGTGGAATAGGATTAGGTGATGGTCTGACCAATCTACTGGAAGGATGTGGTCTATAGAAATTGCATCATGTTGGGCGATGATGGCATCTAGGGTTGACCCTTTGTTGTGTGTTTCTTTTGAGCAGTGCTGGGTAAGGTTGTTGGAATGTAGAAGTTTGTTTAGGGAGAAGTGTGGCTCACTGGTTAGAGCAGGCAGACCCTGAAGCAGAGGTCAGACCCGGGACCAGGGTTCAATTCCCGACGCAGCAGGGTCTTGAGCTCAAATGTCCATGGACTCGATAATTCTCGCTTCGGTGCCTGACCTAATCATGGGTTCACACTCTGCAACTCTGGGCATTAAGCTTGCTTAATCTCCACAACGACCCCCGCGGCGGGATGCCTGGCTTTCACCTTGGGGATGCCCTGTAGGGGCTATCTCACAGGGAAAAGCCAGGACGGGTTCCCAAGGCAAGCGCGGAGATACCCCTTCGGGGTCAATTCAGGCGCTATATAAGAAACATAATAATAATAATAATAATAATAATAATTGTATTGTGGCGTTATTCTCATTGTTCCAGTGGATGTTGAGATCGACAAGAATGAGGCTGTTGGACTCTTTGAGAGAGCAGTGAGCGATCAGGTCTGATAGTTGTTCCGAGAATATGGAGTTGTTGCCGGGTGGATGATATATTAGGTGACATTGCAGTAGCTTATTGTTGGTGATTTTAATGTTGGTAGTAAGGCATTCGAAGGAGTTGTAGTTAAAGGCAACGGTTTCGACCACTGATAAGTTGTTGTTGGGTATGATTGCCACTCCTCCGCCTTTTTGGTCCTTCCTATCTTTATTGATGATGGAGAAGCCTGGAGGGACGAGTGTGTCTAGGATGGGCGTGGAGGAGTCCTTTAGCCAGGTCTCGGTGATGAAGGCTACGTCTATATTATGGTTGAGGATGGTTTCTGCTAGTTCTGTAGAGTGTTTCATGGCCGATCTGCAGTTTATGAGCAGGCAGTTGGTCTGGGGAGAGTCTTTCCCTAGTGGAATGGTAGGGATGGTGATGCGGGAGGCTGGGGGTCTGGTGGGTTTTTTGGGGGGAAGGTCATTTCTGAAGACGGTGATTACTTGGATAGTGGATTGAGGGGAGTGGGTGGTGTGGGTTGTGTAGGAGGCGGCTAGTTCGAGCGCTTCTTCCGAGGACATGGCTTTCGCCGCTCTGTTAGGTCTCCAGGCCTGGGGCGGGGCGGGGGCGTGTGTGTAGGTTGAGGGTGGTGATATAGTAGTCCTGGGGTGAGTGGGGGTGTGGGCGGAGGTGGTGGGGTGGGTGTTAGGGAGGGGGTTGTGGAGTGTCGAGAGGTTAGTGAGGATAAGATTCAGGCCTTGTATTATAATGTCGATTTGGTTTTCAATATGGGTTAGTCGACAGTGTGATCTTTTCTGAGTGGGGTGGTGTTGCTTTTGGGTATTGTCTCCTAGGCAGGGGGAAGAAAATAGGTGGTTGTGATGATTTTTGGCGTTGATTAGAGTGTCTGATTGGGTTGGGGGGTCGGGTTGGGTTAAGGTCTGGGAAGAGGGGATGGTTGGGTGTGATGATGATGAGGAAGATGAGGCAGGCGGACCACACCCCACTGCAGCCGCAGCAGGAATAGCCCAAAGGAACAACATCATTGACAATTTCTTGACATGAGCATGTCACATTGTGATACTCATTAGCAATCATGGGACAGTACAAAATGACTACAGACAAAGCATGTGAAAATAAATACATTCTAAGACACATTCCCTGAGTGCATGTCACTCCTCTGTACAATCACATCACTCAGACAAGTGTAAGTGCGACATGTAGTGCTAAAAATTTCATAATTTTATAATAAATGGTCACCTTTGTACAGAGATGCTGTTTAGGGTGTCACGTATTCGAAATGCCAGTTCTGTGTGTCACAGATAGTACTGAATTCCACTCTTCAGCATTTCATATGTGTCCCAAATCATTATATATAGGCTGTTATTTGTGACCTACAAGTGACAACAGGGCTTCTTTTGGGATCAAATATGTACCACCATGATGCAGGGATGCACCCTGTGGCTCAAGTCCCACAACATGAGCAACATGTACGTAAGGGGTACTCACTGCCCCTACATTCGTCCATACTTTCATACTTCATTGATCATAGACATGACATGTCTGTGTGCAGGAGGTGTTGATTGTACCTCTGCAATGTGAAGGGGAGATGCGGTTTCACAGTGTGTTCCATGAATGTTTCCGCATTGGCGCAGTTTACATGCAGACTGCATGTCAATGTACATTGTGACTGTTTGTGAGGAGATGCCTATTTGATGCGCGACAATGGACATTTGTTCTACATCACGGATGTAGGGTTGTACTCGTACATTGTCATCTCACCGTTTTTTTTCTGCTTTCATTTTGCATTTTTTGGCATGACGTGTGGGAATTGCATGCCTGTCGCTGATTATCGCTGATTTTTGTATCGCGGTTTGGGACATCACCACTTTTTCCGTGTTTTGCATTTTTGGGGTGTCACGTTGATTTTAACGCGGTCATTTGACACGTTGTCATGAGACTATCGCATGGCACCACTGTGTTGAGAATACATTAACAGAGTGTTATTTTCCCGCGATACACTGCGATGTGAAGAGTTGCGTTAAGCTTATTTTGCGATAATTATGTAGTAGTGTATTTTGTAAATGTAGTGTATTTTGTAAAGCGCACAGCTGCCCCAACGGGGCGTCCCGGCGCTGTTTAACGCTGTGGAACCCTTCCTGGCTCTCCCTGTGAGATGCCCCTCCTGGGCACCCCCAAGGTGAAGCCAAGCATCCCAGTGTTGTATGGGCCATTGTGGAGATTAAGCAAGCTATTGCCCAGAGTTGCAGCGTGGGACCCATGATTAGAGTAGGCGCAGAGGTGAGTATTATCGAGTCCGAGTATTATCGAGTCCGCTGACATTGAGCCCAAGACCCTGCCACGTCGGGACTTGAACCCTGGTCCTGGGCCTGATCTCTGCTTCAGAGTCTGCCGCTCTAACCAGTGAGCCACACTTCTCCACATTATCACACGTTCTTCAGAATATCCCCTATGTTTAAAGAGTTTGTAATGAAATACACAATTGCCTTTCCAAGACTTTTCTGAGATTCACTCTTTTTGGCATCTCCACTATTCTATTCCTGCATGTTGGTGTTACTGTAGTAGTCATAACTAAACTACTCTGATAAATAACATGGTACCTGACTATGATATGCATGTGAATGTTCGTAGATGATCCTTTAGTTAGTACCCTTTTATTTTCTACTTTTTCAAATGCATAACAACATAATGAGTTGTCTGTTACCTAAAATGGAAAGATGAATTGTTTGTGTTTGTTTGCCTGTTTTTTGTTCAATGCTCTGTTAGGAACCCCATACGTTTTGAATGCACCTGTGCTCCTTCAAATGGCTTGAAAGGGTCAATTTTGTAAAGATCACCAATAAAACATATTCAAGAATATTCCTTATTTGATGGTGTCTGTTTGGGATTTGATATATACGATGCCATCATTCAGTTGATGATCAGCATCGCTCAGCCCTCGTAAGTGATCTTGTTTTGCAAGACATTTGCTCAGCAATAAGTGTGATTTTAAAAGCTAACTCCTCCCTAGAGAAGGTGCTTGGAGCCAATTGTATCATGAATGTAACAGTCTGAACTGCAGTGTTTGCTCAAGTGGAAGAGACACCAGCGTTATGGATCAAGCAACACTAATACTGCTACTGTCATGTAGGATAAATCAAAAATGATGCTTACCTTCTCCATGTGCCATTGATATTCAATGGCTATTTCCTTTCCTGTTACAATCTACCACCATCCGATGCTGCCTCACCCCAATCCCTTCACCATCACACTTTATCTATGAGCAGGGAACCCTTTGGGCCACTACATTTAGGAATGGTTTTGGGGTTACTTCCTTAATTTTCCAGGATCCCTGATCACTCCCAAATCCTTGTCTATGCAAGCATGAAGCAGGGCTGCTAGGATATGGTATTGTCCTGTCTGAGGTGGTCTGGTGTACTCACTGACATGGCTGCAGGCACGTGCCTGTGCAGTTCTCCATTTGTTTACGTTCTAGTGCTGAAAGTAGTTTCTTGGACTGTGCTCCACCTCTTCCTATTTAGCAGTGCTTCTCCCCTTCAGGTATACGCACATGTGTGCCCTAGTGCATCTCCGGTCAGGTTTCTCAGTTTAGGTCCACTCTGCACTGTTGCTTCCTCCCATCCCTTGTTTTAATTTTTTTTTTTTTTATTCAGATTTATATAGCGCGAACTTGACCCGAAAGTATTGGAGCGCTTTACATGAGCACCGGTTACGTTACACAAGGACACATACAGGCACGGGGAGATTAAGTGATTTGAACAGATTCACAGGATGTGGACGCGACCCGAGGCTCGAACCTTGGTTTCCAGCACCAAAGTCGGCAGTATAGCCATCACATCACATCCTCTACCAGCCTTCCTTTTGGGCAGTGAAGTATTAGGCAATGGGAGTCCCTGACAAAGGGGGTACCATGTTGTTGTGTTTTTTGCCTGGAGAGTTCCTGTGTCATAAAGTACTGAGCGGCTTATTTACAAGCCCCTCGCCCACATAATCCAGACCACACTTTATTGTAGCAGAAAAAAGCCACTTTATTCAAGACAGAATAAATTCTCATTATGTACATTACAATGCAAAGTTGGCAAATAAACCGAAATCTTTTGTCATCTTAAATTTGCAATTATTTAACTTCACACCAAAACCATCAATGTAATTTCCGTATGTCACGAAAAATGCCCCCTATTAAACTTCCAAACCTTTATTCCTCTAATTTTCCCCTCAATTTGTTCTCCCTAAAACTCCCCCTCCCCTCAGGAAGGACTGGACAAGCCCGCTCTAGACTTATCCTCCCCCAATTCACGCCTCAACGCCTATGCTAGAAAATATCATGTCTTGAAGTGGCAAAACACATACTACAACTTTTTTATTTTATTTATTTACTTTATTATTTATTAATTATTATTATTATGTTTTTTATTATTATTTATTTATTTACTTATTTGTTATAGGGTGGGTGGGTAGGACCAAAATTAGCTAAAAAACGGCCTACCGCCTAGCCCATCACACTTGCGCCTACCTCCCGCCTGTCGCGTCGCTTCCCTCACTAGCGCGCGCCCTGCCTACTACTCCTCAGATAACCTGACGTCTGGGCTGTACCAAATGGGCGAATCACCCCAGGGGGAGACGACTTGCGCCGCTCCCCCTGAGGGCCCATTGAGCCACCAGTATATACGTTTCCCATGTTAAAAGTGATACACTGGCAGGGCAAGGGGCTTGTAAAACAGCCCCTAACTTTGTACTCTGGCTAAACAAGCGCTGTGCATTCTTCCACCACTCGCCACAACCCCTCCTGAATTCACACAGTATGATAGGTGAGAAAATGTGTACGAATGCAGAAGGGGAAGTGCAGTAGCGGGAATACAGGGATGGGACCTCACTCTTCCGGCTCATCACTCTGCTTGAAACTGGCATCTGCCAGTTGGAATAGATGTGTAAAGGCAAATCAGAGATCTTTAATAATCGGTATACACCTGTTACAACGCATTTGTTACAACGCACTACTGTTACAACGCGACTTTTACAACGCATACCATTACAACGCATTGCGCTGGGGGGCGCTCTAGGATAGGGAATAAGTATAATTTACTATCCAACACCTTCCCTAGGGTCCACGGGGACTGGAGTTAGAATAGTAAATTATCCTTACCACTATCCAGCACCTCAAAGCGCTATGCGTTGTAATGGTATGCGTTGTAATGGTCGCGTTGTAACAGTAGGTAGTTGTAATAGTATGCGTTGTAACATGGTACATCCTTAATAATCTGTCATGAAAGTTCAGCATCTATCTCACACGGTGATAGTGATATTCCTTGAATTTATATCTTAGTACCAAACTCTCTTCATCCATGATATGCCACTATCTTTCGATTAATCTAAAATCAAACGAATATAAATGTAATCATGGGGACACATTTTTACGTGTCTCTCCATGAATGAGATAACTGCCTTCAACTTCATATAAATGCACCTTCTGATGAGGATGAGTTAAGGATTCTGATTTGGTTGTAGCACGGCTGGAAAAAAAAATAACTTTCATTAACACTCCGCTAATCTTAATCTTTAATTTACAAATATCACCGTACAAATTACAGCTTGTACCTTAAATGCTCATCACATATAATAATCACTGACATTTAATGATGGAATCTTTTCTGTTACTTAACAAAAGAATTCAGGTTCACAAATTATGCACTAGTACCAAGTCTTTGGCCATTAAATTAATGTCCAAGTAACAGTTCTCAGTTCATTTTCTACTCAACTTGATATTTCAGAATACTTCTCTGAAAGTGGAAAATAGTTAATCTGAAAACTCCATTCATGAATCCATGAAGCAAGGATCCCAGCTTTGCCAATATCAAAGCTTGATTACCCGGAAAGTACACAGTGAAAAACATGTGGAAAGTAATACTTGGCACCACTCCAAGATGGCCACCGCCATCTCCAACTTGAGAGAGCGTTCCGAGGGATCTGGTACCTGCAGTTCATCGCAAGACAGAGCTGCACAGAATAACCTTTTGAGGCACAAAGCCATCAGCCAGTCCATGCTGATGCTTGTTGCACACCAGGAGCCTTTCCGTCTGCAAGTAGCAGTAAGCGCAGTCAAGTCCAGAGCATGAGGCACCCATCCCTACCTCTCAGCAAGAGGTATGCTCTGCCTACTGATACCCTACCTCTTTGAGTTCATATATTTCTTATTTTGACTCTGTTCAATCAACATCAAGCAATCCTTGAAGTTTTTCCTTGTGAATGGCACACATTTTCTTTTAGGTTTTCTGGAATGTTTCATGCTCTTCATGCCAAGTGGAGAAAATTGTTCTCAGGTTTACCTGTCCTTTGGTCACTAAACCAGAAATACAATACTGTTTGGACTGCAAGTTTGACATGCGTCACTCTGCTCAAGCAGGACATGGGTACCACAAAAATAACATCCTGTATTGTTGCTTCTCCACGATTCTGTAGTGCGTTGCGTGATGATTTATAACTTACCTCCATTTCCTTTCATTTTACATTTCTAGCCAAAGTGACTTGCTATTGTATTGGTTGACCTAAAAGGTGTCACTGGCTGACTCTGTTTATTTGTGGTTTGAATTGATGTCTCCTGGTTGGAGAGCGCTCTTCTTCTGACTCTTGTGATGTGGTTCCAGCTTGTCATTCCTTGACATTGGATCATTATCTGCCTGCTGGTGTACTTTCTTCCACTACCGTTCTTGGTTTGTGTCTTTTGCTACTTTAGAGAATTGTCATCTGCTGTCGAAGTTGTCCTCCTCAAGGTTTCAGTCTGAGGTCTTGGCTCCAAAATATGTATTTCATCTAATTGTTGTAAAAGAGTGGCTTAACCTTGTGAAGAGTATTTTAGAACCAGTAGTCCTACAAGGGTCCTAGGTGATGTGAAACTCCTCAGGACAGACAGAAGAGGGGTGTTATTCAAAGGCTTAACCCTGTTTACTCAACCCTCATAAATTAAGGACTGTGACAAGGAAGAGAGACAAAGTGCTGACTCTTGCACAGAAGCACAGAATCGAATTTTTAAGCCACAAGCGCGTCTCACTTGAACATGAAAATGACGTGTTTTATTAGTGTTGGCCATATATTATTGCATATCATTATGAGTTAAGGATGTTCCTGCCGATTTAAACGAGTGTGACCTATGCTTACAATCTGCTTTTGTGTACAGGTAAACTCTAGGAACAATTCTGTCATTCTTAGGTCGTTTTGAATATTCTTATATCTGTTGAAATTACCTTAGGGGTTAGAATTAGAGGTAATATAAAAACTAGATGACAGATAATACCAATACATAGATATGCAAGAAATGTAGTTTTTGTTGAGGGGTATAAAACCCTACTCTAGCAACAGCCATCATCCTTATCAGGCTTCACCACTAAAAGTCACCAAATTTACCAGGGCTTAACCCTCTGGTAGCCCAGTACAAAAGCAGTAAGGCTTAATTTAGCATCAATGCGTAAAGTATTAAGGCAGCACACAAACAGTGACAACACAACACAGGAAAAATCCCACACCAATTTAGAAAAATAGAGTAATATTTACTAAATTATTTGATACCAAAATGACAAATATCCAACCAGTGATATGCAATTTTAAAAGTTTCAGATTAACACCTTCAGCGCGGCGCAAATTTTCGCGCTGTGCTGAAGGTTCTAAGAAATGGGCGTGGCCGTGACGGAAAGGTTCCGACATAAGCACAGCCCAACCGGCGCTTGTGACGGAACCGTTCCGTCACAAGCATCGAAGGGGTTAAGTATGGTGCCTACAACACACAAAGTGCCACTTGGGGCTATCTGGTTCTGTGAGAGTGGGTAAAGTCACAAATTGAGGCCTGATACTGCAACCGGGTTAGTGATGCTGAGAAAATTACCTTCTAAAGTCCTATGCAAAGAGTTCCATTCATGGTGAAGGAGGACGCAAGGAGCAGGGAGAACTTCAGGGATGGTCATTGCAGTGGTGCAAAGATTAGGCTGGGTGTCGTGGCTGGTATTTTCTGGAAATTTGCATTGGTAATCACAGCAGACTGTAGATGCTGTAGTGCAAAGTGCTGACCCCGTGTTGTGGGTCGACATGGGGTCACTGTGATGTGAAGAGTCAGGTTCACTGGAGCTTCTCGTTGGCAGTCAGTGCTGGCAGCAAGATCTTGTCATGAACAAGTCTGTTAGCGGTTGCGAAGAGCCTATGCTACAGAATTTCTCTTTCGAGTCAGAGGAGTACATTGATGTCAGCCAATAGTCTAAGACTTTCAGGTGCCAAATGGTTAGGACAAGAAAATGCCAACTTTCTAAAATTTGCCTTTTCAGAATTGTGATTGAAAATCATATTTTACTGTTAAAGAGTGGTTTAAATCACAATTCCTCAGACACCAAACATGATATTCTGACCTGCGCCTAATCAAAAGTTATTACGTATTAAATGTAATAAGTAGGCCTTGCAATAGTAAAAAACAAATTTGAGAGTTTTTCACTCAAACAGGAGGGGTGGAGGCAAAAAGTTTGGGAGTGCCCCTGAAGAGAAGGTCAAGTCCAACAGGAGAAAAACCCCACATTTTAAATATGCTGATGCAGTCATTTCCAGTAGTAATTCTGAACCCGAGGCAATTCTGAAACAGCACCAATTGTAAGGAACAAATTCACAAAAGTATCTGAAAAAACACAAACATCTTTCAAAAAATGTAAATTTATTAGAAATTAACAAAGAATTCATGCAAGTATTTTGGAAACTGACAACTGAAGAGTTCCGGAAATACTAAAATGCATAAATACTTTGAATATGGAATAGTAATAATTGTACAATCCCGTGGGCAGAAATGTAACATGAATGAGCCGTTGCTTATTTATTTTTTATTTTTTATTTAGTTATCGCATTTATAAAGTGCAAACTGTCACCTTACAGGCATGGACTCATTTATGGTAGTCAGGGATGCAGCTGAGACCTCTGGTCTGCTCCCTGCTACTCATTTCCTTGGTGACCCCTGGCCTCAGAGGGGGCAAATCATTTGCCTCCTCTGAGGCCAGGGGTCACCAAGGAAGTTCCATGAGGAACAGGCAATTTAGAGGTCACACCTGCGACCTCTGACTACCACCAAATGACATCTATGCTCACAGGTATCCTGGCGCTGCGAGCTTTCATCTTAACATACCAGGTGTAAAGTGAGCGCACAGAAGACCATATGGTCACTTAGGGAAGAGCCAAGTCTTCAAGGCCTTTCTAAAGTACAGAAGATCAGTTGATGATCTGAGAGTAACCAGTAACCTGTTCCATAATTGGACTGCTTTAACTGTAAAGGCTTGGTCGC
Source organism: Lissotriton vulgaris (assembly GCF_964263255.1). Lineage (NCBI taxonomy): Eukaryota > Metazoa > Chordata > Amphibia > Caudata > Salamandridae > Lissotriton > Lissotriton vulgaris. The sequence goes on from NW_028242383.1 coordinate 300,786, forward strand.
CTTGGCTGGTCGTATAGAATCTGGTGACACATAGGAGGCTTGCTGAAGCTGAACAGAGGCACCGTCCTGGGGTATATCTCTTTAGGCTCCATTGTAGGGGCACAGGACCCGAAGACCTGAAGGGCCTTAAGGACAATACATATAGACTTGAAGGCTATCCTCTGCTTCAGAGAAAGCCAGTGTAGTTCCTTCTTTGCATCAGATGCAGATGCTCTACGAGGTCAGTTTAATGTTAATTTGCCAGCTGACGCCTGGACTCTATCTAGTCTAATATTAGGATAGTCTGGTGCCCCAAGTAGCAGAGTGTTATAGTAATATAACCTTCTCAAAATAACGCTGCACACTGTTTGTGATTTAGCTGGAGCTTGCAGAAGTGGGAGGAGCTTCCTAAGACCACTCATAAGTGTGAAGCAAGTTCCTGCTACTTTATTATTTTATTTAACTGAGGTTGTCTGTTTCTCCATGCAGGAAATATTTTTCACCAGGGGCAAAATCCCTGTCTCTGAATTCCAATGAAATATGGGGTTATTCCGAGCTCGTAATGCCCCTGGTATTCCTCTAACTTCTGCCAATGACTAGAGTATATGTTGGTGCGTTTGCTGAGTGTGAAACCGCTTGCTGATTACTGGTGGATGCCCATAAACCTCAAAGCTGGTGGGTGATTTCTAAATTTTAAAGTGGACCCACTGACGGGCACCCTCCAAACCTTTGCTAAATAATGATCTTGCAAAGTAAGAAAAACCAACATATGTACGAGAAAATCCCATCTGTGAGGATAAAAGTATGCCATTCCGAATCAGAAATCTGTCAATAGTCTTGCAAATGAGTTGTGCGCACACAAGTATCTGTTATAAGGAGATCCAAAATGAGGCTACCCAGTGGGGCTTATCATCAAACCTTTCACAAATAGTTCCTGTGATAAACGAGCATTTTCAATGCAATAGGTCTCACGTTTGTGAGAGTTTAAGCTATTGGCATTGTAAATGGCAATGCCTTTTATTTATCTGTTTTTAAAACCAACACACATATAAAAGTCATTGTTATTTATAAAGCCAATAGCTCAAACTCTCGCAAATGCGAGACCACTTTAATGGTGCCCGCTCCCCTTTCTTTAGACGCTGCTCGCCGTATTCAGGTTTCAGTGAGCAGTGTCTTAAGAAAGGGGGGCGGCCAACATTAAAGTGAAAGCGCGGTATGGGACGCTTTCACCCAAAAATAAAAAAGAAATAAACAAAGGTTCTGTAGCGCGGCCGCTAAAGTTAAAGCGGACTGCGCTGGGAAATTAAATAAATAAATAAAGCATGTACGGTATAGTAAAAGTAGACCGCGCTGCAATTTAAATAAATAAATAAGCGCAGCAGCTATAGTTAGAGTGGCCCGCAGCCATTACTATTAAAAATATAAAAGCGGGTGGCGTGCTGCCCTCCAGGAAAGCACGTCGTGGGTGGAATAGTGGAAGATCATTGAAGAAAATAGTGCTCACAGACTAGATAAAGCAGATCATGTAACAACACAAATAAAAAGTCCAGTCCTTATGGGAGGTTACAAATGCAGACAAGGCGGTACCAAGGAAGGAATACTAGCCTATTTGTCAATCGAAAGCAACGATTTTGAAAGGACAGTAAATGGTGCCAATTGAAAAAATGGGCGGGAAATGGGCGGAGCTTCTATTCGTTACCTCAGTACAGCATGTCTGGCAGAGCAGCGCATGCGCTGCCCAGGCTCGACCTAAAAATTAGCACAGTTTCTCAGTATCGCTCCTCTTTTTATGTAAAAATTGCCATTTGTGAAAAGGGCCGGGAGAATTAAAGCGCTGTGCGGTGCGCCTACTTGGTTGTGCTGTTAAGCTATAGTAACTCTTTTACCGTGACCAAATGAAAATGTCATTGTTTATTTTTGTGCAGTATGAATGGCTTGAACGGTTCAAACAAATTGTGCGCCAGTGCATTTTAATGCTCTCTATTGACTACGTTTTATGTTGCTTTATGCAAACCTTAGCCGATAGACATGTTTTGCAATTCAACCTGTTATTTACAGTTACTAATATCCCAGTTTGTGTCACTAAACTACAAATGTGGCAAAGTAGCCATGTGCATCTTTGCTTTGTAAAGCCAGGATTATATCATTTATAAAGCAACACTGCCCTCTATAGGTTATTCGTAGTAGTTACAATTTGAACTCGAACTATTGCACGACAACGTAACGAAACGAGTGAAAATAAAACCTGTTAAGTAGATATCAACGGAAGAAAGAGCAGAACATATAAAGCAGAAGGTGCAGCGCCATATCTGTTTAATGAAATGATTGGTGAAATGCTCTTCACTTCGACAAACCCGAATGTGGAAAGAATTCAAGAATGAAGTAAATTCGCTGTAACCACCACAAGTGGAGCTGTGGAGCTAAAATCTGCAAGCAGTGCCAAAGTGATTTGAATATTCTTGCTAGTGCTTCAAGGGAAAGGGAGTGAGAAGTATATATTAGGATTTTTCATAAAGAGTCACAAATCACCTAACGGTCACTTAGTGACACTGATAAGGAGGCAAGACCTTTAAAAGGAGAAGAGAAAATCCAACGTAAATCTATCATCAGGGGAATTAATGGATTGTGAGAGTCAGACTGATTGAGAGCAAGAGAACACCCCCTTCTAGTGTTTTGGTTCTCCCCTCTAATCCCAAGCCTGGTGTAAGAGATGTAATGACGCGTCTGTGTGACCTGCTACAATACAGGATCCTCTCTGAAGGTGATTCAAGGTATTCCCTAGTCACAGTAGCCCCAGACATCAAGTCATCTGATTCAGACTCTCAGGCGTCCCCAGGCCTGATAGTGAGTCTGGGAACAGGTGGCCACAACGTAGGTATCTGGCTGGTATGCAAGGGATAGGAAACATTTGCGAGTATTTTAAAGAGCTTTAAAATGAATCTCATCTGCACTCGGAGCCAATCCACAGAGAGCCATATTTACAACTGAATGGTGGAGCATGGTGTTACGCCACAACTGGTAACACCGCGCTCCAACATTATAATAACACAGGGATGCGCCGTATTTACCATAATGCGGCACACCCCTGCATTTCCCCTGGTGCTAAATGTAGCTGCCTAGCTCCAACGCAGGCACCCTTGGACCACAGTGCAAGGGTGGCTGCGTTGCAGGGAATGGGACACCTTCCTTCACATGAACAATCACTAATGTTGATTTCCTCTTTTTTGTGTGCTGCAAATGTTAATATGCCCCTATGTGTGCTGCATTCTGCAGCACACATAGGGGCGTATTTACAAGGGCATTGCTCCACAGGAACATAACTTTTAATGAACTTCCTTTGGCGCAATGTTCTGCCCCATATTTACAAGGTGACATTACAAGCCACCTTATAAATATGCCCCTTGCTGCAGCAGTCCGCTGCAGCAAATGTGCGAGCAATGGTTGTTCCACTGCAACACCCTTTGCTTTTTGACGCTGCCTCTTAAATAAAAGGGTGCTTGTAAATATGGGGCAGTGCCAAAAATAAGACCAGAGAGAACCTGGTCTTAAACAGGCGCAATGAAGAGAAATTATTAATTTCTCCTTGTTTTTGCTGTTTCTCTGTGTGCTGCATTCTGCAGCACACAGAGAAACAGCAAATCACCATTAGTGATTGTTCATGTGCAGGAAGCTGTCCCTTTCGACACATCATTAAAAAAAAATGATGTTTTGCAACTTCTTTATGTGCTGCATTTCACAGCACACATAGAAGTTTAAAATCACCATTAGTGATTGTTCATGTGCAGGAAGCTGTCCCTTTCGACACATCATTAAAAAAAATGATGTTTTGCAACTTCTATATGTGCTGCATTTCACAGCACACATAGAAGTTTAAAATCACCATTAGTGATTGTTTATGTGCAGGAAAGAACACCTTCATGCACATCAACATCATTCCCTGCAACCTAGGCTTTTTTGCACTGTGGCGCTAAATTTATCTCCAGGGCTAGGAAAAATGCAGGAGTGCGACACATTCTTGTAAATACGGCACATTCCTACGTTTTGAAACTGTCAGAGGGTGGCGTTAGCAATTTTGCCTTAACAATGCGCTCTGACAGTTTCTCATAAATATCCCCCATAGAAACAGCAAAAATGAGGAGAAATTAATCATTACACTACTGGGATGTAATGGCAGTGCTAAAGCTTTTCAGACATAATCTATTCATGTGAAGCATTTGTACATTTGAGAACTTAATGAAAATGACAAATTAATCATTTCTCCTCATTGCACCAGTTTTCCCCATGTCTTATTTTTGGCGCTGCCCCGTATTTACGCCAGCCTTGTAAATAGGGGGCAGGGTATGCCCAGACATGGATCCCTTGCTCACTTTGCCGCTGGATTCAAGCTAGCCTGGCTAATGAGGGCTGTTAGCCAGAAACTGATCCAAGGATGCTTGTTTCCAGTCCAGGGAAAGCATGCTTGGCAGTTTGGGCTTGACTGTTCCCATGAGGCACAGGGTCAAGACTGATTTGCATTTGGTGTGTCTGAATAAGGTGGCGAATTGAGCTAAAGTACGATGATGGATTCAACCCATATCTGTGACTAGGGGTGAGTGTCTGAAAAGTTTCAGCGTTCCGTCCATCATCTCCTTGTGTTTGCTTTGTTCGCCATATATTGGCAGGGTATGCCCAGGCGTGGGGTCCTGGCCCAGTGCAACTGCATCTGCAGCACCAATGGAAGCTATGCCCCTGGTAAGGAGGCCCTGTGCCCAAATATGACAGTAGTTTAAGGTAAGCGATGCTGAGGGGTTTTGGTGGGAGTGGCAGAGTTTAACATTGGCTGGCAGCTCAGGTCCCTAAAGAAAGTTTTTGGGTTGCTCCCTTTTTTGAAATCCTGATGGAGGCAGCATGGATGCCTACAGGCGGGCACATAAGACCTGCTGATTGGGACAGGCCTCTCCTATACACTGACACAGCCTGGAAAATAGTGACAAGAAAGAAGAGAGTCAGGCCTTCAATGGAGACCACATGCAGGGATCTGCAAGCTTTGTCTGAGAAGAATTCTCTTGTGAGGAGACAAGAGGGGGCTCACCTGCCACTGTCAGTGACAGAGAGCAAGGATTCCATGGGCCAGAAGTCCACAACAACTGGGTGAGTTGAGGGGTGACTGGGGTAGAATGAGGAGGGGTGATGGGTGATGGGTGATTGCTCATGTTTAAAGGGTCATGTAATAGTCCTGTAAGGTTTTTGACTGGCATTCATACATCCATCCTTTATGATTCTTAGGTTTTACATGGTTGAGAAAGTTAATTACACTACTGTTACAAAATGAGCCTGGAGAGGCAAATATGCAATTAGGATTAGTTATTGTTAGAAGTTCATGCGGAGTGAGTATTTTCCACAAGAACACATTCTGAGATGGAAGCAAGGATTAGTGTAACTTAGGTGAAAATTGAAACCAGTGGAGGCAGATGGGTCTACATCTGACTGTAATCTTGAATGTATGATGGTTCAATATCCAGCAAAAAAGTTACGATACTTGTAGTTTTGTAACTGATTTATTTTGTATTCCCAATAGACTGTAAGTAAAATGTACCATGTCATAGATCCTCTTTTTTCCTATGGTGGAAATCAGTTTTTCCACATAGGAGACAGTACACCAGGCTTACTGTGAATAGTGTAGTACCAATAGTGAAATGGCAAAAAGTGACAAAGTCCACCCTGAACAATAAGTGACTGCCCCAGCTGAACTCTGAATACGTAGCCTTTTGCGGGATCTGTTGATTCTTTAGAAATAGAGCTCATTTGCGGCTTTCTGCAACAGAGAGGACTAGACATCTGATGGGGCAAATCTACCTTTCTTACAGAAGTAGCCAGATTGCAGTCCAGTGATCAGCTTCAGTTTCAGCTCAGTTAAGTTGCAGGTCTGTGTGCCCCGAGTGTGCTGGGTATACTCAGATGTGAGTCCCAGGCTCTCCACACCACTGGAGTCAAGCTATCCAGGCTGATGAAGGCTGATAGCCAGAAACCGGTCCTTGGATGCTTGATTCCGGTCTGGGAAAGACATGGCTTGGTAGTTCGGACTGGACTGTTCCCATGAGGCACAGGGTCAGAGCTGATTTGCATATAGCCAGTGTCTAACCCAGGGTGGTGTGGAGTGCAAAAAAACGATGGATTTAGGCCCAGATCCTTGTATTGGGGTGAATGTATGACATTGTTCTACATTCTGTCCATCAACTGTGTTTTTTTCAATTTTTACCCCGAGTGTGCTGGGTATACTCAGACATGAGTCCCAGGCTCTCCACACCACTGGAGTCAAGCTATCCAGGCTGATGAAGGCTGATAGCCAGAAACCGCTCCTTGGATGCTTGATTCCGGTCTGGGAAAGACATGGCTTGGTAGTTCGGACTGGACTGTTCCCATGAGGCACAGGGTCAGAGCTGATTTGCATAAAGCCAGTGTCTAACCCAGGGTGGTGTGGAGTGCAAAAAAACGATGGATTTAGGCCCAGATCCTTGTACTGGGGTGAATGTATGACATTGTTCTACATTCTGTCCATCAACTGTGTTTTTTGCAATTTTCACCCCGAGTGTGCTGGGTATACTCAGACGTGAGTCCCAGGCTCTCCACACCACTGGAGTCAAGCTATCCAAGCTGATGAAGGCTGATAGCCAGAAACCGGTCCTTGGATGCTTAATTCCGGTCTGGGAAAGACATGGCTTGGTAGTTCGGACTGGACTGTTCCCATGAGGCACAGGGTCAGAGCTGATATGCATAGTCTAACCCAGGGTGGTGTGGAGTGCAAAAAAAACGATGGATTTAGGCCCAGATCCTTGTACTGGAGTGAATGTATGACATTGTTCTACATTCTGTCCATCAACTGTGTTTTTTGCAATTTTCACCCGAGTGTGCTGGGTATACTCCGACGTGAGTCCCAGGCTCTCCACACCACTGGAGTCAAGCTATCCAGGCTGATGAAGGCTGATAGCCAGAAACCAGTCCTTGGATGCTTGATTCCGGTCTGGGAAAGACATGGCTTGGTAGTTCGGACTGGACTGTTCCCATGAGGCACAGGGTCAGAGCTGATTTGCATATAGCCAGTGTCTAACCCAGGGTGGTGTGGAGTGCAAAAAACCGATGGATTTAGGCCCAGATCCTTGTGGGGTGAATGTATGACATTGTTCTACATTCTGTCATCAACTGTGTTTTTTGCAATTTTCACCCCGAGTGTGCTGGGTATAATCAGACGTGAGTCCCCGGCTCTCCACACCACTGGAGTCAAGCTATCCAGGCTGATGAAGGCTGATAGCCAGAAAGCGGTCCTTGGATGCTTGATTCCGGTCTGGGAAAGACATGGCTTGGTAGTTCGGACTGGACTGTTCCCATGAGGCACAGGGTCATAGCTGATTTGCATATAGCCAGTGTCTAACCCAGGGTGGTGTGGAGTGCAACAAAACGATGGATTTAGGCCCAGATCCTTGTACTGGGGTGAATGTATGACATTGGTCTACATTCTGTCCATCAACTGTGTTTTTTGCAATTTTCACCCCAAATGTGCTGGGTATACTCAGACGTGAGTCCCAGGCTCCCCACACCACTGGAGTCAAGCTATCCAGGCTGATGAAGGCTGATAGCCAGAAACCGGTCCTTGGATGCTTGATTCCGGTCTGGGAAAGACATGGCTTGGTAGTTCGGACTGGACTGTTCCCATGAGGCACAGGGTCAGAGCTGATTTGCATATAGCCAGTGTCTAACCCAGGGTGGTGTGGAGTGCAAACAAAACGATGGATTTAGGCCCAGATCCTTGTACTGGGGTGAATGTATGACATTGTTCTACATTCTGTCCATCAACTGTGGGGCATATTACCAAGCAATAGCGATAATTATCGCTATTGCTTGGTTAGAGACAAAAATTTACCGCTGCGCTGCGGCGATTTTTACCGCAAATAAACCTTGGTATTACCAAGGTTTATCGCAAATGCGATAAAAATCGCCGCAATGCATGAATATCGCTGAAAAGTCAGCGATATTCATGCAATACCGAGCTAATGCTCTTAGCCTTGTTATCCACCTCCCATTGGATAACATGGCTAAGAACTGCTCAGGGCAGGTGTTAGCTTTTGGAGATATTCGCGCTTAGCGCGAATATCTCCAAATGTTGGTAATAGGAGATAGCGATGTTAGCGACTGTTTCCAGTCGCGAACATCTTGGCACGCCCACTTTGCATATCATTAGTGATAAGTATCACTGACATGCAAAGTGGGGCCCAAGATGGTCGCTATCTCCTACTAGCTGTCGCTAACTGGTGTTAGCGACAGCTAGGTAATAGGGAGATACTTTTATCTCCGCTTTCTTGGCTTTTAAAGCCAAAAAAGCGAAGATAAACCCCCTTGATAATATGCCCCAGTGTTTTTTGCAATTTTCACCCCGAGTGTGCTGGGTATACTCAGACGTGAGTCCCAGGCTCTCCACACCACTGGAGTCAAGCTATCCAGGCTGATGAAGGCTGATAGCCAGAAACCGGTCCTTGGATGCTTGATTCCGGTCTGGGAAAGACATGGCTTGGTAGCTCGGACTGGACTGTTCCCATGAGGCACAGGGTCAGAGCTGATTTGCATATAGCTAGTGTCTAACCCAGGGTGGTGTGGAGTGCAAAAAAACGATGGATTTAGGCCCAGATCCTTGTACTGGGGTGAATGTATGACATTGTTCTACATTCTGTCCATCAACTGTGTTTTTTGCAAGCCAGACTTTAGGCCTAGCCCAGTGCAGATTGCAATTGCATGCCCAACTGAAACAACAAGTCTGTGCCTGAGCCTGCAGACGTGAGCCTGCCTAAGGTACAATCATGGCTGTGTACCCTAATCAAATTTCATACCTGTGCCCAGTTCTAACTACAGCTTTGTGCCCAAACGAGACTGCAATGCCATTCCTACCTGGCAGCAGCAAGCCTGCAGTTTAAGACATAGCTCTCCTCATTCTACCCCAGGCCTTTTCACATGGTGCTTTCCCAATGTAAGATGACACAGTTATTGAATTTCGTTTGTTTCTAGACACGCTCCAGCATTGTGCCATTTTTGCTCCGACAGATATGTCAGGATTCCTAACTTATCTGTCAATCCTTGCAACATGGAGCGTCATACAGTAAATACGGCGCATCCATGATGTTGAAAGTAGGGTGCACTGAAAAGTGTCACATCGCTGTTTTACCACAGTGATGAAACTCTTTTCATAAATGAGGCCCTTTTGGTGAGCTGGTCTTTCCATTACTAATGGTGTTATGCCATGAAGTCCATTACCTATAATGAGGGCCATCAGAATTATTTGCTTTTGCGCCTGTGGCTTTTTCCGCATATATATTTAACGGTTTACAACATTTGTGATATAATCTATCATGTACCTAAACTGCAGATTTTAACAAAAAACACTTATTTCTAGCTCAAATGGATTAAAAGTTACTAAAAACTCAGAGATGCATGTTGCCACACATTGGAGGACCATTCCCAAAGGATGACTGGTCACCTTTCCTTTGCCTATTGCAGTATTTGTGTTAAACTGGCACTTATGATATGAAACCTATGTCAGTAATAACGTGCAAAAATGGTACCGAACCCTAAGTCCCCCAGGGGTACTGACTAGAGGTTCCCCCAGGGGTACCAACTAAATGGTCTCCCAGAGGTACCGAAAACATAGGTCCCCCAGGGGTACCAAGTACAGGGTTCACGAAGGGGTACTGAACCCTAGGTCCCCCAGAAATACTGACTAGAGGATCCCCCAGGGGTATTGAGTAGAGGGTCCCTCAGGGGTACTGAGTAATGGTCCCCCAGGGGTACCGACTAAATCATCCTCCAGGAGTATCGAAACCTAGGTCCCCCAGGGCTACAGTGTAGAGGGTCCCCCAGGGGTACTAAATAGAGGGTTCCCCAGTGGTACCCACTGCCCCCCCAGGGGGACTGAGTAGAGAGTCCCCCAGGTGTACAAAAACCTAGGTCCTGCAGTGGTACCAAGTAGAGAGTCCCCCAGGGGTACAGAGTAGAGGGTCCAAACTCTAGGTCCCCCCAGGGGTACTGACTAAAGGGTCCCCCAGGGGTACTGAGTAGAGGGTCCCCTGGGGGTACCAAAACCTAGGTCTTGCAGGGGTACCAAGTAGAGGGTCCCCCAGTGGCACTGACTAAATTGTCCCCAGGAGTACCGAACTCTAGGTCCCCCAGGGGTACCAACTAGAGTGTCCCCCAGGGGTACTGAGTAGAGGGTCCCCCAGGGGTACCGCCTAAATTGTCCCCCAGTGGTCCCAAACCCTTGGTTCCCCCAGGGGTACTGACTAGAGGGTCCCCCAGGGGTACCAACTAAATTGTCCCCAAGGGGCACTGACTAGAGGGACCCCTGGGATACCGGAACCTATAGCCCGAGGGTTACTGAGTAGAGGGTCCCCTAGAGGCCCTGAGTAGAGGGTCCTCCCAGGGGTACCAAACTCTAGGTCCCCCAGGGGTACTGACTAGAGGGTCACCCAGGGGTACTGAGTAGAGGGCCCACCAGGGGTACCCAACCCTAGGTCCCTTGGGCTACCCAGTACTCAGTACCCCTGGGGGACCCTCCACTCAGTACCCTCGGGGTACTGACTACAGGGTCCCCCAGGGCTATTGAGTAGAGGGTCCCTCAGGTGCACAAAGTAGAGGGTCTCCTAGGGGTACTGACCGTAGGGTCCCCCAGGGGCACCGACTACATGGTCCCCCAGGGGTACTAAGTAGATGGTCTCCCAGGGCTACCCACTAAATGGTCCCCCAGTGGTACAGTACAGTAGGGCCCCAGGGGTACTGACTAGACGGTCTTCTCAGCTTTGTGAATTGACATTGCAAGCACTAGTATCTGACTTGAGTAACAGCAGCTTCATGAAAGAATTTCAATGCTTGTGAAATATGACTTGAGTAACCTCTCGTAAGGCTTTCAGGCACTTAAGAGCAGTGACTTTTAAGATTTACTTCTCACTTGAGAGGGACCTTGAGTAAATATTTGAATAAACTGCAACTTCATGAAAGAATGTCAATGTTTTTAGGTCTCGTGTGGTGTACTGCACACATGCGCAGTCGAGCTCTCGAGATTTTATATTTTAGAGTGTACTTCACTAGCGAGGGTTAAGCCCCGCCCCTCTTCTCCATTGGCTGGCCTCCTAAACGGTGACCAACCATAGGAGAAGAGGTCCTAGTGATGTTCTTCTTTCTCTTTTAGCCCCGTCCTTTTCAGACTGGACTCCTTGACATACTGCTGTGGTAAAAGGTTTCTTATCTTCTTTATGGGGTCATCTGTTTCGCCCCATAAAGAAGATAATTAACCTTTTACCGCAGCAGTAAGTCATGCCGAGCCCGTCTGAAAAGGACAGGGCTAAAAGAGTACCTGGTTCTCTGGCGCCGCCCCCGTCCACCCCCGCATCGCTCTTTGACGGCCACACTTGCTTTCCGCATGCCCCTGCTTGTTTTTTAATGTTTTGCCTTGTCTTTTTTCACGTTGTAATGCTGCAATAAATAAACAAAAGTCGGCGATGCTTTCAAAGCTTTGTGTTAAAAACAAAGGCACTTTGCTTGTAAGTGTGTACCCCTCCAACTAACTTTGAAGTTTAAAAAACACAGACGTTTCCGTAATTATGCACGCGCTGCTCTGTGTCAAGGAATTATCTTCGAAGCATCTCGAGCCTTGGGAAACGAGGCTTTCCACCTCTTTCTTCTACCTCCCAGGATAGCGCATTGCTAGGGATCAGGTTTCAGTTGCAGCACATAGTTTAGAGAGATAACTGTCATTAACAGGCTACTAGGACCAAACTGCTGTATAAATTAAACGTTACAGGAGTGAAATGGGGAAGACCTGCAAGGTCGGCTGCTAAAGGTACAGAGCTGCTCAGTGGCTTAAAACTGCCACACAAAATCCAGGCATGGGCATGCTCTGAGCTTCCACAAACAAAAACATTCTTCACTAACTGAGCAACTAAGGTGCAATAAAGCTGCTGACTGGAAGCACGATGCTGCTCCATTACCAGCAGCACCACCATAAAGTAATAAATCGTATGGGTGCAGATAAGCACACTACTATAGAGGCAGACTCTTAAACCAGCATTTTATCTTTTATATCACAATGTTTTCTTTTATTATTTATCCCTAGTTTGTGAATACTTGTTTATCAGGGCACTCTGAAGCTGTTCCTGAGTGTACAAGGACGTGGCCACGAAGTTCTAAATGGACTTACTCAGAATTCACACTTTGACCCTAAGTGTGGCTGAAACTTTTTGTGTTTAGGTTTCCATTTATTAAATTAAGGTTTACGAACAAGCAAAACAACAATACACATTAGGGGGATCAGTCACGCTGAGCCCGTCTGAAAAGGACTGGGCTAAAAGAGAACCTGGTTCTCCGGCGTCGAGGTTGGCAGCTCCAGCTGTTATGCCACATCTGATGGGTGAGTCCACAGGACTGTGCCAAATAGCTTATGCATCTTCTAGTGGCGTAACACAAAATGATTGGAACTCCGTGGCTGGGGAATATGAAGAGGGGCCCTGCCTCTCTCGTATCTCACTCATATTTCTTGGTCTTGGGCTAACGGGTTTGCCCGTCCCCTCCTCCCCTCCGCCTCAGGGGCACTAGTGGCCTGCGTTGCACCCCGGGATGTAGGGTGTTAGACAGTTCCATCGCCTCGTATAATAAGGCAGTGATTACTGTTGACTGCCGTATTAGGAAATGTTTGCACATTTGTATACTACTAGGCAGACAGGGTGCCATTGCCTGCCCTTTTGTAAACTTTCCATACCCTGTGAAGCAACAATACAGCACCGGGAGGCTTGTGTGCTGCTCTGCCACTGATATCCCAGGATAAAAATAAACCCAGGGAGTCGCGCGGCATGCCAGGAAGGGGCGAGGGTGCCCCCCGTCTGCCACAGTCACAAAAAAACAAAGAGAGAGAAAGTACATCCTCACCAGTCGTAACCTGAACAAACAGGCGCCTCTGCGCAGGAAGAGAGCTGCGATAGCAAAAGAAACATACTTTGCAGTTAGGTGCTGAAGATCAACCTGGGGCAGGAAGTGTTCAAATAACATATGCAAAGTGGGGCACAAAAGCTCTGTTTGGCTCTGTGTGGTTTGCTCCACTCTCGAGGAAGGGTATTTGCTCTCTTAGCCAGTCTAATGGTTTCCTTATGACAAGGTTCACACTGAGACGTCCTCTGACAGAAGTCAGCATTTCACATAATAGCAAGCTCTTAGTGGTGAGCTATGTTAGGTAGTGAGATAGTAAAAGACAGCCATACTCGGGGTTCAGTGGGTCCCTGCCAAGGGAGTAGCCAGATAATTAAAATATCCCCCACTTTGAACCAAAGCTCTAAGGGCACCAAGCAAGTGAAGCAGGTGAGTCCAAATGGCCCCAGAAGAGCTCCCATGTTTATTTCATACAACCATCTATCCATTCATCTTTTCACCCTTCTATTCGCCTTTTACATTCTCTCATCCATTCATTTTTCATCTATCATTAAGTCTTTCGTCTTTCCATACATCCTTTCACCTATCTACCATTTAAATCAACATTTCACCCATTCAACCACCCACACATCCTTTCACTCACCCATGGATCCTTTCCCCACCCACCCTTTCACCTACCCATGCATCCTTTCACCCATCCATGCATCCTTTCACCTACACACCCCTTCACCCACCCACACATCTTTTCACCCATGCACCTTTTCACACATCCATTCACCCACCCATGCAGATGTGCTGCATGGGTGGGTGAATAGATGTGCTGCTCAGTGGCGTTTCCCGCCGCCACACTACTGTACTGGGTAGAGGCAGGTCCACCCCTAAGCAGATGTGCTGCTTGCGTCAGAGCCTCAGCTGTGCTGCGTCCCGGGTAACCCCTGTGTGTGTGTGTGTGTGGCTGTGTGTGTGTGTGGCTCTGTGTGTGTGTGTGTGGCGCTCTGTGTGTGTGTGGCTGTGTGTGTGTGCGTGTGTGGGTGTGTGTGTGTGTGTGTGTGTGACTCTGTGTGTGTGTGTGGCTCTGTGTGTGTGTGTCTCTGTGTGTGTGTGTGGCTCTGTGTGTGTGTGGCTCTGTGTGTGTGTGGCTCTGTGTGTGGCTCTGTGTGTGGCTCTGTGTGTGTGTGGCTGTGTGTGTGTACATGTGTGTGTGTGTGTGTGGCTCAGTGTGTGTGTGGCTGGGTGTGTGTGTTTGGCTCTGTGTGTGTGGCTCTGTGTGTGTGTGGCTCTGTGTGTGTGGCTCTGTGTGTGGCTCTGTGTGTGTGGCTCTGTGTGTGTGTGTGGGTGCAAATGCAATAGGTCTCGCATATGCGGGAGATTAAGCTGTTGGCATTGTAAATGACAATGTCATTTATTTTCAAAACCAACACATAAATAAAAATGTTGTCATTTACAATGCCAATAGCTCTAACTTTTACAAAGGCGAGATCGTTTAATTGTAAATGCTTGTTTATCTGACTTGAGCGGGCCCTCTTGAACCACATGAAGAACTGCAGCTCTGTGAAATAATTTTGAAGTTTTTGAACTGGACTTGGGATTAAGCATGGGCGAATTTTACGAAACTAGCGTTTGCAAATTTGCGTATTTGCGAACTCGCAATCCGCAAAATCCGCGAATTCTCGCGAATTTGCGGATTTATTTGTTTTTATAGTGTTTGCAAGCGTTTATGCCAGTTCGCGAGGATTTTGTACCAGTTCGCAATTGCGAACTTACTTGTCGGCACGCAACGGTCGCGACTATGTTGTTTCTACGTCTGGTTCATCATCACAGGTTCACAGCACCCTCTGTTTCAACACTGCCACCCTCTGTTTCACCCATGCCACCCTCTGGTACATCAATGCCACCCTCTGGTTCATCATCACTGTAGATTATGGGGGGAAAAGCAAGCACACCTGCCCTGCTTCAACTGACATGAATTAATTTGGGGTTGATTTATTAATGTGTCACTGTTTTAAAATTCCAGTCTGGCACCTGCTTCCTTATCTGTAATTTGCTTTCTGTTGCAGTGCAATTTTTTTTCCAGGACCTTTGTGGCCTACTTGTAGCTATTCTATGATCCGGCTGTGAGGGTCAGAGCAGGGTCATACAATTGTTGCAACTAGCAACTGAACTCTGGAGGGGCCCCAGTCAGGAATCACTACAGGGAATGGTTACTAATGATGAATTTGAACTTTTGCACCTGCTGAGTGCTTTCAGTTTAGCAAAACTCGTTTTTCTGCAGAACAGCAAATCTAATGGCCCAAACAAACGTACTTGTGAAAGTTGATTTCTAATCCAAAAGTGATCCAAAGAAAGTCAAAAGGCCTCAAATCCAAAAAAGGGCAGGCAAATGTCAACCTGTGGAGTTATTCTGATAAAAATCATCATTTTCAGAAGGTATATGCTGCTTGCTAGTGGATTTCTTGTGCAGAATTGCAAATTTTGTAATTTCGCGAGTGCGAGATTGTTGCTGCCCGCCGCACCTACATGTTCGCAATTGCGAACTTACGCCGCACGACGCAAAATTGTATCACCAAGAAAAAAAAATACGCTGCGTGCGAATTTGCGGATTTTCGGTAAATTCGCGAGCGTTCGCGGATCGCAAATTTACCGAAAATCCGCAAAATCCGAGAGCGGAACGGATTTTCCGCCCATGCTTACTTGGGATGTGCCTCTAGTCAAAACAGCAGGTTGATGAATGTGAATAAATAACAAAAAAATATATATACATATATATATTAATTACCTACTGGCAGTCGCCAGTAGGTAGTTATAGTTAGGACCAAGTTTCCATAACAAGAATTTTTTTTGTTTTGCTTATAACTTTGGCGCCGTTTGATAAATCTTCATGAAATTTCCAAACCTATTCTTTGTTCATATCAGCTCCTATGTTGAAAGTTTGGGGGTGATTCATCAAGGGGGGCCAAGATAAAAGGGGGTCCCTAAACGTGTTTTATCCATGGTAATTTCCATAGGAAAATTTAGACAAGGCTCCAGGTTGAACAGGTGAATGAAATTACTCCAAATTTGGCAGGGAGAATGGTCTTGGTCTGGAGAGCACACTTTTGTTTATTTGGTGTAAATTCGTTCAGTAGTTTTGGAGAAATATTCCGATTTTCAGATATCGATATTTGGGAATTCTGCCATCTGATTGGCTGGGGAGTTGCGAGCACGAGCTTGGCGCTTATTGGCTGCGAACGGTTGCAACTAGGAAGTGTTGGCCATCATTTTGTGATTCAGTTGAAGCGAGTAAGGGGAAAAAAGAGTGAAAAGAGGAGGAGAGTGGAGGATAGGAGCACTGTAACCTCTGTGGGGGAATGCGAAGGGAAGTAGTCACTCCTACCGATCTGCAAGTGCGGTGTTGTTCTGAGTGATAAGTTGCTGAGATGAGATGCTGCTACACTCGGTTATGAAACTGAGAGCCTAAACCGTGAGCTCATTGCTGTAAAGTGATGTGGTCTGGTCTTTGTAGCATACGTGTGGAAGTAGTGGTAGTAGGCGTTTATACCATACAAGGAATAGGAAGCGAACTACTGGCTGCTGTGCGTTTATACTATACCGGAAGTGAAGTACTCACGCCTACCTGTGTGAAGACTCAGGGATCAAACTGAGCTGATTGGTATAAAGTGATGGGCTCTAGGCGCTGTAGCATACTGGCTGCTGTAGTATAACTGAGTAGGTAGTGTTAGGATGCGTTTGTAGTATACTGGGAGTGGGAAGCGAACTACTTACCTACTCACCCCTACTGGTCTGAAGACTTGGGGATTAAACCGTGAGACTAAACTGTAAGCTCATTGCTGTAAATTGATGTGCTCTGGGCGCTGTCGCATACCTGTGGAAGTAGTGTTAATTTGCGTTTATACAATACAGGGAGTGGGAAGCGAACTACTCATCCCTACCGGTCTCAAGACTCGTGGATGAAACCATGAGCTCATTGCTCTAAAGTCATGTGCTTTGTGTAGTAATGCAATGCACGTGATAGTAGAATGTTAGTATGTAATGCTACTGGAATGTAAGTATGTAATGTTAGAATGTAGGGCTGTCATGAGGAGAACTGGGAGTCTCTACAAGGTGCTGGAGAATCTGGTTCCCTTGTTGTCTGGTCCTGTTGGTGGCTGTTTAAGCTGTCTTGTTTTCCTGCAATAAATCTACTTATCGGATCCACTGCTGTCTGCCTCTTCAGTACATAAATTTGGTGACGAGCGGGAGAAGGTAAAAAGAAGGCAGCACTCACCAATATTTCAAGCTCGCTTGCGTTGTGCTGGAGACCCATTTTCTTCGTGAAGCTGTTTTTACTCATTCCAGGGTCGTCGGCTCATTGAACTATGTCATCTGACCTCTGGTAGGATTTACATTTTTAGATTTTAGGCTTCGTCTGCCTCTTCAGTACACTCTGGTGGCTGTACTACACATGTGCAAGTAGTGTTAGTATGTGTTTATACTAATTCTGTAGTTATGCAGTAACCAATGCATCATGGCCCTAGGAAGCGCCACCTCCCAGGCGCAGCTCATACAATGTTCCGGGGTGTGCATCCGCAGGACATTTATGTTTCCTATTACAGGGCTGAAGCATGGCTTCCACCCTGTGATAGCAGATCCTTCTTTGGCTCACTGAAGCAAGAGGAGGAAAACCTTGTATCGCTTCAATAAAGCAGATCCGATGGTAAAAATGGAGAGAAAAAAATGAAGCAGGTTCTCCCCCATTCATTTAAATGAGCCCCCTGGTCGGTAATGTTCAGGGTCCAATCCTATTATTATATTGTGGGGTCTGTGCAGGACTGGGGACCTTAATCTCACATGTAAATTAGGCGTGGGAGGGCACAGAGACGTTTTGCAGTCTAGGGGATCTCCACCTCCCAGGGAATTGTTTACCAATTGTTCGGGGGTCTTCGAGGCCAACTGAAGTCCGGGAATCTCACCACCCTCTAGGGCTTTGCTTAAATATGTAGGGTGAGCCTCGCCAGTCCTTGAAGCCTCGGTGGTCCTAGGCAGTGCCTTATTGATTTGTAATCACACAGGCAGTACTCATGGTGTTGTAATGAAGTAATACACGCATAGAAGAACCCTTGCAGTTGTAGAATTCTGAAGACCTAATTTATGTAATAGTCTGTTGATTTACATTTGGTAGATAAACCACAAAATTGCAAATGTTTTCCCTCATAACCTCCTATAAACAGACGATTTTCACAATTAACTACAGACAAGTGTTGTCAGAAAAAGAAGACGTATACACTCACTTATTTATTGGTTAAAAAAAACTTTATTAAAACAACACAAATAAATAGAAACCCAACTTTATTAGAAGTAACAACAGTATCACATGAAATAAGTGGCTGGGGCTCCTCCGGAAGCAGTGTACAAAACCTGCAAGACAAAAATTAAACATAAGTATGTGTGCTAAGTCCAAGAGAAAAAGAAAGGTAGTCAGAATGAAAGGAAGATAGTGAGAATGGGACAGAGAGGGAGATGGTGGAAGGGAGAAGGGGAGGGAGAGTCAAAAGAACAGAGAAAGGAAGAGACAGAGCGTTGGTCTACTGCACCGAGCCCTCACTGTTTACCTCCCATCACCTCTGTGTCTAGGACGCTGGGGTCTGTGATAAAGAGTGCGGTTAAGCAAGTCCTTAAAATGAAACAGGTATGAATGAGGCCAGAGATTACATTATTAGCTACGGGAAGATTGCTTGCCTGCACCTGTGCAGCCAGGCTGCTGCACCCCAGCCCCTTCCCCCGCACTGTGCTCAATTGTAGTTCCTGCGCACCAAGGCTTCACTGCTCACCTGCCACCATTGGTGTGTCCAACAACGTGCCGGTGGAAGCTCCAACTCCGGGGTGCTCTGTAGGGTGACACAGCCGGTCTCTGGTTGGGGACGGTGTCTTGATACCATGATGGAAGACGTCAGAATGCCCAGGGCATCTTCACAGGGTGAGCATCCGCTCTGCCCATTTTGGCGCAACAAATTCAGTGTCTGAAAAGGGAGAAAAAATTTAATGGTGGAAACATCAGAAGGTAAATGAAGGCTTATTTGAAGCTTAATAGAGAACACCAGTTGAGTGCATTCTTCCTTCTTGAATTACGATCTACCAACTGTTAGTGGTAATCGTGGTTCAGAGAGGAGTTGGAGTGCACGAGAATACACAAGGTTAAATAATAATATTTTATGCCAACGTTGACATACAAAGGAACAGAGCGCATGCTAGAAGCATAATGTGTGCGTGTAATGCTGTGGTGCAAGCCTGTGTGTATGTACACTTAGTAAGCAGCTCACTACAGTGTTGTAAAAGGCAACACCACATGTCTGTATGGCAGCGCTGCCTGCTGGCACAGGCCTACAGTATGGTTCAGCAGGTCCTTAACCTCTTCCGTGCTTGTGACGAAACCACTCCGTCACGAGCCACGGATGCGCTGTGCTGGTGACGCAGTGGTTCCATCACGCCGCGGCCGCCCCGCCCACGCTGCAGGAATTCCGCGCCTGCGCGGGTGCTCTATTGAGCGGGCGGGCCGTGACGGAACCACTCCGTCACAAGCACAGCGCGCCGTGGCTCGTGACGGAGTGGTTCCATCATGAGCATGGTGGCGCTGCGCGGACCCCTCCTC
Organism: Lissotriton vulgaris; assembly: GCF_964263255.1. NCBI lineage: Eukaryota > Metazoa > Chordata > Amphibia > Caudata > Salamandridae > Lissotriton > Lissotriton vulgaris. Next base: position 320,326 of record NW_028242383.1, read on the forward strand.
CCCCCCAGCGCCGCAGCGGAATTACCGCCACGGCCAAGGGGATAAAATGAGACAGAGATATGACTGAATGAGGTCAGAGATCACATCACTATGCACGGCAACATCGCTTGTTCGCACCTGCCCAGCCAGGCTGATGCACCTCACCCCTCCCGCAGCACTGCGCTCAACACGTGTTTGTAGGGCACAGCTGTCCGCTGGCACAGGCTTACAGTACGGTTCGGCAGGTCCTTAAAATGAGACAGAGATGTGACTGAATGAGGTCAGAGATCACATCATGATGCATGGCAACATCGCTTGTTTGCACCTGCGCAGTCAGGCTGATGCACCTTACCCCTCACGCAGCACTGCGCTCAACACGTATTTGTGGGGCAGCGCTGCCCATTGGCTCAGGCCTACAGAACGGTGCAGCAGGTCCTTACAATGAGACAGTCATGTGACTGAATGAGGTCAGAGATAACATCATTATGGAGGGCAATATCGCTTGTTCGCCCCTGGACACCCAGGCAGATGCACCCCACATCTCCTGCAGCAGTGCGCTCAACACATGTCTGTAGGACAGTGCTGTCCGCTGGCTCAGGCCTACAGTTCGTTCCAGCAGGTCCTTAAAATGAGATAGAGATGTGACTGAATGAGGTCAGAGATCACATCATTACCGAGGGCAATATCGCTTGTTTGCACCTGCGCACCCAGGCTGATGCACACCACCCCTTCCGCAGCACTGCGCTCAATTGCAGCCCCTGTGCACCCAGGCCCCACTACTCACCTACTGTCATTGTTGTGTGTACAAACACGACAGGCAGCAGTGTTCACAATTCAGATGCAGTGTGATTGCAGGATGGTGTACACCTCATGGATCCTTTTCGAAACACAACATCCAGTGGGGTTCACAATTGATTTCCAGTGTTGATTGCCAGGATGGCGTACACCTTATGGATCCCTTTTTTTATTGCGTATTGTGATATGCGAGGTGGATGCAGCCATATCAGCTTAGGCAGTGTGGAAGAACTGGGACATGTGGCGTTGTGGTTATCCTATTTATACGTACGCAAAGTGGGCTGGCCTTGTGTATGCCAGGCCAGCGTAGGGGTGTGAATAATTGTTCTGGGGACCTGGGCGTTGTTCAGTTCCTGCCTGGCCAGAAAGTGTACTTATGTGTGTTTCTGTTGCAGTTTTGACATCGCAGAATGCACGGTTTACATTAATGTAGCATGTACCGGGAGGATGGCAACTATCGCTAATGAGATGCTGTTAAAAATCATTGAATGGCCAACATCACATGTCGTTGTCAAGGTTGTTGATAGACACTGAAATGTATGTAAGTGGATTACGGTATTATTGATAGTGTTGTTATCGCAAAGGGAACACATGTGAATGTGCTCGGATGGAGGGAGGATCAGCCATGAGGCTACGTCATACACAGTGATAACATTCATTACAGTCAAGCAATACATGTCAAACGTGAATCTGAAAGTCTCACATATGACACACTACTATACTGGTAAAGCCCGACAACAGAGCGTACAGCAATACAAATCTACACATAACTGTTTACTGTTTGTTACGTGATCTAGGATGTTCACTCTGCCCGTGGCTGATGATACCCCTTCGAGCCAGCAATACCCAGACTGAAAGGGAGCACAATAATGTGCATACTCACACACCGGGGCATTGTGTAACACTCATTTGTTTCTAGATGTAACATTTCAGATGCATTGCCATCACACGTGGAAGGCAAATGTACAGACCATGAATATTGATCAAGATGATCGTCGCATGTTGTGTGTAGTATAAGATATGTGTACACAGCAAAAACACTTTTCAAAAACACTCTCTAAGCAAAAAGGGTGTGTCTCATCAAACGCTGTAGAGAGAATGACTAAAATGGGTGAGGTCCTCCAACTGTTACAATGGGAAATGTTATAAACTAATCAAATGCATTTTTTTAAGGTCGCGTGGCAATCGCGTATCGAGGGCGCAAGGAGGCCGCACTTGACGCAATTTTGAGAAAATATATTTATCATAATATAAATTTATTACAGTTAGAAATATATAAATGTTTAAAATATTTTGGATTATCGCTCGCTCTCATATTCAGTTTAAAGTTAATTAGATTTAGTTTTGAGACATAAAAAAAAAGATGAGGGAATGGCGTACCCGTTGGGACACCATATGTCTATGACGTAACTCAGGGCCTGGCAGCGTGCACTCGTCGCATACGCAATGCGCAGCGGGCGTGATCCCACACGTACATGACATAACGCGCGGCTTGATACTGCGTCCCCGTCGGATACCACAGTAGCAGCTGGCAATACCTCATACGTATATGATGTTACACGGGACACGGTGCAACAAACCCGTCGGATATGAAATGCGCATCATCTACCAGTTTAGCAATATGACGGATAGGATTCGCCTGATGCGCTACCAGTATAGGGATGCAGTTTAAAAAAAAATATGGATATCTATATATTTATGTGGCAGGTTGGTAAAGAACAGAACACACTGCGGCTCATATGCTGTTCCAAGCGTACTTTTATTTCTGCAACAACATTCCTCTATGCGTTTTGGGGGCTGCCGCTGCTAGTTTATGAGTGAATTTCACAGCAATTGCTGCTCACTATATAACATACCAGGTGGTTGTGAAAAACAAATACCATAAAAGACAGACTTATACAGGTATTGCCATATGACATCAAACAGTTCATTATACAGTTATGCAAACCCTTGTGATAGAGCAAACTGCTGTTATCACATAGGAATATGTGGTTTCCTTTTTTAACAAGTTTTTATAAAAAATGTCCCTATCTTAATAAAGTGATAAAAAATTGAGCAAAACATTAAACCTAATGCTTACCTATATCTAAGGGCGTAAAATTATTTACACGTTTCTATATATTCTTTAAATAAGTACTTAGTACACCCGTATTTCCAAGAAAGTACCACAATACTTTAAAAAATATGTATATATGTGTGTGTATTACAAAATTAAAAATACGCTGTAGTACACTAGAGTTTACAAATACAGTGTACTACAGTGTTTCCATTTTTTACATATTAAATTATTTTAAAAATAGTCTATGGAGTATTGCGGTAATACCTAAAATTTACAGTGGTACATAGAAATGTTTGTTAAAAAACGCAGTTAATGTAAAAATTCTTAGTAAAATAAAAATAAACTTCTCTAACTATTAAAACTGTAATAAAGTGGTAATAGGTAGGGAAAAACAATGATACCTACTTCTCGACTATGCCTAACGCCCTAAACCAGAACGCAGCAAATCTCAAAGCACACCTAAAATGTGCTGAAAATGTCATGGCTGCCTTTCACATTTTGTTACGATGGCCATAAGCCAATCAGATACTGCCTTCTTATCGACATGTACCACAGTATACTGCAAAGTTACTGAGGTATACTGCGGCACAATATATAACTGAATATTTTAACACTACTTACACTATTTACACATACTACCAAAAAATGCCATTTACACCTCCTAATCTGTATTCCTAACACATTACATCTACATCCATTCACTCCCTTTTATGCTATGTCTAGTTCAAATACGACACTCACTGTACACCACTCAACTCTATGTCACTCCACCGTACACCCCTCCATTGTAGGCTATTACACTATATGCCACTCCACTCTACTTCACTCCACTATACGCCACTTCACACTACGCTAATCCACTGTACACCCCTCTCCACTCTATCCCAGTCCACTCTATGTCACTTCACACCACTCCACGTTATTCTATCCTATTACAATCTATGCCACTCCATTGTACGCTACAATACTCTATGCTATTCCATTATATGATATTCTATTCTACACCCCCCTATCCTACACTATTTAACTGTATGCCAGGCCTGGGCGGTAAATTCCGCTCAGCTTGCGTAATATGCGGAATTTTGGCAATTCCGTGTTCCGCTGAGAATGTGAAAGTGCCAAAAATTCCGCGATCCGTGGCAAAGCAGAATTTTTTCCTTGTTTGCGCTTTCAAAATGTTAGTTAGCGCGCGCGGGAGCGACTTATCGGGATCCCTGCGTTCACTGATAAGTTTTCCTATCCATTTATTTATTTACTTTTTTAAATCTTTTTATTATTTCAGAAAACATAAATAGGTGGTGGTCATCACAAATAAGGAAATTGTCATTAACTTGTACATCTCGTGTAATCACATAATAAAAAGAGCATATTCAGTGCAAGCATTCAGAGAAGTGCATCACTTCCTATCCGTTTGTGTCCAGCTGCGTAATCCAGCGAGAGTGTGAGATCATGAACACGTCATTCGTACGCGCAATTGGACATCCGCTTTCGCGAACAGGATACACGCATCGCGAGCGGGCTGGACAAGTGAAACAAGATGACCGTGACCACATGGGTAAGTTGGCAAGATATTTCCCCCGAGTATGCAAACAGCGTCCCCGAACAGGAAAAACGCATCGCAAACGGGTGGAACAAGCAATTCCATGTGCTCACGGAATTCTGTGGAGCTGGAGGATATTTTTTACCGTTTCGCTGAACTTTACATAACGCAACTACGCAATTTCGCCCACCCCTACTGTATGCCACTCCACCATACGCCCTCCACTCTACACCATTCCACTGTAAGCAACTCTACTGTAAGCCTCTCCACTCTATGCTAAATCACTGTACATCCCCATACTCTACGCCACTCCACTGTATGCAATTCCGCTCTGCTATTACATTCTACTCCACTCCACTGTAGCAGCTCCACTCTACACTATTCAGTATATGCCACTCCACTCTACACCATTCCAATATATGCAACTCCACTGTATGCTTTTCCACTCTTCCCTATTCCACTATAAGCACTTCATGCCAGTCCACTGTACACCACTCCACTGTACACCACTCCACTCTCCAATATTCCGCTCTTTGCAACTCCACTGTGAGACACTCAATTTTATGCTAATTCACTATATACTACTCCGTTCTATGCCACTTCACTCTGTGTCACTCCACTATTCGCCACTCCACTTTACGCTCATCCACTGTACACCGACTCCACTCTATGCTACTCCACACCACTTTAATGTTTGCTATTACACTCTACACCACTCCATAAAACAAAACTCTGGTCTACGCCACTCCATCGTATGCTACTTCACTCTACACTATTCCACTATATGCAACTGAGGGACCATTCCTCTCTACACTATTTCACTCCACTGTACACCACTCCATTCTATGCTACTACACTATATGCCATTCCACTGTATACCACTCCACTCTATGCCACTCCACTCTTTGATATTCCATTGTATGCCACTCCACTCTACACTATTCCACTGTATGTCACCACTCTCTACACCACTCCAGTCTACACTATTCCACTGTACCCCGCTCCAGTCTATACCACTCCACTGAACCTGACCCCACTGTATGCCACTCCACTCCACACTGCGCTACTCAACTCTACGCTATTATTTTCTATGTAGCTCAATTGTACGCAACTCCACTCTACACAATTCCACTCCACTCCACTCTACGCCACTCCACTCTATGCAATTCCACTATATGCAACTCCACTGTATGGTACTCCGTTCTATGCCACTCCAGTGTTTGCCACTCAACTCTACACCAATCATTTCTATGCTTTTTCACTGTACATAACTCCACTTTATACCACTCCTCTGTTTGCTATTCCACACTGCTCTAATCCACTGTAGCCCACTTCATTGTACACCACTCCGCTGTACATTACTCCACTCTTCAATATTCCGCTATATGCAACTCCCTTCTATGCCACTCCATTTTACGCTATGCCACTGTATGCCACTCCATTCTACACCACTCTACTCTACACTATTCCACTGTATGCAACTCCACTCTATGCCACTCCACTCTATGCTATTCCACTCTACCCTAATCCACTGTAGGCCATGTCATGCCAATCTACTTTACACCACTCTACTGTACACTACTGCATCCTCTGATATTCCACTCTACACCACACCACACCACTGTACGTCACTCCACTTTATGCTAGTCCACTGTATGCCACTGCATTCTATGCTATTCCACTGGACGTCACTCCACTTTATACTAGCCCCCTTTATGTCACTTGTCTGTATGCTATTCCACTCTACCCCTGCCACGTGGCCCATAGGGACATGAGCACGTCGCAGCCTGCCTGCTACTTTGCGCACGTTACAAGCATGGATTTATTTTTTGCAATATTTTCGATGGCTGCTTTCACTTGAGAACTCATTGTTGTGTTTGCTTTCTGCATGTTCCTGGGATCTTGACTGAACTTTATGTGAAAGGTCCAACAACAATGCCCCTTGCTATTTTGTTCTGGACTGACCTTAGCCCTTAGACAAAACATACAGATTCAGATGTTGTTTGGAAAAATGTACTTGGGTTTTATTAGAATACACGAATAGGTAGTACACACTTGGAGAGGGACCTTTCCAGAGAGAAGAGCGAGACAGCACCTATGATGTAGATCTACCACCTATAGGCTAAGGTATGGGGTCTGCTGACAGAGCCCAGAGTTCTTCTATTATATATTAATACTTCCTCTTGGCAAAACGAGGGAGGTTAGGCACTGTAGTCTTTTCTCCATTGTCTTTCTATGATGACATCTTTCTTCAAGATAAATGTACTAGCTGCTATGCTGACTGTATTTGTATTACGCATTTTCCTGCTTGTCGTGGCACGTATACTGCATGTTAGGACACATTAGTTGAAATAAATATTTTAAAATCTTTCTTGTCTCTGTCAGATCTTAGGGCCCAATGTAGGTAAAAGTCATTTACCGAATTTAAAATACCGATTTTTACCGAATCGGTATTCTGAAATCGGAAAATGAGATGTAGAGAAAAAAAATCGTAAAATACCAATTCGGAAACAATCGGTATCATGTTTCGATACTTACCGATTCGGTATTCACCTAATCGGTAGATACCGGATCGGTAATGGCAATACAACCCTATGGGCCAAAAGGCCCATAGGAATGCATTGTAAATACCGAATCAGTATTTACCGATTCGGCAAATACCGATTCGGTAAATACGGAATCGGTAAATACGGAATCGGTAAATACGGAATCGGCAAGCAAGTAAAAGTGAAACTAATGAAAACAGCCAATGAGGTGGAACCACCCTCCCCCACCCTAGCAGGGAGTGGCTACCCAGGCAGGTGCAACTCATAAGAACTTTCTGGAGAGGCAGCCAGAGCTGAGCAGTAAGAGTGGGCAGCAGAGAGAGTGGTAGCTGATTTGTGAACACAGTGGAAAGGGCAAGCAGCTCTGAGAGCCAGAAGAGTGAGAGAAAGTGCAAGTTCAAGTTCAGTAGCATGGAGCTGCAAGTATTGGTGGAGGAGGTGGTGAGGTTCCACAGGCAGCTGTTTGGGAGGCTGTCCCTCACAGTCGCTGAGTCCACCAAGAGGAAACTGTGGAGTGCCATCAATGAGTAGGGTAAATGCAGTTGGTGTGACCCCCAGGAGCCTGGAGGACCTCAAGAAGAGGTTTTATGAGATCCGGAGCCTTACCAAGAGGAAATTGGCGGAGCTCCACAAGCAGGCAGGTCTGACCGGTGGAGGCAGGAACCCCGCGCCCCCCCTCACTTAACTGGAGGAACTGGTGTCCACAACGATCGAGACCGAGAGTGTGGTGGGAGTTGGGGACATGGACAGCTCAGCCAGAGCTACAGCAAAAGGTAAGAAGCATGCGCAGCATGACACACCCTACCAGACACCTCCCCTTTAGCCTCAATGTGCAGCCAAACCCCAGTACAGTACTGCTAGCAACATACATGAGCAATGCATCATGGGAAATGTAGTCAGCTAATGTAGTAACAAATGTAATTTGCACTCAGTTCACAAATGCTTCTTTATACCTAGGGGCGCCATCAGGCAGTGGAGCTGATAGGGAGAACAGGAGGGGACCCATAAACCGAGTTGGGATGGGTGTACTGTATAAACAAAAACAATTCCCAACAGGTATTATTAAGAGACAATTTCAAATGTGCATGCCTGAAGGCATTACTGAGAACAGAAAACAAGGAGTCAAAAAGAATTTTAGAGGAACGGTGGTATTATTTACCAAGGACAAGGGTATTCAACATATGTTTACAGTTTTCAACAGCACTGTAAAGATTAGATCTTATGACAACCCAGTGGCACTTGGTGCAAGGTGCTATATACAGTTTCAGTGAAGTGAAGTGCAAGTGCTTAAAAACAGTATTGGTGGCGCATAGATGTTGATATATACATCAATTGCAGCTTCAATTAAAATCGACAAGTTACAATCACTTGAGACAATTATTTTCTTGAAGAAAGCTGAAAGTGTCATATGCGTCATTTGATTCACGCTGTGTGGTCGACGGCGTTTCGATCCCCTTGATTCGGGATCGTCATCAGGACGGGGTTGTTCTTAGTGAATACAGTGCTGTGGACAAGGAAGGATAATGATGAGGGTGGAAGGCGGGAACGGGCCGGCGTGGTTGGGATGAGGATGGGGAGTGCGGGGGTGAGGGTGCACTCGGGGCGGCTAAGGGGCAAGGGATAAGGTGTTTAGGGTGAAGTGAGGGTGGTGATGGCCGCAGAAGATAGGGTGATATTAGGGGTGCCTAATGTGAAGAGTAGGTCTGTTAATTTGTGTGGGGTCGTGTACCACAAGACAAGGGGAAATAACTTACAAAAAACCATACAAGGATGTGTGGTTTGCAGCTTACGAATTCAATGCGTGCTGGTCACTGAAAGGAAAACGGCATGTGTTAGGTACAAGACGCTAGGGTCATAGGTAGGTACCGAACACGCAAGGGGGGTATCAGTACCTGGTGGCGTCTTGTCCTGGGACTACTCACGAGTTAGGGCAGCTCCTGGAGAGGAAGACAAGGGGTGCGTGGTCGATCGGGAGAAGAAATGCCCAAGATCGAACTGGAAGGGCGCGTTTAGGCGTGTGGCCAGGAGGCCGACGGCGAGACTCTTACCTTAGAGGAGGAGGGGCACAGAGGGCGATCGCTCATCTGGCGTGGCTGTGTTGCACTTAATGCAGCGGCAGACAGCGTCCTCTCTGTGTCAGGAGATTATATCAGTGACCGCGCGGGAAGGGGGCGGGGTCGGGGGCGTCTGTCTGGGGGCGGGATCTGCGGGTGAATTCCGAGGTGGCGCAGAGTGATTGGTGGGAGTGAGGGCGGGGGGCAGGGAGTGGGTGGGGCGGAGAAAGGTTACCCGGGCAACTAGAGTAATCAGGAAGTTACAGAGCCCGAGTCGGCGCATTGGGAAATGCGCTTTGGACAGGTCCCGGGGGCGGGAACCAAGGGCATGTTTAGGAGAAACAGTGCCAAGAGAACTTAGTACATGGGATGTAAAGTGATGTATACATGACAGAATCAGAAAAATAATAATACTACTACAACACATTACACAATGGTAGAGGTGGCTGGCGGCAGAACAATTAAAAGCTGTTAATTAACATCGATTCGGTCAGGGTATGAAACCGGACAGTTAGTTACATAAAGAGATAGGGGTGGGCGTCAGTTTAATCAAGGGGACCAGGGAGGGGGAGCAGGAGGGGGAGCAGGGAAACAGGACAGCTCATATGGTAAAGGTACGCTTCTCATTTTATCTTAAGCCATATGTGTTTACAGGGTGCGTGGTAGAAGAGGCAGTGGAGCAGCAGCTCCACAAGCAACAGCTCCAGCAACAGCGGACAGTGCGCTGGCAGGGCCAAGCAGCATGGTTCCTTCGCAGGAGGAGGAGGAGGACAGCAGTGCCATGGCCAATGAGGATGACCCAGGACATGCCCTCTCATTTCCACACTCCCTCCTACTGTCACAATCTCCCCCATTGCAGTTCTCACCAGAGAACTCACCCACACGGTCCCAGCCAGCACCTGCCACATCTCCTGCCAGGAGGATTATTGTGACCCCATTGACCATCATGGAGGGATCTGCGGGTCAGGCACCAGCACCCACACCTGCGACACCTGTGGCACAGCAGGCCACCCAGCAGGGCAGCACCAATCGCCGCCGCCCACGCACTTCCAGCAGTGCTTTTCCAGCACGGGAGGGCACCGTCTTCCAAGGGCTTGAGGGGAGCATGGTGCAAATCCAGCGGATGCAGGCCAAGTCCATCCTGGCTTGCCAGCGCAATTGCAGGAACACAACCTGCAGATGGTGGAAATGTCAAAGGGATTTGTTGATTTTGTGGCAGTAACAGGGAAATTGCAACAGGACTGGGTCGCGTGACAACTGCCATAACACAGCTGTGTGCCAAGATGGAGGAGAATGAGCACACTAGGCGCAGGGATGCCCATGTACAAAACCGGGCAATCAACCGGCTTGCCGCAGCAACGGCCCTTCTATGCTGCCGAGGGGCAAATATGGAAGACTGCCTCACTCAAAACACTGCGGAGGTGACCGGGGGCATGGCCCGCATCACCACTGCCATGGAGGCCCTCATCATTTCCAACACAGTGGTGAATCCTGCCCTGGACGTGGCCGAGATTGGGGACAGCAGCAGCCGCAGCAGCCCGGCCAGCGCTGTGTCCGAGCCGCGCTGGAGCACCAGGCGCTCCGCTGAGGCAGCCGGACATGCAGAAGGGGGGGAGCCACATCCCATTGGTTTAGCAAAGCGCAGCAGGAAATGACACTGCCAGTGTGGGTGAGGCAACCAGGCCCATTTCCATTCCCCACCTTTTCTGTAATTATTTCATTTGTTGCACATCAGTGCTGTAACGTTGTGCCAACATTATACATTTTTTTCACATCCATAACCTGTCTGTGCATCTGTACTCACTCAGAAATAGTTTTCTGTTATCTCCTTACATCTGTATCTGCCATCACTTGGTGTAGACACCCCAGCAGGTTGTGTTTGTGGCACAGCAACGTCGTCGTCATGGTCCTCGTAGTCTGACAACTCCACCTCAGTGCCCTTCTTCACCGCAAGGTTGTGCAACATTGCACAGACAGCTATGATCTTGCAGCAGGTGATGGGGGAATACTGCCTTGCACCTCCACTCTTGTGCAAGCATCTGAACCTGCTTTTCCAGATGCCAAAGGTCCGTTCTACTGCATTCCTTGTGCTTTTGTGGGCCCGGTTATACCTCCTTTGGCTGGGTGTAGAGGGGTTGAGGTAGGGGGTGAGTATGAATGAGCGGAGGGCATATGCACTGTCGCCTAGAAGGAAAAGGGGTAACATTACTCACATGCATACATGTACTTCACAGTGCTACATTTTGTTATGGGGGTCTGATGATGTGTCTCATCTAGGAGGTATCCTTCACCAAATTCCCCAGCCGTCAGCCGTGCATAGATGCTGCTGTTTTGGAAAATGTAGGAGTCGTGGGTACTCCCTGGGAATTTTGCAACCAGGTCTGTGATGGTGCACTTAGCATTGCAAATCACCTGCACATTGATGGTGTGCGCAGACTTCCTATTGCGGTATATGTATTCTGTGTCAGCAGGGGGGCAAATCGGAATGTGCGTGCCATCAATGCAGCCGATGATGTGGGGAAATTGTGCCATCTGGTAAAAGTCTGCTTTTGTTTGTACCAGTTCCGCATGGGTTGCAGGGAAAGAAATGTATTGGTCCATCCTCTGTATCATGGCGTCAAGGAATTTGTTGAAAAACCTTGACAGGCTGCTCTGGGTCACCCCTCCTACCGCAGCAACTGCACTTTGATAGCTGCCAGACGCAAGCAGGTGTAGGATGCATAGCACCTGCACGTGTGTTGGGATGGCATGTGCCCTTGGGGTGGGGTGGTCCAACAGTGGTTTTAGGTCCCTGATGAGCTCCAGAATGGTGTCTGAGTCCAGTCTGTACCTCTGTAGGATCTCTGCCTCTGTGAGCATGAACAGGGTGATCCTCTGTCTGTAGACCTGCTCCTCTCTTTGTCATTCCCTCTCTCCTTCCTGCTGTAGCCGTAGCCACCTTGCAATGACATAAAATGCAGCTATCCTGCAAGTTGCATTGCATTTTGGGTCTCATTTTATAGGTTGCAGTTGGTTACCACCTGATTCCAATCCATGGTAAATACCGATTTTGAAATGCCGATTTTGAGGCAAAATCGGTATTTCTGTGCTTCCCTACATCTCTATCAGAGTTTCGGCCTGTCCGAATCGGTAATTTACCGATTCGGTAACTCTACCGAATCGGTAGATGGTCCGATTCGGACTATTTACAGATTCGGAAACTCTACCGATTTGGTAAATGGTTCGATTTGGTATATTTACCGATTCGGTATGTTAGCGATTCGTTTATTTACCGATTCGGTGTATTTCCGATTCGGTTTTTTACCGATTCGGTATCTATACCGATTCGGTAAAAAGACCGATTCCGCCGGATTTCAGGCTCCTACATCCCGATGGCTGGATACCGCTCGGTAAGGGCCGAAAATCAGTATTTTCGGCCGTTACCGATCGGTATTGGGCCACCTACATCGGGCCCTTAGTGTGGACAAGTACAAGGGTGTGAGTGAAAGGGTGTCTTGTTACCGCGATTCCCGAGAGATCTGGGAGTGTTGTGTTCTGGGGTGTCTAATCATTTGTTTCTCTGTGAGTGAGTAGGAGAGCAAGTGAGACCCTATAGCTAGTCGGTACTGGGCTTGTGGGCACTAAGGTGGTAGGAAGACCCAGTCCCTATACACCAAGGTCCCATTCCTGTACATAGTTCTGTATTTGTGCAGAATCCCTTCAACACCCCAATCTATTGTATGCCTCTACAGTCTAGGACACTCTACGGACCTCTACTGTATGCAACTACACTCTATGCTATTTCACAATTTGCAATTCAACTCTACGCTATTCCATTCCACTCGACTCCATAGACATTTTATCCCAATCTACACCACATTATGACTCTCCACTCTATGCATCTACACTCTACAACATTCTACTTTACTTTATACAAGTCCTCTCTACAACACTCTGCTACACTGTATGGCACTCTATGACACTGTACCACACTCTAAGACTCTACCCTCCACTGTACAACACTCTACTCCACTTTTTGCCATGCTACAGCACTCTTACTCAACTTTATCCCACTGTACGACTCTACTCCACTCTAAAACACACCACGCAGTACCGTCTAGGCCACTTCAATGCACTTTACTCCACTTGTCTCTATGACATACTACATACTAGTACACTCTACCAAACTGTACTGCCCTACTCCACTGTTTGGCACTCCACTCTATGCCAATTAGTGCCATTGGACTTTAGAGCCCTCTATCCCACTGCACTCTCCCACACTCTCTGACACTATAATGAACTCCAATCTATGACACTTTCAAACACTCTAGGACACGCCAGTCCACTCTACACTACTCTTCTATATGCTATTCCACTTTATGACACTCCACACTATGCCACTTAACTCTACACCTCTCAACTCTAAGGCACTGCACTCGATGCCACTCCATTCTACGCTACTCCTCTCTATGTCACTGTACTCTACCCAACTTTACTCCATGCCACTCCACTGTACTTCGCTTTACAACAATCTACTCCACTAAACGACACTCTATGCCCCTCCACTTTACCATACATACTTTTCTCTATAGCACTCCACTAAACAACTGTGTACTCCAGTGTATGCTACTCTAGTTTATTTTATACTATGGTACAACACTCTACTCCACTCTATATCACTCTACACACCTCCCTTTATACTACTCCATCCCATAATACTACACTCTACTCTATAAAATACTACTCCACTCTACTCTAGTACTTCACTCCACTCTACTATACTCTGTGCCACTCAACTGCACAAGAATGCCTGCCGCTCCACTGTACACACTCTACTCCATGCCCCTCCACTGTAGAACACTCAAATCTACTCTATGGCACTCCACTGTACTCTACTGTATGACGCTTTCCAACACTCTACGACATGCCAGTCCACTTCACTGTATGACACATCATTCCATTGTATGAAACGCCAAGCCATTATACTTCACTGCATGCCACTCTACTCAACACTCCAGCCTATTATACTTTATTACACTCTATTCTATGTAACAAGACTCAACTTCACTCTAGTCTATTGTTTAATACCTTACCTCACTCAATGACACTGTTCAACACTCCACTCTGCGCCGCTCCACTTAACGACACTCCTCCGCTGTATAGGACTCCACTCTATAAAACTCTACTACACTCTGAGTCACTCTATGACACTCTACTTCACTCTGTCCCCGTACACTCCACTTTACAACTCTGTACTCCACTCTATGCCCATACACTCTACTGTACAACAATCTACTCTTTGAGACCTTCCAATAGTCTAAGATACAGCATTCCACTCTGCTGTACAAGACGCCATGCTAGATTATGACACATTACTTGATTCTATGCAACATCACTCCACTCTACTCCACTCCATGCCTCTCTACTCTGTGACAAGCAAATCCACTCTATTATACTACATTCCACACTACGTAACACAATTCCACTTGACTCCCCTCCAGTCTGCTCGACTGCACAACACTTTACCTCACTCTCTGCCACTGGGGAGCAATCCACTCTACACCACTCCACTTTACAATACCCTAATTTACTCTATGCAACTCTACTCTTTAAGGCTCTACTACACTGTATGGCACGCTATGACATTCTATTCCAATCTATACCCATCCACTGTATGCCACTATACAACACTGCATGATACCATAGGGCACGCGACTACACTCCTCTCTATGACAGACCACCCTACTATAACACAGCACTCCACTGTGCAACACTCTCCTCTACTGTACGACACAGTACCACAGTTCACTGTATGATGCACTATTCTACCACACTCCACTATATGAAACTACAGTGAACAAGACTTTTCACTGCTCTACTATACTCCACAACTATATGACACTGATCTCCACTGAACTCCACTCTATGCAATTAAATTGCACATCACTGTATTATACTCTATATCACTGTATAACACTCTGCTCGATGATACTCAATGACACTGAACTCCAAAACACTGCAGTCTACGGCACTCCACTGTACGGTACTCACCTGTACAGTACGACACGCTCCCCCACAATACAACACACCAATCCACTATCAGGCACACTACGTTACTACGCTGTATAACACTGAACGCCACAGTATGCTAACACACTCCAATCTATTTCATTGTACAACACTACACTCTACAACACTAGACTATAACACTGTCATTCACTATACTCTATGACACTACACTTTGATACACAAGTTTTTAAAAAAAAATAAAAACCATTTAAATTAAATGACAAAAAAAACAAAGGTTAAGGCTAAGTTACAGTCAGGAAAACTTTATATATTCTTTCTATACAAACCCAACTTAAACTATATAAAATTATAATTTCTAATTTATAGTCATAACTTAAATTTAAAATTTATGCACCACCTTCAAATTACTGTGAGTCACGATCTTCCATACACATTGTTGTCGCCTCACCCGTCATAATACATTAACAATAGCTCACCCCTTTACCATGTACTATGTTCTCACAAATCATCTCAGTTAAGAAGTCATAAGTGTGGTTATCAATGATATGGTTTCACATGCTATAAGTCTTGTAATATGCAAAGGTATAACCAGTGTATGGAGAAGCTCTCATTATAGTCAATGTAGTGTATGGAGGTGTGCGTCGCATTGTAATTTGAAGGTGGTGCAAATTTGCATAGTTGAAGTTGGGTTTATATGGAAAGAATAGATAACATTTTCCAGTCTATAACTTAGACTGAACCTTTTTTTCCATTTAATGGATATACAAATATATACATGAAAAGAATGTACACATCCTTCCCATTTAAACAAAAGTTATGCACCGACCTAGCTATACCTATTTAAGAATGCATCATCTCGAATATAGGCTGGGTAGGCAGAGAATGCAGCTGTCTTTTAAATGAAAATATTCAATTTATGTGCAACTCAATTTATACTAAGTAGACATTTTCATTTCAGCTTTTATTATCCCTAAGTAAATATTAAATGAAGAACACGCTTTATAACCCGGTGGGTCTCTGTTCCCGCCTTCTTTTTCTGAATTTATTTGCCTCTAAGTGTGTACAGCTGGAAATCCTTACTGCCAGCATTTCATATTTTATTATAGGTCTCATAAAATAAAAATGTGTTTTCACTTTCCTTCTCATTTGATGAGCACAATTAAGATTCTTCGGCAAAATATAAATTGTTTTTCATGAACAGGAGATCGTAAAACTATAAAACTGGAGGCTTGATATTCACATTTCCTGCATTTTGCTTCCCTTGAAATTGAGTCAGTGAGGCGGTGTACATTCAATTTGATTAGAATAATTTAGAAACATTTCTTTTTCCAGCTCTTTCTTCTGCTTCAATCAATTTGCCAGGACATGGTTTTCCCCCGAATTGTCTTTGAATTAATCGATTTAAGCAAACCGTTGCACTAGAATGATGACCAGGGATGCGGGTGACCTAGAACTAAATTATTTATGATTATACTGCAAGAGATGAAAACTGGCACAAAATACTGCATTGTATTGGGCACAAAATGGAAACTGATATTTAACTTTCAGTCCCACCAATACATACGGCCCTGCAATGGAGTGTAGATCTTGGGGCAGATTTATGTTGGACTTGCGCCACGTTTGCGTCACGCAACGGCGGCGTAAATGTGGCGCATCCCTGCGACCTATTTACAACGTGACGCATCTAGGCAGATGCGTCACGTTGTAAAGCCCTGCGCCACATGTGGGCGTTCCGGCGCAGGGTGGGCGTTCCGGGGCAGGTGCGCCTCGTAAAAGTGGCTGAGTGAAATCTACAAGATTTCACTCAGTCACTTTTAGGCCTATGCTGCGTCAAAACCCTGCGCCTGCTTGAAGAAGGCGTAAGGCTCGACGCAGCATTGGACAGATAGGGCACCCCCGAGCTTTGCTTGAACTGCGTCGCGCTTGCGACGCAACTCCAGCAATGCGTCACCTTTACGGCACAGCATCTGTGCCGTTTTTGCCCCATGGTGCCCCATGGTGCATTGTAAATGCGGCGCACCATGGGTGGCGGAGCTGCGGCGCACAATAACTGGCGCATACCTGGGGATGCGCCAGTTATTGTAAATCTGCCCCCTTGTGTGGCCCCCACATAACGTAACAATGTAAATCATCATTAATTTGTTTCCCAAAAGGGTCCAAATCAGCATGGTAGGCTGAGTATCAGCGGGGCATTTAAGGGTGGATGGTTGGGGGGGTGGGGTCACAACTATCCAGTCTGGCAAAACAGTTGAGTGCACACCCTAATCTTATACAACTCTATAAATTTCCCCTCCATATCGCCGTCCCCAACCCCCAACAATCTTCCTGGATATCGTCGCATTCGTTAGGAATCGGTACACTATAGGGCTGGTGTGAACACAAATAGCAGGGATGCTTTTAGATGAATATGACATTTTGCTGTTGAAGGACTGATTTTATTCTTACAAATTAGTCAATTTGGAAATTAATGAACGCTAAGATGTACAACGCCTGAGCACAAAAAGGGAACCGCAGGAAAACTGAACAGAGCAACACTTACTAAGAAATTGTGCTAAGAACATACAAAAAAGCATTGGGGCATATTACCAAGGGCCATTATCGCCGCTTTAGCGGGACTTTTTCCCGCTAAAGCGGCGACATTTTTATCGCCCTATTACCAAGCTGTCGCTAACACCAGTTAGCGACAGCTTGTAGGCGATAGCGGGCATTTTGGGGCCCGCTTTGCATGTCAGCGGTAATTATCGCTAATGACATGCAAAGTGGGCGTGCCAAAATGTCAGCGACTGAAAACAGTCGCTGCAATCGCTATCGCCTATGATCAACACAGACGTAGTTTTGGAAATATTCGCGCTAAGCGCAAATATCTCCAAAAGCTAACGCCTGCCCTGACCAGTTCTTAGCCATGTTATCCAATGGGAGGTGGATAACATGGCTAAGAGCATTGTCACGGTAATGCCTGAATATCGCTGTATTGACAGCGATATTCAGGCATTTTGCCTGTTTTTTATCGCTTCTGAGATAAACCTTGCTAATAGCAAGGTATCTCAGCCATAAAAACAGATGAAGGCCGGCGATAGAAATATTCCCGCTAAGCCAACTTAGCGATCATTATCGCTAGTTGTTGGTAATATGCCCCATTGTTTCTCTGAAAACCAGTTCAAGATGAGCAGGACTCAAAGCAAGGCTTGAATCATTGTTTTAAAACAAGGCAATAAGACATCGAGTACAAACTGCTCCTAGGGAACCACAACCCAATACCAGCTGGAGAATTTAATGAGAGCAGGAAGAATAAATGTATATGTTTAAGTGTGCTACTCTGCATTGAACTGAAAAGGGGTAAATGCGAATCCAGAATCTCAGTATTGTGCTGACCTATACCGTTTTTATATGCGCACTTGGCGCCGTACATGAAGTGCTCCTGGAGATGGACAGGTACATGATGCACGTGGTCTCTAAAGGAAATTCAGAAACTGCAAATAAGTTACTTGGACCTACACTACCATTACGGAGATCAAGGTCCAAAGAGTAGTTGGACCCCACATTCAAGCGTAACCCACATTTTAACTGATTTCATAAATATTTACAGTCTTCATTGCTGTCAAGATAGGGGTTATTACGTTGAAAAGGGGGTATTCTTAAATTAAACTTAAAAACCACACCGGTTAGGTCAAAACTCAGGGCCTCATGTACAAGAAAATGATGCAGCGCTGCATGCCATTTAGCTGTACCATGATGCATCATTTACAAAGCACCGGGTTGCGTTGTATTAAAAACAATATGACACATTCCTATGCTTCCCCTTGCGCTGGCGCAAATGTGGCTGCCATGCTCCAGCACAGGCACACTTGCGTCATGTTGCAAGGGTGCCTGCGCTGTAGGAATGATGGTTTTTGTGCAGGAAGGGACACCCTTCCTGTACAAAAACAATAATTAATACCATTTTGCTCTTTCTATGGGTGCTGCTGAATACAGCATGCATACCAACAGGAAAAAAACAGGAGAAATACAAGTATTTCTCCTCGTTGCGCCATTCCTATGCCTCCCCTGGGGATGCCTAGGATTCTGACGCCTTCCCAGTTTTACACAGTGTTGTAAATCTGGAAATGCATCAACTTCCATTGATGTTGCTTGGGAACACCCACAGCAGCACCCTTGGAATGATCCTTTCACGCAGAGTAATGCGTGAAAAATGTCCATATGTACAAGGCCGTGAAAAGTCACACAGTGTGACTTTACATGGCCTTCTAAATTTGGGCAAGGAAAAGTGACACACTGGTGGCACCGTGGACTTGTAAATAAGCCCCTCCGTTATGAGAAAATTATTGCTCAGTCTCTGGTAGCTATGGCACAAGCAGCAGGCAAAACCCAGAGAAGACCACTTTAGGTTCAAGCAATAACAATCATTTTGAAGTACAGAACACAACATACTAAAAATTTACAAATTAGTTGGACAAATTGAAACAAAATTAATGAGTAAAAAGACACCAAGCTATAATTTATTTACTTTTTAAGAAATTAAAATATCTAGAAAAAGCCAACAGGCTATCAAAAACGATAGTTTGTGGGTCATCCCAGTCAAAAATGTTACCTTTGGATTTAGTATGTGGAATGGAAGACAAAATCTTCCAGGGGGCAATGCCCAAAGCTGTGGCTGGCAATGGTCCCTTGAAGTTTGATACATTGTGGTGCTAATGTAAGACGTGAGCTGATGTGAACCAGTGAAAGAAGTGGGCGGGAACGACAGGGCACGGCGTGCCCCCACTTCTCTCATTTAGCAGATTCCGTTCCCCTACTTTTTTAGTTTAAACGTGCGTCCCAGGACGCCAGAAATAGCCAAGATCTATAGATAAGTGGCCGTTCGGGGAGGCGAGACAGGTAGAGAAGGAAAGGTACTCTGTTTCTTCCTTCCTGCCCAGAGAAGACTTTGACAGTGTCCACGTTTCCTGCTCTGCTGCTGGCAGCTGCCCACCGCCCCCAGCAGCTGCCCTCCACACACTTTCTTACTCTGCCTCCCTCTCTTTCTGTCTTGCTCCTCCTCACTCATTGACTTCAAACAACAGTTATTACTTCCTCTTTCGTCTCCTTTCCTTTATTTGTTTCTCCGTGAAATGGATCCAACAAAAAAAAAGCCAGAAATCTCTCCTGTGGAAAGAAGCGTGGTCAGTGTACTGAGCGTCAAGAGCAGTCTGTTCCTGGCCATGAACAACAAAGGAAAACTCTACCGATCTGTAAGTAACACGTTGTTATGGGGATGAGGGAGGATGTGTGTACATTGAGAGGACATGACATGTGCACGAACACAGGCTGCACATATAAACATACCTTCTGACTGCTCCGCCCTCCTGCAGGCCTCAAAGGGTTAGAATACTCTGCTAGGAAGCATGCTAAATCTTTGAGGCACAGGCATGCAGGACTGTGCAGAGCAGCTGTTGTGCCTTTTAGTTCTGCACTGCACCCCAACGCTGTTTGCACTTCCGGTCGAAGAGGGGCTATCGTCTTCTGGGGGGGTGTAAGATGATGCCAGAGTAGGGTTACCATATCTTAGGACCCCACAACTGGGAGATTTTGCAAAAATAGAGGAACAGAGGGACAGAGGGAGTGAGAGGGAGGGTGAGTGAGAGGGTGGGAGAGGGAGTTATAGGGAGGGAGACTGAGAGGGAGTGGGAGGGAGTGAGGGTCACGGAGAGGGAGTGAGAGGGAGGGAAAGGGAGTGAGACGGAGAGGGAGTGAGAGGGAGGGAAAGAGAGGGAGACGGAAAGGGAGAGGGAGGGAGAGGGAGGGAGACGGAGAGGGAGTGAGAGGGAGGGAAAGGGAGTGAGAGGGAGGGAAAGGGAGTGAGACGGAGAGGGAGTGAGAGGGAGGGAAAGAGAGGGAGACGGAGAGGGAGTGAGAGGGAGGGAAAGGGAGAGGGAGTGAGAGGGAGGGAAAGGGAATGAGAGGGAGGGAAAGGGAGTGAGACGGAGAGGGAGTGAGAGGAAGGGAAAGAGAGGGAGACGGAGAGGGAGAGGGAGTGAGAGGGAGGGTAAGGGAGGGAGACGGAAAGGGAGTGAGAGGGAGGGAGAGGGGGTGAGAGGGAGGGAAAGGGAGTGAGACAGAGAGGGAGTGAGGGGGAGGGAAAGAGAGGGAGACGGAGAGGGAGTGAGAGAGAGGGAGACAGAGAGGGAGTGAGAGGAAGGGAAAGGGAGGGAAAGGGAGTGAGGCGGAGAGGGAGGGAAATACAGGGAGACGGAGAGGGAGAGGGAGTCAGAGGGAGGGAAAGGGAGTGAGAGGAGTGACAGGGAGGGAAAGTGAGTGAGAGGGAGTGAGACAGAGAGGGAGGGAAAGAGAGGGAGTGGGAGAGAAAGGGCGTGAGAGGGAGGGAAAGGGAGTGAGAGGGAGGGAAAGGGAGTGAGACGGAGAGGGAGTGACAGGGAGGGAAAGAGAGGGAGTGAGAGGGAGGGAGAGGGAGTGAGAGGGAGGGAAAGGGAGTGAGGGAGGGAAAGGGAGTGAGACAGAGAGGGAGTGAAGGAGTGAGAGGGATGGAAAGGGAGGGAAAGGGAGAAAGAGGGAGGGAGAGGGAGGGAAAGGGAGTGAAAGGGAGGCAGATGGAGAGGGAGTGAGAGGGAGGGAAAGGGAGGGAGACGGAGAGGGAGTGAGAGGGAGGGAAAGGGAGGGGAAGTGAGAGGGAGGGAGAGGGAGGGAAAGTGAGAGAGAGGGAGAGGAAGAGAGAGGGGGTGAGAGAGAGTGAGAGGGAGTGAGATGGTCAGAGTGAGTGAGACAGAGGGAGAGAGGGAGAGAGAGAGTTAGAGAGAGGGAGGGAGACTGAGAGAGAGATAGAGAGAGAAAGAGAGAGAGAGAGATGTGTGTAGCCGGGTCTGGTGGCTCAATGGACGAAGGCGTCTGCTGCAGGGACCTGTGATCAACCTATGGTCAGTTTTTTTTGTTGCTCTAGCCCCGCCACCTCTCCCACTGACCCCGCCCCCACCGGTGCAGCCCTCGGACACAACCCAAACTGTAAATTTGGCCCCTGAGAGAAATTTTGTGAGTACCCATGATCTAGGGGATTAATTAGACTGCCACACAGCAGACAGTGCTGAGGAATGGGCCTGTCAGGGCCTTTTAAGAATTGTAATTGTAGCTGCATTTATATAGTGCTTCCTACGACGAGTGTGGCACTCAGCCGCAAACCTTTCTCCCTTTTCTATCCCTACACTATCCTTCTTAGTCCAAAAAACTGACTAATATATCCACTACTCAAATTACTTTCATATTTCAGTATACTAATTCACCACTAATCCTTTATGGGTTCCGGAGTAGCTTGCTACTCACCTAAAATGTGCTTTGGCGCCTTGTCAGGGGTAGTACATGCTATATAAATGCAATTACAATACAATAAAAATTAGAGTGGAGTCAAAATGGCCAGATTGATTTTATTCACCCAAACACATTAGCAGCACTTCACTGAGTTTGAAAGTGAAGCGCTACCTTTGTTTTCTCGTCTTTCTTTGAACAACATTGTTTTCCATGGGTGGAAAAGTGCACCATTCCTGGAGGTACTGACTCGGGTGGGGGCATCTTGTTCGCAAGTATAATATTTTTCTAAAAACACATGCTGCCTCGTTCCTGGCCTCAAGCAATTTTCTGTAACAATAAAAATGTACTCATAACTCCGGTGATTAATGTTCTTCCTAGAGAGGGATGGAGTTTTGTTCTACACAAATTCTACTGAAGAAGCACAGGAACAACAAATTTAGTGAGCGTAAGTTGCTTTTGGCCGCTGCTATTCATGTCCTGTTTTATTTACCGCTATTTTCTTAGTGCAAATTGAACCCTCAGGTCCATTTTCGCCACAATAGTGCATTTCGAGCTAAGAAAATAGCCCTAAATGCTGGATTACACTTCCAGAATTTTGCGTAATCTCACATAATTTGCTATAATTTCATATAATTACACTACAGTAAATTACACAAATTGCACCCACCTCTACTCGTAATTTGGTGTGCCAGGTTGCTAATGACGGTGGTAAAATAAACCAGGTATTACGAACAACTTTGCAAAATAATTTGATCAATTTTAATGGGCGCTATCCAGATGATAGTCCAGCAGCAGTGACTTTTAGACATAGCCTTCACTTCCAGCAACTCACCAAACACCTGTGCTAAGCATCACTCTCACTCGCACCCACCGTATCCGCAAAAGCAGAATGGGAGCTCTAGCATTCTCCCACACCACACCAACAACATGGAATTACCTCCCTCTACACATCAGGGCCTCCTCCTCGCTTCTTGAAGTCCCAGGAAACTAAAGACGTATCTGTTCAATTTATTCTCCAAGGCTGACTCACTACACCCTTAGTCCCACGCCTTTACACCTGCTCCAGTGCCTGGATACCTTACTGAATGATAATCTGTGCTATACAAATCCACATAACATAAAATATCAGCAGTGAAATCGATGCAGATTACTCTTCATCCTGTTAGAGCAGTATGGAGTAATCAATGAATTTAAGATGATCGACCTGGGAGTTAGTGATCATTTAGCCCTGGAAATAACTCTCAATGGAAAATAAAAGAACACTTTTGGAACCAGTGCTGCAACTTAGAGCAATTTATAACCATAGATTAAGAATCTTAAGATCACTATCAATATGAAATTAATAGACATTTGCAGTTATGGTATTGATTGGTATAATGGACCTGTAAAAAGAGTTCTGATACTTCTGAAAGTGAATTATAATCCTAATCGTCCTTCTAGTATGAACAAAGTGACATTCACATTCAGAAAGGGTGGTTTGATGAAGAATGCTATGATTTACAGAGGAATTTAAACAGACTCTGATGTACAGCAACCAATTTTCAAGGTAAAAATGGTAGACAAGAATTTTAAATTAAATTAAAGCTATCTATCAAATGTCGATGACCCACAAAAATACATTTTGGAGTAAAATACAGGAAGCAATGTCACAGAATAATTCTAAATTATTTTGGTGCTTAGTAAATAGCGAGCTGGTATTTTCTCCTGCAAATCTGGAAGCACAAGTATATGAAGACCTTAGGGTGGAATTAATTTTAAATTTATATATAAGCCTCACCCAGAAAACACAAACAGGTTATACGGCTAATTATTTGAAGAGTGACAAATTAATGGTGTTACAAGAAAAAGGGATAATCTCTGAAATAATTAGTAATATGAAATTGTCAGGTTAAAGGGATATGGCTAGCTTTCCAGCAGTACAATTTAAAACTAATCCTCTCTGGTGGGCAGATGTTTTAAGTTCTTTCTTTAAATGGGTTTTATATTCGGAGATAAACCACAACTCATGGCCTGGAGTAATCAAAAAGCCTATTTATAAGAAGGGTCCATGGGATGACCCTGCCAATTATAGATTGCTTTCCCTTTTGAATACTTCTGGTAAGAGTTATGCTCAAACCTTGTTGAAATGTCTTAAGTGGTGGGCATTTGGAAATGGTATTAATGCAAAAGAGCTGGCAAATTAGGCAAAATCACTCTATGATTGACTATTCTCTGGCATTCTGTTTAGCAGCAACAGCAAACCAAAGGTAAACAGTGTTCTGGTTTATTGACTTTGGGCTTCTTTTGACCAGGGAAATTGTTGTTTTCGCTGGGAAAATTTAAGAAGATGGAATATCCTACAGGACTCACTAGTTATGCTACAACAACTCCATTCTATTAATCAGGTTTACATAGACCTAAATAGTTTGGGCAATCTATCTTAAAACATCACAGCTGATCTACCTATGACGTTATCTAATAAAAATTATTTTTCTCCTAAAATAGTGGGTGCACACGTCCATTGTTTTATGTATGTTGACAGTTTGGTCATAATGGACTATACTCCAGTAGGCCGACAACTTAAACTTGATGCTCTACATTCCTTTTGGGACTTTTATAGGCTTACTGTTGATGTTGAAAAAACAGAGAACTTGATTTTCTCCAAGCGTCCAAAAAACACTAAATAGTGTTCCGCTGGAAAAGGTTAGTGACTATGGATTTCTGGTTTTCACATTTGGGAGTAATTAAAAATGGGACAAATATGTAGAAGAATTATGAACATCACATCTTGCTACTGTAAATTCCCTCAAAAGGTTTAAATCTACATTGGAGGGCTTCTCATTGGAGCTCATAAAAAGGCAATAATGGGTAAATTAATACCATACGCATTGTACGGAGCTGAGCTTCTCATCATTGAGCCAAATAGGAGCTCTTGGAGAGTCTCTGTTTAAATGTTCTTTTGGGTTTCCTCAAACACTCAAAGTTCTGAAAAATAAGGCTGGAGTTAGATCTTCAATCTTGGCCATTTTTGGCTTCATCTTTAGCTTTAAGTTTCCTTATCAGTATCTCTCACAGCGGGAGTTATGACTAACATTCTACCTTAATGAAGAACACAGTGCTACAGTCTGGTGAACTCTTGCAACTTACTGTAAAATTTGTAAGAATTGTGAATTAGGAATTCTTTAAAATTGAATATTTGTTTACTGCAAATAAGATAAAGAGCACTCTTCTAGACAGAGTGAGAAAAAAGCCCATTAGCTGGTGATAGATGTTATTTAGCAGTGAATCTATCTATGGATCATTCTAATAGAAGCCTGGGTGATGTAAAAAAAATGTGTCTTATTTGTTCCAGGTCCCTGACAAACAAATAAGGATCGTTATTCTCCAATTTCCTATAAGAATAGGTTAGAGAATGTGTGGCCATAGAAGGAAAGTCTTTTGAAATATTGAATATTGTGATATAAACATTGTGTATTAAATAATCCATCTTGTTTTAGATCGGTCCCTCTTTTTGAGTAAACGTGACAAAGATTCTTCAACCTACTCTTAGGCAGTATGGTATTAGAACTCGGAATGAAGCACAAGCGTCTGTATTCTCAATGAAGACCTAAGATTTTGGAATCACAATTGCAAAGTATATCATTCTGATACAGAATATGTCTTTCTGGTGTTATCTTGTGATTTATATTAAGAAAAATGTTTGAAAAGTTGTAAAATTTGTGGTGGAGGACATATTGTGACTTTTTACATTATTGTGATGAGTATTTTATCTGTATGATGTATATTATGCTATGTGATTTTTATTTCCTGAATATTAAGATTTTAATACCTCTGGATTAAGTACTTGTGCATGTTTCCTGTTTTAAAACTGGCATTTCCATAAGATTTATTCTTGGAAATAAAAGACTTATATCAATGTCAAGCTCCTCCTGAAGCCATTGGTTTTGGCACCAAAAGCTCATAGTGGGACAAATCTGGATTTCAAAGCAATAGAAGTAACTTTGCAGAACAGACAGATTTGCCACCACGCCCCAGTCCAAGGTTTTACCTTTGGACTTAATCACTTTTTGCATGACAACATCCTCCAGTGCGATAAACCTGAAAGCTGTAGCTCGGCAAAACTTCATGTGACCTAATACTTTTACAGAAAGGTCCTGCTGAAACAGTTTTCAGTGGAGCAAACATTTCTTCGGTGACCAACTTGGTTTCCTTCTTGCCTTGAATGTGACCACCCTGGGTAAACTGCTATACCTTACACAAGGTGGAAAAAATTATTAAGGGCTTGATTTAGAGTTTGGCAGATGGGTTGTTCCATCACAAACGTGGCAGATAACCTGTCTGCTGTAGTGCAGGTGCCATTGGATATAATGCAGTTGGAATATGGTGGACAGGATATCCATCATGTTTGTGACTGAGTAAACCGTCTGCCCAACTCTAAATCAAGCTCGAAGATACAACTTTTTCAGACTGTTAGCAAAGTTCCATGAGATCATTCCGATAGCTCTTGGCTCCTCAGGACAGGCTTCTAAACACTAGGTATATCACCTGGTCCTGCTTTTTGAGTCCCTGAAACAGGCAAACATGTGGTCAACCACTTGACTCTTGAAGACCAGTTCCATTCTCTGGGTACCAATAAGAGTTAGGAGTGCTTTAGTCCTTGGGTTCCATTTTCCGCACATCTTCTTTTCCTTAACATAAAATGACCCAGGAGCCCGTGTTTCAAGATGGAAGAACCAAGCTGCCACCGAGCTATCCTGCCTTCAACTCCTCAGCCATTCTCCTATTTAGATACGGTCATCATCCATCTGACAGGGTGGAAACTAGTTCTGTCCCCTAATGTAATGTGAGCCTGGCTGTCTGGGAGGGCTCTGGTTAAAAATAGGAGATATCCCTCCCTGCCAACTCCAGGTCAAGAGAGATATCACTAAAGCCTGCCCTTTGTTCTGCCAAATGTTCATGTCCACTCCCAGATAGAAAATCCCTACTAGGTGGTAAAACGTTAACAGCCATTTGCTATTCATGGGCTCAGAGGAAGGCTATTGCCCTCTGAGCAAGAGTTACTTCTCCCTGCTAATGATGTGTATCCTGGCCCCTGGTTTTAAAGCTTTTCCACTTAAAATTGTCCAATAATATTAACAATCTTCTCAAATCTTGTATTTTTCCAAACTATAGTCTTGTGATCAAATATGTTTTTCCTTAATCACTTAAGTCTTTACTCCAAGAGGTATTGTTCAATTTCTTTCTTTGACTGAAAAGTTACTTAGAGGACACCTAAAATTAAATATTTGAAAATGGCCACCAAGTTCAGCAGATAAATAGCTAACTACCATAACACACCTGTATGTCAGTGCTCTTTACTGTCTCAGATCCACTCTAAAACACTAACATTTGAAAGGCCCTTCAAACTCTGGGATGAGTTTTCCTGAAAATAAAAAGAGGAATGGTGGTATCCTTACCCACTGAGATACGTCCAGTTTCTCAAGGATCTTTGGTAGCGGATACAATCTAATTGGAGCTCCTCTATCCTGAGAATCGCCATACTTTTCAGGAAAGCCAGCTAGGAGTTCCTGTTTCCTGAGTTCCCACTTGAATAGTAAGCTAATGCTATTGGGCAGGATGCAGTGCCTCTCCTAAGATTGTTGCCGCACTCAGCCCCGTGGGACTTCCATTGATTTCAAGAGCCAATTGTGTCATACAAAATAAACATTAGTTTGAGACTCTTGTTTTTCCCAATGTGTCTGCTGGCACATTAAACACGATTTGCCCACATAAAGCCCCAAATGGATCTTACCACATCCTAAGTCGAGACAGGGCTACGATATGTCCCTAGCAATGCAGAAGCCATCAGAATCTTGACAACTCTAGAGATGTGTAGTTTCAAGGCTCCATGGTTGGGCTGAAGAATGACTTTTGATCCCTAACATTCACACAGGTTTTATGATAAATCACTCCATAGCCGGCAATTGTTTGGGTAGTACGTCATTGAAAAGAACTGTTGTAATGATGAGAGGTTTGTCAATTTCTCCATGACTTTTGATTGTGCCATTGAATAGAAAGTCTGGGGGAAACTAGAGATGTGAGGGTTGCCAAATAATTCGATGCAGACGAAAGATGCCTTTCAAACACCTGCCTCTGAGTACAGATGGAGAAGAATGAGGTTTAAATTCCAAAGTCTATGCAAAATCATTGGAAGCATTGACGCATTCTTGCCTTTATGCTTTTTTCTCTGTACAACTATGATATGCCACCGATAACTGTAAAATTGTGGTCCTCCCCTCCACACTCATGCTAAATGGCTTCCTCTACAAGTACTATTTTATGCTTATGGCATCCCTATCTTAATTGATGAAACACCTATGTGTCTACTGAAGGCAGTTTCTGCTTGAAAATCTAATGCTAAGAAAAACTTCTTCAGTTTAACCTGGATAAATCACAATTATCATGTTTTAATGGCAAAAAAGTTCCCCAAAATTCATATCTAAATAAAAGAATGATATAAGTTGTCCTGGAGTATATAGAAATCTAGGGGTCTCCTTGAGGTATAATATGCAGTGAGTGAACCATTTTCCTGATATAAGGGTAGTGCAAAGAGTACTTCCATGGCTTTAAAGGGCTTTTCAAGCAGACAGCAGTCATGAATATAGTAAAAGCCTACAAAGCTGAGATTTGGCATCTCCTACTTCATGGAGTAGAACCATACAAGCAATTTGCCTAGAAAAGGCATTTTAGCATCATATTTGCTCTATAGCCATGTACTCCTGCCTAACGTGGCTTAATGATAAGCACTTGAGAAAAGGATGTGTCTCTTAAATTTCAATCTGGAATACACCCATACTACAGAATGAAGAGACATATGAAAAGCTGATAAGAGAAAAAGGAATCAGCGAGAGAGATTTTTTTTGGTAATAACTTTGGTGCTGTTTGACAAATCTGCACAAAACATTCCAAAAAAAAGTTAATCTATAACTGCTCTCTGATACAGAAAAAATAGCTGAACAGATTATATCAAATCAGGCAAACAGTTAGAACTTTACTCAGAAAGTGTGCCTGTTGTTATCTGGTATAAATCCATTCAGCTGGATTTGGGAATTTAGAGTTTGAAGAGGGGCTCGGGTTAGTCTAGCTGAGGCGGTATTACAGAAAGTGCCCTGGGGGTGCAACGGGTATGTGTGCCTGCTTTGGGCATCCCCAGAGTGCTTTGGTATTACAGAAGAGGCCGCATATGATTGTGCATCCCCTTCTGCAATACTAATACCACTAGTGCACATGTAGTTCCAGCGCTATCTCAAGAGGGAGTTCCCTCATTTTCATGGAGACATGGTACATTGCAAATGAGGAAGTCTCTTTGCCTCTGCACCCTTGCCATATTATGGACACAAAAGTTAAGTAAGTATCAGGAGGCACACAAAAAGATGGCACACTCTCAGTGTGCCCTGTGAGGGCTGCCCCCTAAAGGGATGAAAAGCGGCCCTATGGACTACCCCTTGCTGGTGGGTGCAGTCACTTGATTCACCCGCCTGCAAGGGGATCTCTAATCCCTCTTAAAAGTTCTGGCAGGTATCACCTGTACTGTGGAACACGAAGCGGCTTTAAAGCCGCCTCTCTGTATTTCACCTGAATGACCGGCCCTGAGGGCAGCATTAGTTCACGGCTGCCCTGAATGCAGCGCATTCAATTCATAATAGGGCGCACATTCCCTATTTGTGCATGGCGCACCTATTTGATGGTGCATCGTGGTGCAAACAGGAAAAGTGTGCACTTATCATAATATGGCCCATAGAACTGTGGTATACAGGTTTACTGGAACTGGCAAATTTATAAGGGACTTCTCCATCCTGATTGGCTTGCCACCGTGTGAAATATATATTATGGCAGCCATTACAGAACTCTGGGACAAGGTCCCTGAGTCCTGAAAATGAATTAAAAAAAGACATAAGGGCTACTGGTTAGGCACACCCTGAACCCCAGGGGCATGTGGGGGAGTCTCAAAGGGACCCGCTTGATTGACTAGTCACAACATGGGCGATGCATTGTGGCAGTCATCAGACTCGAGACATCGTCCTTTCTCATTGAATTGCATTGTAGTGAAAGACAGAATATGAGAGTCACAAAAAGAGGACTTATAAAGTGTGATAACAAATTTTGTCACAATATAAATTATTTCTTGGTGGTGCTACACTCTTTTTAGGAATTCTGGTGAGTTCTCATGTGATTTTACCCTGTGAAAAATGCTGATCCTCTGATGAAATTCGCTGAACTATGTTTGGTAGAGTACTGTTTTTAGTCATGATTTTCTCATAGAGGCAGTGGAAGGTGCTCCCAAATCTAAAATGAGAGCAAAATTTCTAGTTTAAGCTATCTTTCTCAGCCATGTGAGAATAAAATTTGATATTCTGAGTAAACCAAGTACTTCTAACAGCAGCAGCAGCCTGTTAGTTTTATGAGTATGGGAATGACAGGTGGTAGATATCCCATTTGGGCACAGATCTGGTTGACTCAGTCAGAAATAAAGAGGCAAGCATACAGCACATACATGTTAGGGGCGTCCCAAAGACTGCTACAGTGCAATAAGTTATGTGTGGCACATCAAAGTCTGCACAAAACTAAGCAATACAGCACTGAGTCTGTTATTTGTACATGCCACACTTCCCTGCACAAATACATGCATATCAGGGCTGGACTGCGCCAGTTCACTTGTGCTGCAAGCCGTTATTATCTGATAGCATTCTAAACATGTTCTTTTATTGCAAGGATAAGGCTCAAATATGTGTACATCATTGATGAAACTGATAGTCTACCCAGTTGTCCGCATTCGTGTTTTTTTTTTTTGCGCTGTTTGTACCATCTTTGCCTGTGTACACCAGCCTGGGCTGCAGAAGCACGTCAGGAAATAATACGTGCAATAGCTGAGACTGCATATGGGAAAGCAAATTTCGATCTCTTTCCCTAGGAAACATGCTTGATGTCAGCTGTTCTATGTGCCAACACAATTCCTGGCTTCTTGATTGTCCTCCTTGGTCCATCAAGAAATTGCGATCCCTCCACTGAATCCACGCCTGTGTAACTCGCTACATCCCTCTGGTTTCACCCCATGCTTGTTCGCAGGATTCGTTGCTCGAACAAGGTCCTGCATGATTCATTAAATGCCCCTGGTCCTTCTAGGCTCACTTCATAAATCCATCAGAAGGTGTCATTGCTCACCCTTTGCACCTCCACTGTTATGACCAATCCTTGAGGACTTCATAGTCACTGACACAGTTTTACTACAACCTTGAGGTGCCAGGAAAACAGCACATATCTCTGCTGTAACTTAAGCTGTATAAGTCTGTAAACTGAGTTACAACCATTATATTTTTTTCTAAGTGTTCCAACTATTGCTTTAATTTCATTGTGTCTGTTGCAATGTTTGTAGTGAATATGATCAGTGAGTGATCACAAACAGAACAAACATTTGCATATCCAAAAGGTCTCACCTTTGGGACCGTATAAGTGTTTAGCCACACAGCACATTATCCTGTTAATAATCTGGTCACGCAATTTTACGCCATTGTAGTTTTTATGCTTGGAATGCTGTTGCTTGCATGTGATGTTTAATATTGTGTTGTAAACTATGAGGCTTATTTACAAGCCACTTGAGACGCTGGTGCTTCACTTTTAATATGGGAAAAAGTTACATACCGGCGGCGCAAGGGGTTTGTAAATAAGCCCATATGTTGCTAGGTAAAAATTAAAGTTTGAGCTGGAACCTCTTTGCCGGAAAAGACTGCCAACTGCGGGGACCCCAAGTCCTAGAAATCTTTGCTGAACGCGCCTGGAGGCACTGAAGCCGCAGCAGAGCACCCAAGGGGGCCTACTTAATGACTGGCTGCACCTGCTTCGTGGGAGCCACTTCGCCGGAAAAGACTGCCAACTGCAGGGACTCCAAGCCCCAGAAAGCTTTGCTGAACGCACCTGGAGGCGCCGACGCTGCAGCTGAGCGCCCAGGGGGGCCTACTTAATGACTCGCCAGAAAAGGCTACCAACTGCGGGGACTCCAAGCCCCAGAAAGCTTTGCTGAACGCGCCGTAGCTAAGCGCCCAGGGGGACCTACCTAACGCCTCACGGCACCTGCTTTGCGAGACTCGCGCTGGCGCACGCCGGGGTGAAGCTCGGGCCAAGGGCGGGCCCGTCTGAGCCCGTCAGAGACCAGAGGAGACTGGGCTGGGCCCCCCTCTAAGCACTACAGCAAACTCAGAGGACAGTCCTGGTAATTTATCCATAAACCATAAGACATAAGTAATTCTGGTTCCTTTATTCGTCATCAATTTTGGATTCTAAAATGAATAAATGAGAGGGTAAGGGCAGAAGCGCGGAACCAAGTGGAAGTATTGTGGGGACAGTTGACCAATTTTTAATTAGAGCGACCTCTGTTCTTGAACACGAGATTGAAATAACGGAGCGTCGCCTATCTCTTGAACCCATACTGTCCAAAAGATCATGTCTGGGTGGCTTGGCATCTAACGCAATCCCCGACTGCTGTTTAAGCACAGATAAGGTGACCGAATTTATACCGGCTTCAGATGGGATCTCGGAAACACCAATTAGACAGACATCTGGTGAGACTGAGCTCGAGTCTGTTGTAATCCGACCTACACAATGATTCTCCACCAGGGCTATGGGCCTGACAAAACCCTCAGGACCTGAAGCGATCCCTGATCCTGCAGTAAAGAGAAAGAGAGGAGGTGGTCTCCAGAGACCAAAAACTGCAAAATCAGCCAGGACGAACAAAAGTGGAGGGGGTGGCATATCAGAAAAATCCAATGGAGATGATAGGGCCTCATCTAATGTCAGAAGGCTGAACTTTGATCCACCATGCGTCCCGTGCCCTGCTACAAATGAGTATGAAAGTGGGGAGCGCAGAATCCACGCTCCACTCCCAGGCGCACTGCCTTACTGGATACGTAATCCAACCAACTGTTCACCATTCGACATTACTCAAAATTAGTCCAGTTTTATCCACAATATTTCCAATATTTTCCTCCTCTTCTCCACATGCGTAACATAATGTATTTTGGAAGCTTTTCATATTTGCGTGTGCCCATCCGGACTTCATCAAAAATACGATCCAAAAAACAACAGGTAGTTCAGAGCAGCTTCTCTTTATTTCAAACCCAATGCATTTCGGGCTGTAACATCAGCCCTTCATTGGGGGTCACTGCAAAATCAACAATTACAGGAAAATTCACCATTACCAGATTTTAGCGTTTTTTGCAAAGTACACAAGAATCTGTGCCAAGCCTTCAGGTTTATGATGATTTACTGGAGTACTGTGATTTTAGCTGTGGGGACTCCATACGCAGCATTCATAGATTTAAAATCAGCGTTCGATTTGGTCCCCCGGAATAAACTATGGGATACATTACAGGAATTAGGTATGCCTCTTGAACTCCTACTTATTATTATTAAACTGCATGAGTCAAATTATGCCCAGGTACGTTGCGGCCAACAGGGCGTACTGACGGATCGTTTCCCAGTAAGTAAGGGGGTTCGACAAGTGTGCGTTTTGGCTCCTACACTTTTCTCCTTATTTATAACTAAGGCTGTTACATATTATACTACATACCCAACTGATGCACCTGTTCTTGCCGGTTCGAAGGTACCACTCTGTTCTTGCCGGTTCGAAAGTACCACTATTGATGTTTGCAGATGATACCTTAATTCTGTCCAAAACTCAATCAGGTCTGCAAAGTGCCCTCGACAGATTTACCATCTTCTGTAACGACCACGAGCTAGTAGTAAATGTAGATAAGACAAAGTTCATGGTCCTACATGAATATAAAATGGTGAATGGCAGAGTGGATATGAACAAGGCCATTTTGGAACAAACTGACACTTTTACATATCTGGGTGTCACTATGGGCAAGAGGTTGAACTGAAAACCCCAGATAAGTTTATTGGCCCTTAGGCATAACCAACTTGCAGGAGCCCTACTGAAAGAGCATCGACTTTCCTATACCAACCGGATAGGGCCAGCACTAAAGATTTATAAAGGAAAAATCAGGGCATCGATACTCTAAGGTGCAGAGCTCTGGGGTTTTGAAAACTTAACTCCTCTTGTTTTAGCCCAAAACAAGTTTTTGAGCTCCCTAACTGGTCTTCCTTAATCCACTCCCCTTAAATCACTACTCTTACACTTGGGATGTAATACATTCGAGGAGATTGCTGGTTTCAGACCCTTAGCTTACTGGAGACTGCTTTGGACAACGCCGGAGCTACTACCATATGCAAATGCACTAAAACACATAGGAGAAGTAAATACATCATCTAAAATTAAGTGGCTGCAAAAGATTAAGTGCACACTGGTTGATACGGGGCTCAGCCATCTGTGGGAGGACCCAGTAGGTAATTTGTTTCCATAAAAAATGGTTATAGAGCAATATATTGGGACATGGTTACCTTTAAGTCCATGTCACTGGTGAGCAATACATCACTGACAGGCATTTTCCTGGATCACAAGTACGAATTTAGGTCCGAAGCATACTGGGATTTTATTGCTAGAACATGTGACAGAAAATTATACCATCAATTTAGAGTTGGTTCCCTCCCCATTAAAACATTCACGTCCAAATGGCAGAATGTATTAGATACCAAATGCCCACGTGTTTAACGATGGAAGAGTCCATTATCCATGTATTGTTTGTTTTTCCTGCAT
The DNA here is from genome assembly GCF_964263255.1 of Lissotriton vulgaris. NCBI lineage: Eukaryota > Metazoa > Chordata > Amphibia > Caudata > Salamandridae > Lissotriton > Lissotriton vulgaris. The sequence goes on from NW_028242383.1 coordinate 355,271, forward strand.
ACAAGTGCCCTCGACATAAATGGCTTAAGACGGTCTAAACCTTGGCTCAAGTTCATGCCAAACAGCACTGCGTATATTGAAAACTGATACTCGCGAAGATTTAGCAATAGCAATGACGAAGTTCCTGAGTTGGATGTGGGACAGCCGAAGAAACAGCTTGAAGGTTATAGCTGATATTGCTCCGCAATAACTAGTCATGTTTCATATTTAGTGCAGGGACTTCTGTGTGCACTGATTCTGTATTAATAATCCATTTATTATGCTGGTGTCTTTTAAAAATGTTATGGATATAATAATCCTAGTGATTATTTGTGCACTAATATCAAATGCCAGCTTTTATATTTTTAGAATATTTAATCTTACATTTTAATGATAAAATGTATTTTTATTGTTGCTGGTCTTTTAAGGAATCCTAATGTTTATGGCATTTTATGTACTGTTATTGTGTCTTTTATGATTGAAAAATATCAAAATCAAAATAAAGACTAAAACCTAAAATAAATACCCGTTAAAAAATTTGTCACAGCTATTCTTTCCACCCCTTTACACTACAATCTAGGGCTGGTGGTACTGTGTTACGGTGGAATTGGCTCTGCAGCCTCGTACCTCGGTTAAAATTGATGTTCTGCCCTACCGTCAGTACAGAGAAGCCCTGAAAACAAACCATTCTCCTTCACTCACCAGATGCCAGAAACAAGATATAATGCCATCTTCTGGAAGTTTATCGACATTTGTGGTTTGAAACCTGCTAAGTTATAAATAGCACAAAAGCAACACACCACATCCGAATTGAAACACTTTAAAATTGCACCACTGTTTCTGGCGTATATATGCTTAGAAGGGATTGGGAATAATACCTTACGTGTACACCCTTGGGACCAAATTAACTTACAGAGACTGCTGTTTTAGGAGTGTTTGGAGAGTGTAATTTTCAAATAAAATTATATGCTGATATAATTAAAATACATGATGTCCGGGAGTAATACAGCCAACATTTTATCAAGTTAGACAGTCCAGAGGGCGTGGTCTGCACGCCGCACAAGATGGTGGCGTAGATATGAGGCTCCTTCGCCGACCTCCGCTCCCGCTCCTTTTTCGGCGGCACCATCAGGCAGCTTTCACTGGCAAGACAGAATTTCATCGTCTAAGCATGAGGTGAGCCCAGCGCTCTGATTTCTGTTACATTTTGAGGTCTCCTGCACCTTAAATCCAACGCGACTCGATTCACCCGATTCCGGCCGCCATTTTGTTTTCTCTTTCACGCTGTTTCAGCCTTAGGCGCAATGCTGTGTGGAACACACTCCCCTCCTCAAAACTGCCTCTAACTACCCTTTTTCACTGAAGAATCATTCCAGTGTTTGGCTCTCTAACTTTTTCAATGCTGTTTAATAGGTTTTGTGCATTTTTTCTCTTCGATATGCTTTCTATTCTTTGAGGCTGGACCTGCTGCCATTTTGAGCACCCTCTTCATGGCCTTCCTTATTATACACAACTAATAATCTCTGGCACTGTTTTGCAGCCTATGAATAGACAATAAGAGCCTCTTTCAAACCATCTAATTGTATCTTTTTGGGGAAATTACGAAATCTTAAGCTTTCTGCCTCTATCAAGTCTACTGTTTGTTCTGACTCTGACTCCAATGTACAAGACATGGAGGACACCCCTACGCAAAAATCTGATTCTCCATCAGGAACAATTTCTAAAATGCAATCTTCCAGTAAACTTCCAACAATGGCAGCGTCTACCAAACGCTTAAAGAAAGACTCTCCTTCACCAGGTTCTGTTTTGGCCTCGTCCTCCATGGACCTAATTCTAGAAGAGATTTGCGCCCTAAAACCATTCATGGAAGAGACCACTAAACTTTACAATTTTTGCATGACAAATGGTCTTCACTGGACTCTCATGTTCTTATTATGGAGCAATCAACAGAATCTCTTCAGGTCTCATGCTCTCGTATCTCTTCTATGAAGGTGGATATATTACAGCTCAAGAGACAAGCAGAGGATTTGGAAAATCTAAATTGCAGGAATAATCTTCCCCTTTATGGACTTCCGGAACTTTCTGAAGGATCAAATCCTACTGCCTTTTTCCAATCTTTTCTCCCAAAAATTCTGGATTTACCTGCTTCTTCTTCCTTCAACATTCAAAGAGCCCATAGACTTAGACCTAAGATTTCTAACAAACCCTGAGGTGTCATTATGCTGTTTCTACAATATACTGACCTTCTACAGGTCCTATCAGCCGCCAAATCTAAAAAGCAGATCATGTGGGAGGGTCATCATCTATTCCTCTCAAAGGATGTTGCTAAAGCAACAGCTGACCATCGGAAAAAGTTTCTGGATATGCGTCCACAGTTACGAGCTCTTAACGGCAGATTTGGTTTGCTTCATCCTTGCCTCTTCAAGGTTACTTACAAAGACAAGACTACCACATTTGAAGATTCAGTGGCCTTACAGGAGTTCCTTCGTCATCATGGAACGAATGTTATGGATACTTCAAGAATTGTTTCATCTGTTCTCCATGGCCTTGGTCTAGTGGCTGTTTTCTTGTCATGTTGGTTTTTATTGATTGTCACTATATTTACCCTTTGTACAGTTGTACCTGATATGTTTTCTATTTTTTCCCTCTTTTTTCCATGTATCCTCTCCACAATTATTAACTTTCTTCTCTCTTTATACAGGTGTTATGCTCCTTCTACCTCTCCCGATGTGTCCCATTAGTTACGCGACGTTCTGATGTTCTTACAGCGGTTGTTTGGTGATGCCTGCTCTTGTTGTCGTTGTCGTTGTCTTCTAGTGCCCTCACCCGTGTTTTAGTTTTGTATCTGTTGGTATGTTTCTCAGTCGTCTGTATTTGACTTGTACTGTCTTCTTGTTCCTTATCTTTTTCTCTTCTTTATTGCTTTCTCCACTTTCCTCCTCTTCTTGCTTTTTGTTCTTACCTTCTCTTCTCTTTTATTCTATCTTTTTCTCTTCACATTTTTTCTCTACAACTTTTCTTGGTTGCTCCAGTAAGCATAATTTTATGTTCATACTTTCTTATTGATTTACATTCCGAGTTACTACCTGGAACGTTAAAGGTTTAAATAACCCAATTAAAAGGCAGCAGGTGTTATCTCATTTAGCCAAGCTTAAAACTGATGATAGAAATTCTAAAGTTAAATTCTGTACATCCAAAATGCACTCCCAATTTACTGCTTCCATACATCATAAAGCTTTAGTAGACATTTGGAGATTATGCCATCCTGACCTTGGAGAATATAGTTATTATTCTCCTTCCCATCATTCCCAATCTCGTATAGATTACCTTTTTCTAAGTAAATTGTTTGCTCAACATGCTACTTACCCAGATATTGGCTCCATTTTAATTTCAGACCACGCTCCCATTCATGTTGATATTGACCACATTCCCTTTTTCCCTCACCCAGGCCGATGGAGATTTAACAACTCTTTACTCGTTGATCCCAATTTCTGTACCAAATTCACTGCTTTTGCCACTGAATTTATTATGATTAATCATACCCCGCATTCCTCCTTTGCTATGGTGTGGGCGGCTAGAGGTTTTATTATCAATTTTGGCTCACAGAAGAAAAAGCTCATGCAAGCTAAATCGACTCAACCTCTTAATAAACTTAAACTCCTTGAATATTTGTATTATCATTCCAATATTGAACCCTCCCTTAAAGAACTTATCAATGCCAAATTCACTTTCAATAAATTAACCACGGACGCGGCCTCCAATTTTTTATTAAAATGTAATTCCAGATATTTTGGAGACAAAATAAAATGGGAAAATTACTAGCTAATTATCTGAAAGTACGAAAAGAATGGACAAAAATTGAATCTATTCAAAGTCCTACTGTTGTCTCTTAAATTCAAAGACAAGGACATCCTAAATGAGTTTGTTGCCTTCTATCAAAATCTTTATACTCCTGAGACCATTCCAGACTCGGTTGATCTTCTTTCCAATTTCAATCTACACCCTCACCTCCCTCCACCCGTGTTGATTTTGGACCTTTGGAATTGGACATTTCGCTTGCGGAAATCTCTCGTGCGGTTTCGGATTTACGTTGTGGTCCTGATGGTTTTACCATTGAATTTTATAGTCATTTTGCTTCATTTCCCTTACCAAATCTTTTAATTGTATTTCAACCCTTTCTGGATTCCGGTTCTTCTCGAGGTACGTTTCAAGAAGCCTTGATTTGTTTAATCCCTAAGGAAGATAAGGATCATTCTTTATGCATAAATTATCGTCCTATTTCTTTGGTAAATATTGATTATAAGATTGTTGCCAAGATCTTGGCTCTTAGGATGGATCCACTCTTACCTGTCTTAATTGGCCCTGAGTAATCAGGTTTTGTCAAAGGAAGACTTTCTTCTGATAATTCACACGTCTTTTTTAATGTTTTAAGTAAAGCTTCTTCCCTCAATCATCCTTTGGCCGCTATCTCTTTAGACGCGGAGAAAGCATTCGATAGGATTAGCTGGGATTTTATGTTCAATGCTCTCAAATGGGCTGGTTTCCCACCTAAATGTATTTCTTGTATCTCCTTACTTTATTGTGGTCCTAAAGCTTGAATATTTGCTAATGATATGGTTTCCGATTATTTTTCATTGCACAGAGGTGTTAGGCAAGGTTGTCCATTGTCCCCTTAATTATTTGTATTAGCTTTAGAACCTTTTCTGACCAAGATTCAACTTGATGATAATATTTCTGGTTTCCATTTCGGTTCCCAACAAGTTAAGCTTTCAGTTTACGCCGACGATATTCTTTTATATTGTTCTGATCCTCAGTCCTCTCTTCCTTTCTTCCTTTCTTCCTTCAACAGATCTCTTCCTTCTCTAAAGTTTCTGGGTATCGTCTTAACGTTGACAAGTGTGTAATCCTACCTTTAAATCATTTATGCCAAAAACATCTTTTCGAACAATCTGGTTTCTCTTGGCAACCTTCTAGGATCAAATACTTGGGAATTTGGTTTGCTCCTCTTTTGTCTGACACTCTTAAAATAAACTTTGATTCCATAACCAAAAATTTTAATACTGCCATTACCCAATGGAAACCTCTCTTTCTATCTTGGTGGGGTCGTCTCGATTCAATTAAAATGATGTTATCAACGCTCATATTATACACTATCTCCATGATTCCTATTCATATTCCTGACTACTATTTTAAGAAGATCGACTCTACCCTACTCAAATTCCTTTGGAAAGGCAAACGTTCTCGTATAGCTCTTGCCACCCTGACGGATAAATCTAATGGTGGAATTTGCTTCCCCGATTTTAAAATTTATCATCTAGCTTTCTCCTGGAAACAAGCTGCTCATTGGATTTCCACCAATCTCACCTTTTATCCTCCTCTCTGGCTAAAAATGGAATCTTCCTTTTTTACACCCTTTGAGTTTCGAGAAATTCTCTCCTTCACTTCCAAAATAACTTGTCTTCGAAAACCTGTTATCTCCCACTCTCGTAATCTCCTTATCCCTTTTCTGTTCTCCTCTTATCCCTCTTTTAATTCCATCCTTCTACAGCCTATTTGGCATAATAAACATCTTCAGATCCGTAATTGTCCCATATACTTGAAGTCTTGGCATTCCAAGGGTCTGTGATGGATTTCTCAACTTCTTTCCAACAACCCACCTCTTCCCTTCTCTGATCTCCAATCTCAATTTTCCTTGTCTTTGTCATCTCGTTCACAGTATAATTTGCTTTGTCCTATCCTTGTTCAATATCTTCAATCTTTACCCATTACCAATGATATCCCCACTATATCTCAAACTGTATCCTCTGCATTAGACCATTCTCCCTCTGCTTCTTTTCTCTATAAATCCTTTCAATTTTTCTTAGACAGACCCAAATCTAAAATTGAGATAGCTTGGGAAAAAGATCTTTCTCAGGATTGGAGTGTTCCTCTTTGGGATAAGATATGGTTAAAGATTCATAAGACCTCTAGAGCTGCTAATACCACACAAACCCTTTTTTTCATTTATAATCAGATTTTATTTACTCCTTTGATTTTGTCCACCTTTTCATCAGACACTCCCTCTACTTGTTGGTCTTGCCCAAGCACTTCTGCTGATTTAAAACATATGCTATTTGAATGTCCTCCTATACTCCAGTTTTGAAAACTTGTTTGGTCCCAAATTCAGACAATTTTTAATGTTCAAATTCCTTTCTCCGCTACTCACATCTTCCTGGGTACTCTTTCCCCTCTTTGTCCCCAATCTTCACAACAATATAAGATCCTTGACCTTTTAATAGCTATTGCATTTCATCTCATCACCTCCAAATGGAAATAGGCGAATAATGTCACTTTTTGCTCTTGGTGGAATGCGATTTGTTTCCATCATCGGCTAGGTACTAATTATGTTTCTCCCATTTCCCTGGCAATCAAAAGAGATCTCCTCTGGCTTCCCCTAGCCAATTACTATTCTTTAGTTGCTTCCCCGTCCACTACTTCTAAGTCTCAGTCAGATGATGTACAGAAATCACCTTGAATTCTCCCATTGCCTTTTTACCACTTCTTTAACTGCCTACCAATTATCTTTTGATTGATGTTTTGTTTGATCTCCTTATCTCCAGTTATTATTATGCTTACAATGATATTTCTATTTGTATATTTTGACTAATTTCTTCTATGAACTTATATATTCTGTATTACTTTTATCAATTATGTGTTTATCATACAGCATGTATGGGTGTATCATTTTAACTGTTTTCTTCATTTTTGTTCTGTTTGTTTTTCAATAAACTCAAACTTAAAAAAAATAAAGTTAGACAGTCCAAAGAAATCAGGAAAAGGGCTGAATACATCCCAAAAACATTTTGCCGTGCTGTGCAGAGATAAAAAAAAACCAAGGTGTCCAGGAGTTTTACAGCAGGGGGAGAGATGTATGCAGGAGTAAGACTCCAACATTCCATCAAAGTTAGACAGCTATGGAGAAAATATAACAAAGGGCTGAAGATATCCCAAAAACACTTTGCAGGTGCTGTGCAGATTTAAATAAAAATGCATGATGCCCAGGAGTACGATGGTGGGGGCAGGGGGAAGACTCTTACATTCCACCAAGTTAGATAGTTACAAGGAGATTAGGTAAAGTGCTGAAGACAATACCAAAATGTTATGTAGCTGTTATGCTGGTCAGTTAGGCGAAAGTGTTATTGCACCATACAGTGACAGCTAGCTTAAGAGCGCCTGTGAGTGTTTTGCTGAAGAATGTCCTGGTTACACAGAACAGACAGAGACTGCTGAACATTTTGCTTGTGCTGTGCCTAGATAAAAACCAAGACCCAGAAAACCTGATAACGTGGCCGGCAATCTGGGGGTTAACAGATTAAAACAGCTGCGCAGAAGCTCACATTGCCAATTGGAAATGCGATGGACAGACTGACACGGAGCCAGCTATAAACAACTTTCAGTTGGAAGTCGGCGTTGCCTCTCCCTTGAATCTGATATCTTCCCCCTTTGCACAACACTTCTGCAGCGGAGCTGAACTCAAAGTGCAGAGTAACCATTTGGTTTGGAAAAGCAAGAGTAAAGTGTATAAAAATAATGTTTTTTATGCACTAACCTCACTAATCACTGCCAAATGGCACAAGAACAGTCCAGTCCACTCCCACAACTGTAGGGTGGGAGGGCGGGCAAGAGCATAACAATGGAGACAAGGCAAACTTTGCTGCTGGCAGCTCTCTTCAAGCCAGAAAAAAAAGTGAAAATTGCAGCCAGACAGAGCGATGCCTATGCCCAGCAGGAGAGAGTCTGTGGCGTAACCTCCAGAGCTGCTGACGTCTAAGAACCGGGTTCTGGTCTCAGCATCGGTAAACTGTGACTTAAAAAAAACAGAATGTAAATACATGACAATCGATTGTTACTAAAACAAGAGCAAGGAAACTAAATGAGGAAAGCCGATAATTTTTTTATCCTGACACTCATTGTGATGGCCGAGCAGGAGGAACCGTAAATGTGTTGGATGGCCAACCAGAAAGGAGCAATGAGTGAAAACCAATGAGAGGGAACCAAGCACCCTAAGGAGGGACAATTACAAACAACACACCAATCAATAGCACGCATTTGTGAACCCAAGAAAGAACAAACGGAAATCCATGGACATGCTCGAAGCCCAAAGAGGAGATACAGCCTGAGCGCTGCCAAGGCTCGACCAAAAAAGGGGCCACCAGATTTGGTGGGTGAATCATATACTCTGAGCCCCCATCACAATATAACATTAGGATAACAATAGTCATTGTTTGCTAAGAGAGGATTGGGATATTCATATTTTTTTCATTAAAGCCTGCCAAATGCCTCGCGCAGGACAGTATTAATCCTCGCTGTCTATAGGAGAGAAGTGTTTTCGTGTGCTTTTGGAATACCTGAGGATGAGAGCATAGCTGTCAAGTAGCCTGATGTCCACAGGAGTCGATGATGGTCCCACTGCCCCACCACCTCAGACCCCACCTGAAATTTATTCTGGGTAACACCTCAAGCAGGGGGAAAGGGGAAGTGGAAGAAAAAGAGAGACAGCCTCAGTTGATAGCGTTGAAGTTTTCTTCACTGCTGGTCAATGTGGTGTCTTCTCCTGGATTTGACTTTGCATAGGAGACACAATGGACAGGCATGCAACAAATTCTACTTGGTAAACTATAAACTTCTTTTAGTTCAAAAACAGATAATGAACGGCCTTTACCCTATTGACCCTAGGCTGTTGCTTCTCTCTTGTGTGTGATATTAATTTTTATTATACAGCATCTGCATAGGGAACAAAACCATAACACAGCATTTATACCTGACACTTACTAATTGTAACGTTTTAGCATATACTGGAATATTTAATTTTAATCACCTTGGTGCTGCAATTTAATGCCTTTGTTAAGTCACTCGAAAATTGTTTTGCAGTTTCTAAATAGAAGTTCCTAATAAGGATTGTGTCCAATTTGTGATGACTATGTTAATTAGAACATTCACATTTTAAATTCCAAAGCTACAAGAAACTTCCAATTTAATATACCTTCAAAATACTCTAAGGAAAATTGTCGTACCTTGTTTGTTCTTAATTATTTATATTATTGTTACCGCTAGACTGGAACGTGAATATTCTATCACAGACGTTTGTAGATAATGATAGGTTTCTTCAATTTAGGGTCGTCTTCCGTTGTTTTTGATTTTTGACAAAAACTCCCACGTTGCGCATGCGTTTGAAGATTCCCTGGATCCTATACAGGGCACTGACTAAAGAACGCTGAATATGCCTCTCAAACTCGAACAAATTCTAACAGAAAGCCATGCGAGAAAGAGAGACACTTGTTCCTTGCTTGAAGCTACAGTTGAAGTGCACAGTTCCTTCTCGGAACGGGCATCTCGAGCTCAGTGCTGCTCACGTGACATGAAACACTAGACCGCCAACCTGAGTTTGGTCGATCTCTTCCTGCACTGCCATTTTCCATACATGAGTCCTTAATACATTTCAAGAATTGTTTTAAAAAGAGTTTCGTCACTGAATATCTTTTTTTCCAACGTGGATACTTGATCCATTTCCTTAAATGTTTGTTCATTTTTACGGCTAGGCTCTCAGTGAGAGTGGTTGCTGCAATAGTCTAGACAATAGCAATCGTGATCTCCAGTGATGATACCTTGTATTTGCTGTTGATAGTTTGTTTATTGTTTTGTGTGATTTAATGAAAGTGAAACATCTGTACCAGGAGCTGACCTCTGTGGCCTCTAAAAGGTACACTGGCACCACTTGCTGGTATCCTCTAAATGCCAGGCAGGTCATTTTAATCTGCTGTAACCCCCAAAGCTTGAGGAGGCAAACAAGATCAGTCAGATACATTTGCCTATGGAAGATGATAGCAAGGTGTGTGACCCCATACACACAAACATGTTTCACAAAACCTCATGCTCCTATATGATAAACAAGGAAGAACTTAGAGGGTAACTGTTACAGGCGATAGAGGGGTGCCCTCAGGCCTGACACATATTAAATGGGTCTCTGCAAGACTAGAGCTCCTTTTTTTACCCAGTGAATCTTGTAGCTCAGAAAAATGAACTTTGCTGAAGAGCATGTTCTCAAGTGGTATACATGTTAAAAAAAAGTAAAACAAGAATACAAATTATAGAATTTAAATGTGGCATTGTGGAAATACCATGCTTCAATAAACAGCTTTATGCACTTAAGAAGAGAGAAATTTGACAAGTTTTAGATTAATGCTGCAGGATTTATTCAGTTAGGAGGTAAAACACAACTTGTTTACCCTGTTAAGCCTCAAGTCTCTTGTGCTTATGAAGAAGATGGATTGGTCATATATTCTACTGTAAAGGAACCATTGATTTGGTTCACTTTTTAGGTTTAATATTTTTTGCATTTGTTAGCACTCCATTTCTAATGCAGTTAGTGAGTACATTTACGGTGGATTTTTATTGTTATACATTGTTATTTGTCAGAAAAGTGCTAGCGCACCATTCAAAAAGGATTTACCCATTCCAGAGCATGTGTATAAAAGTTGGAATACACATTTTTTCAGAGTGTCAGTTTTGCAGCATAAAGCATGGTAAAAATATTTATCATACATTTACTCTCCTTACTACTGTAACCGTACTGGGCCTTCTATGATCTGCAGTGTTTCCTTTTACCACAGAGGCAATAATCTTCTGATGAATTTTTCTCTGTTGATTGGAGGAGTGGAAATTAGGGTGACCAAACTCCATGTTAGCTGTCCAATGAGGACCATTATTGACAGCCAACTCACACATTAGAGATCAAATTTAGATACACCACTCTCAGGACCCTGCTGCAGAAATAAAGAATAGCAACAGCAAGACCCAACCTCCTTAAGTGCAGTTAGGATAATACAGTCTAAAAGCTCTGTAACTGCAATGAAAAAAAAAGTAACACCTGATGTTCTGTCAGAGTGTGATACTTCTCGGACAGATGATTAATTAATTTGGCTATTGTATTAAAAATTCAAAATTCATTGCCACAAGTAATTTCTTGAGAAGTTCAGTTAAGCATATCACAGCTTGTATAACAATGCCAAATATTTAAACAGGCTCTCTTGGATGGTTATAATCAGAATCAACTACAGGTTTACAAAGTCCTCCCACCATTAATGCAGAAGGATAGCTCGGTGTCTCATAGCTCAGGTATGCATATGAGTGATCTGTTGAATGCTATGTTTCACTTTCCTCAATGCCATCAAACTGTTTGGTGAACGTGCATTTTAGAAATATTTGTAATATGACATAACAGGTCCTACAAAGATGGAAAAAGGGTTCAGATTTCAAGTCCAATAAGGGCGAGTCCATTAGTATACACAAAGAAATAAAGGCATGAAAAAATGGAAATGGTTCGGCAAAGAAGATTAAGTCAATTAGCTACTGACTGTAGCATCAACCAGGGAGTCCAAAAGCAAAAGATAGTTAAAAAATCTATCTGTTCAGCATACGGGTCTCGGGTAGGAAAAATCTGAATGGTGTTGTCTCTCCTTTGGGGTTTCTTCTTTTATAAAGTTTTTAAGATTGTCCCAGTGAGGTGGCATCACACCACCATCGAAAGACTATCACATGTCTATATTTGCATAGTGCCGACCAGGACACTTGCAACAGTAGGAAGTTTTCCCATGTTAGACATGAGAAATGAAAGATTTGTAAGTCCACACAGGCCTAACACTGGTGGAAAATATATACAATTTGCATTCTAAAGTAACAGCTGCAATCCTGTATCAAAGGAATATTTTACTGTGAAGGTTGAAGAAATATTCAGGAATGTTGGGGTGTACATATGTTCAGGACAAGTGAAGCAACTTTTCAGCAGTAGAAAATGATCCATTGTATTACGACATGGGAAAGGTCAGCATTAGAAAAAAGCATTTTGTAAAGTCCTTTAAATTAGCACCACACATTTATATGAAATGAGTTCTAAACCAACATCAGCTATAACAAAATTAAATCAATTAAAATAAAGACTATACAGAACTTTCACAAATCAATCAATAGCTAACGTTAGAAACCCCCTACTACCATAATTTTTCTCAACATTCATATAAGTGCATATTTTTCTAAATTCATATTACAAAAACCATTTTTATATTTTAATAAACAATTGAAGCACTTGTATTACTGTGCAATGGTTCAAGCTTTTACTACATTTCTACACATTTTTGCACCAACTTTTCTAACTGGTGCATTCTCAGCAGAAAGCAGAAAGCAATTGAAACACTAGTCCCCCTCACTTTGCATCAAAGTTCGATCAGTATACATTAATAGGCAACATGAGCATTAGAATGTTATTAGTGCTTCTTCCTTTTTATGCATTAGTATTGTCTTGTATATATGTTTTCTTCATCTTCACGTTTTAAAGCACACTTTTACGGTGCTTCTACTACTCTTGTCTCATTTTCATGTGTCACTGTGTCTAGCGGGTACAAAGTGTACTTTAAGTTTTTTGTCGTTTAGTTTAAAAATTTGTCTCATGGTTTTCTATTTTTATAATTGTGCTGCATCATCAATATAAACCTATTGAAAGCCTTCCTATGACACACATGAAGGGAAGAAACTGATTATTTTGGCCTATATAAGTATCTGTCACTTTCAAACCTTGTCTCCAACTGTACACAGTCTCATGAATTAAACTCATTCAAAATAACTTGGCCTGCTCATTTTTATTTCTGTTAATCTAGGTTATTGGTTCTATAATGTACATCGAATTCTCCAGCAATGATAAAATGTTCATCACTGGAATTAGCATGACTCCTGAAGTGTTTTCAGCCTTTGTTGTCTGTTTTTAGTTTCAACTTAAAGCATCAAACCACCCAGCAATGAGGGTTAGCAGAGCAAACCACAGACTGCAAACTAGAGAGTAACTGTAAAATTTGAAGACACGCCTTCAAACGGAATAATCTGGTTAAACATTGCCTTGCGGTGTCCAAAGTAGGATATTCTGTAGGTACCAGGGTCACTGGAGTTTGTGATGTGCCATTCAACCGTAGCATTGCTGTGACCTCCACTTCCTTTAAGCCAGTAAAATCTGGTGATGAAACAAAATCATTAGAATATCCACATCAACACTAACATCTGCATACAGATTAGTACATTTTTATATTGTACCACAACTATTTCAGAAGTTTCACCCGTTTTTGTAATCCTTAGATTCAATCTTATATATCTATGAAAATTCTAGATTCCAGATTTAAAGAAAAATATACATTTGTAAAACATTCACAGTTTTTTACCCACATAGATAATATCCTCTATCTCTTCGCCTACACCTAAAAAGAATTGCTTCCCGTATACAGTGCATGTATTAGATGAAGAATATAATGTATAATGAATGAATGCAGTTTTCAAATGTAAAATACTCCATTATGAATTGCAATACAAACACTCTCTAGGAGGTGGAAAGAGGTCAGACCCGGGACCAGGGTTCAATTCCCGACGCGGCAGGGTCTTGAGCTCAAATGTCCATGGACTCGATAATTCTCGCTTCGGTGCCTGACCTAATCATGGGTTCACATTCTGCAACTCTGGGCATTAAGCTTGCTTAATCTCCACAACGGCCCCCCGCGGCGGGATGCCTGGCTTTCACCTTGGGGATGCCCTGTAGGGGCTATCTCACAGGGAAAAGCCAGGACGGGTTCCCAAGGCAAGCGCGGAGATACCCCTTTGGGGGTCGATTCAGGCGCTATATAAGAAACATAATAATAATAATAATAAAGTACCATTAGTTTAGAGAGTAAAACTCAATCGGTGGAGACAAAGCTGATCAATGTTTGTTTTACAGAATTGATAACAATATATTTTGTGCTGTAAAGCCAGGCATGATAAAACATAATCAGCATCAATGTCATTTAGGGGTTTTAAGGAAAATCATTTATGACTCTTGGTATTCCCCGTATTACCCCATAAAGAATCCTTGTGATTCCTGACTCAAAGGTCAAAAAGCTCTCAGGCCATATTTGTTTTTTGTAGTTCCCATGCTTTGTGCCCATTCCTAGTCGTTCAACAACAAAGAGGAAGTTATGGAAGAAGATGTGGTCTATTGGCTAGTGCTGCCAGCTTTGGAACATGGCAAACCATGTATGAACCCTGACTTTGGCTCAACATCCTGTGATTCTGGGCAATTAATTTAAACTCCCTGTACCTAAACAAGAGAAAAACATGTAACATAATCTGGTACTGTTGTAAATGTGCTCTAATGCCACTGGACAAAGGTTTTTGCTATAAAAAAATTACAAAAACCAAAGAGGTTGTTAAGAGTCTAAAACCAGGTGTGAGGGTCCCAACTACTTTCAATTTTCCTTGAACCTCAGAAGATTCTTATTGAATGTTGAGAGGCTAAGAGAATGGTGAGAGTTATCCCTCTCGGCAAATCACAAGAGGAAAAATAAAAACTTTCTTGGCTGGTGTGCCACAGAGAGAATAGCGACCAAAGTCATGTGCGACTTAAAGGTAAGGTCTGTTTCTTCAGCTGACGGAGTGGCAGCAACCCTAAATTTAGCTCCTGTGGGAAGCCCGGAAACAGAATGTACTCACACATACCCAGGCATGTGAATAAGAGAGGAAACTAGGTATATCTATATTCATTTGGAGAATGCTAAAATGTAGGCCGAACTTCTCACTTGCTATCATTCTGAGTACTAGGTATATCTATATTCATTTGGAGAATGCTAAAATGTAGGCCGAACTTTCACTTGCTATCATTCTGAGTAGCTGTACAACTGAGGTGAGAAGACCATTTTATATATCTATACTACTATTATAAAGAGAGAACTGTGTCCTTTGAGCCAGGTAAACTCGAAAAGTACACCACCAATCCAAACTCCCAAGACATCTTTGAAAACCTCAGGGCAAGCAGAAGGACATAGGCTATATAAAAATAAAAAATATACGTTCTTTAAAAAATTTAGGAATAAAAAAAAAGTAGCCCCTTGCAAGTAGCGCCGGCCCGACGTGCGTGATGACATCGGGAGCGTGGGGAGGAGCGGCGTTCAGGAGCAAGAGGAAGAGCGGCCGACATGAGCACGGGGAGGAGCTGCGGACAGGCGGGGAGGAGCGGCGAGCAGACAAGCGGTGAGGAGCGGCGAGAAGTGGAGGAGCAATGGAGCGGTAAACTCAGCAGCGTGGGGAGGAGCGGTGGATGAGGTAAGTGAAGCAGCCGCGGGTGCGCACCAAGGGACGGGCGGAGGGCATGAACACTGAGTGCTCAAAAACCTTTTTCCTGAAAGTCGGGACGTCGGGGGAAACAAAGCGTGGGCAGAAGCGGCCAGGACCTACGACGGGCGGGGGCCATGAACACTGAGTGATCAGAAAGCCTTTTCCACAAAGTCTGGACGTCGGGGGAAACAAAGTGTGGGCAGAAGCGGCCAGGACCTACGACGGGCGGGGGCCATGGACACTGAGTGCTCAGAAAGCCTTTTCCACAAAGTCGGGACGTCGGGGAAAACAAAGCGTGGGCAGAAGCGGCCAGGACCAACAAAACAGCCGCTCTGCTGCGCCTCTCCTGCTGCGATGCTGCCCCCAGCCCCTTCTGCCCCGGGCAACGCCGGGGCGGGCTGCTAGTATATATATAGTATATATATATATATATATATATATATATATATATATATATATATATATATATATATATATATATATATTACCTACTGGCGGTCGCCAGTAGGTATATATAGTTAGGATTTTTTCTCTATGGGATTTTTGAAAATTCTATGTCTAATAACTTTGGCGTGTGTTGACGGAATTGGCTGAAATTTTCAGGAAAATGGAACATTTTGTTTCTGAGCAGCCCCTGACAATTTGGGGGGGTTTCATCAAGGAGGGGCCGAGAAAAAAGGGGGGTCCCAAAACGCGTTTTTCCCATGTTAATTTCCATAGGGCGGTTGGCCTCACTTTTAGCTCGAACGGCTGAATGGATTTGCACGAAACTTGGCAAAATTGTAGGGACTGTTAGCCCGATGTGCCTTTGCTAGGTCTCAATATATGTGCTCCAGTGGATTTTGGGTAATTTAGGTTCAAAAAAAGATATATATCTGGGCGGAGCCTAACCACACATCTGATCTGATTGGCTGTCAGCACTTCATCCAAGAAGTGTTGGCAGCCATCTTGGGACCAATATACATGATAGCACCTCATTAAAAAGCATTGTAGTTAATAGAGGGTTTTAGGACTTTAGTTACATTATAAATCATTTGTTGATGGTACCATACTCGTTTTAGGAATTGTGGTGGGTTCTAAGGTGATTTTACCATGTGAAAAAACCTTCTGCTGTGATATCATGAATATTGTTTGAAAGAAAACTAATATCTCATGATTTACCTACAGTGGTTTGGAAGGGGATCTATAAGTTAAACTGAAAGCATATTTTCTGTAAATTCACATTATCTTTCTCAGTCATGTGAAAATGAAGTCTGACATTCTCAGTAAAACATGTACATCCAACAAGGACAGAGACTGTCAGTTGATTCCTTTGTGTTCTACTGCAGCCTCCTAGAGTGTTCTAAAGAACAACTAGAGCGCTAACAGTCCTACTTATTACAAAGGTATGGCACACCTGAAGCCATCTTGATTGGAATAAAGTGGTAACTCTTAAAACATTTAATTTAAAAAGAAACAGCATGAGGGGCTATATTTTGCCATAGAAAGTATGATTAGTGCTGCAGAATGAAAAATTAGGGCACATTTTGAGTGACTTCTCAAATCCTTTTCTATTTCATTAAAACATTCTGACATGCAGTCTCCCAAAATGGCCACCAGAGACAAAAGAGCCCAAATGTAGCCCAAATATCACCCAGATGTAGCCCAAGTATAGCCCGATGACAGAATGTCCCAGAGTGTTCTAAAGAACAACTAGAGCGCTAACAGTCCTACTTATTGCAAAGGTATGGCACACCTGAAGCCATCTTGATTGGAATAAAGTGGTAACTCTTAAAACATTTAATTTAAAAAGAAACAACATGAGGGGGTATATTTTGCCATAGAAAGTATGATTAGTGCTGCAGAATGAAAAATTAGGGCACATTTTGAGTGACTTCTCAAATCCTTTTCTATTTCATTAAAACATTCTGACATGCAGTCTCCCAAAATATCCACCAGAGACAAAAGAGCCCAAATGTAGCCCAAATATCACCCAGATGTAGCCCAAGTATAGCCCAATGACAGAATGTCCCAGAGTGTTCCTAGAGCGCTAACAGTCCTACTTATTACAAAGGTATAGCACACCTGGAGCCATCGTGATGGGAATAAAGTGGTAACTCTTAAAACATTTAATTTAAAAAGGAACAAAATGAGGGGGTATATTATGCAATAGAAGGTATTATTAGTGCTGCAGAAAGAAAAATTAGGGCACATTTTGAGTGACTTTTCAAATCCTCTTCTATTTCATTAAAAAATTCTGACATGCAGTCTCCCAAAATGGCCACCAGAGACAAAAGAGCCCAAATGTAGCCCAAATATCACCCAGATGTAGCCCAAGTATAGCCCAATGACAGAATGTCCCAGAGTGTTCTAAAGAACAACTAGAGCGCGAACAGTCCTACTTATTACAAAGGTATGGCACACCTGAAGCCATCTTGATTGGAATAAAGTGGTAACTCTTAAAACATTTAATTTAAAAAGAAACAAAATGAGGGGGTATATTTTGCCATATGAATTATGATTAGTGCTGCAGAAAGAAAAATTAGGGCACATTTTGAGTGACTTCTCAAACCCTCTTCAATTTCATTAAAAAATTCTGACATACAGTCTCCCAAGATGGCCACCAGAGACAAAAGAGCCTAAATGTAGCCCAAATATCACCCAGATGTACCCCAAGTATAGCCCAATGACAGAATGTCCCAGAGTGTTCTAAAGAACAACTAGAGCGCTAACAGTCTTACTTATGACAAAAGTATGGCACACCAGAAGCCATCTTGATTGGAATGAAGTGGTAAGTCTGAAAACACTCAATTTAAAAAGGAACAACATGAGGGGGTTAATTTTGCCATAGAAAGTATGATTAGTGCTTCAGAAAGAAAAATTAGGGATCATTTTGAGTGACTTCTCAAATCCTCTTCTATTTCATTAAAAAAATTCTGACATGCAGACTGAAACATGCACTTTGAATACCAGCAGCAGACGTCCCTGGTGAGCAGTAGCTTTACTACAGTGATCTAATGTGCAACTAGAGTGCTAACATTCAGAATTTATGGCAAATGTGTGACACATCTGAATGCCTTCTTGATGGAACCAAAGTAAACAAGCATTGAAAATGCAATAGATCTCGCCCTCGTTTAAGTTAAAGCCATTCTGTTTGTAATGAGGTGGCTTTTAACTTTGCTTTTATTAGTGTTTTTTCAACTTTAATGTAAATAACATGCATCTGTATGCATATAAGTATATGTATGCATGCATTTATGTTTGTATTTATATAGATATACAGATGATATATGTTTATATATGTATGTATATATATATATTCACTGAAAAAACCATAGGCTATAGACCATATATAGTTAGGTATTAGCATTTACAAAACCTTGAAAATGCACTGAAAAAAACATAGGTTATAGACCATATATAGTTAGGAATTAGCATTTACAAAACCTTGAAAATTCACTGAAAAAACCATAGGTTATAGACCATATATAGTTAGGAATTCGCATTTACAAAACCTTATTTTACTCACACAAAACCATTGAAATTCCATATATAGTTAGTTGCACTAACTATATATCGCGCACCCGCAATCCACTGCTGATGATGTCACATATTACATCATTCATGACATGGTCAGTGACATCACTGATGACATCACTGATGACATCTCAAATGACATCACTGATGACATCACTGATGACAACATCCAGTGACTGTATGTTTCTGTAAAGTTAAAATATGTCTTACATATTGAAGAATGAGTGGATGTATAAGTGTCTGGATGAAGGATTTAGTAGGTGCATGACTGACTGTATGAGTGAGTGATTAAATGTGTCTCACTGAGTGCATGGGTTAGTGACTAAACTGTCT
This sequence comes from Lissotriton vulgaris, assembly GCF_964263255.1. Taxonomy (NCBI): domain Eukaryota; kingdom Metazoa; phylum Chordata; class Amphibia; order Caudata; family Salamandridae; genus Lissotriton; species Lissotriton vulgaris. The sequence goes on from NW_028242383.1 coordinate 374,261, forward strand.
TAATTTGTGCATCATTATGTCTGTTGTTCTGTAAACTGTTGCATGTGTTGATAAGTAGCTATATGAGTAACTATATGGGTTATTGATTGGTTGCCCAAGTATTTGTTTGGGAGACTGAGTGTGTGTGTGGGTGGCTGGGAGGTGTATGACTCTGTGCATAGATGTGTGAGCAGTTGATTCACTAGATGTATGGTTTCAAAAGTGCATGTGGAAACAGCTGAATGGGCGGTTGACTGTGTGCATGAGTGTATTGGTGAGTGAATGGATAGCTCAGTGCTACATGTCAAAGTAAGTACATATGTAAAACACAGCACATGTGAGAGTTGACATATATAAATAACTGTGCATAAGAGCCAGTGAATGTGTGAGTGGCTGTATGGATCATTGTGAACTTGTATCAGGGATTGTATAAGAGAGTAAATATGTGTTAGAATAAATAAAGTTTGTATAACTGTATAGTTGAGGAAATGGAGGTGTGATTGATTCTTTGCATGACTGACTAGGTGTGTGAGTAACTCCATGGATGAGTGACAGTCTGTGAGTGTCTGTTTACACTGATTGTATATAAGGTTATATTAGAGTCTGAAGAGGTTCATCGTATTATCACATGAATGATATCATCAGTGATGTGATCAGTAATGTCAAATGAGATGTCATCAGTGATATCATTTGAGATGTCATCAGTGATGTCATTTGAGATGTCATCAGTGATGTCACTGACCATGTCATGAATGATGTAATATGTGACATCATCAGCAGTGGATTGCGGGTGCGCGATATATAGTTAGTGCAACTAACTATATATGGAATTTCAATGGTTTTGTGTGAGTAAAATAAGGTTTTGTAAATGCGAATTCCTAACTATATATGGTCTATAACCTATGGTTTTTTCAGTGAATTATATATATAGATAGATATATATATATATATATATATATAGATATATATAGATATATATAGATATATATAAATATAAATTAGGAAATTGACCAGATATAAATGAAAAGAAGCTTAAAATAGACCTCCTTAGTATCTTCCAGCACAGGCTTTACCTAAGATTCTTATATACGAAAGTAGAGGCACTGTCATTTCCTCAATTATTTAAGAATGAGCCGCTAACCAAAGCAGATAAGTGCTACTTTCAAACAAATTCATTGGTCCACCTTATATTGCTAAAACTATGGAATAAATATGTAGTGAAACAACTAAACTATCTTAAGTTTAATGTGACATTATAGTTAGGTGAAAATGGCAATTAAGATATACAATTTTAAACTCAAAAAGCAATGAAATTCACCAAGTATATTAAGCCAAAGTAATTATAACTGGCACCCTAGCCATGCTCAGTGAGGTCATCAATTATGTCATTTGAGATGTCATCAGTGATGGTTTCAGTGATTTAAAAGAACATCATGGTAAAAGTAATATGTGAGGTCATAAGAAGTCCATGATAAGGGTGCATGTTATAGGTATTTTAGTTAATTTATAACTAGTGAATTTCAGAGTTTTTCGCAGTTTAAAATGTTACATTTTTACAAACAACTTCACCTAACTCTAACATTAATGTAACCTTGAGTTTTTTTGTGAGTTTCTGAGGTTTCTTTTCAAAGTAAAGTAAGATATTAGTATACCTAACTATCACATCACTTTGACCTTTGAATTTTTCACTGAATTACTAGGGTTTTCTTATCTAAAGTAAGATATTATTGCCATACTCAACACCCCCCTAGCAACCACCCACCAGCCGCACACAGCCTTTGGCTGTGCATTATGTGGGGTAGGCCGCAGGGCTGGCCTGAAGCCATGCCCCCACCCAAGCCACTCAGGCAGACAACTCACTACAGACACCCGTTCCAAATTCTATTTTTTTTATTCTATCCCTGCTCTTGTGGTAGTTACGCAGACCCCTTGTGCTCTTGCAAGATTTTCTCAAAGGCACAGGGGGCTGTGCTGAATCTTGCAAGGGTCTTGTGGGATTGAAGGGCCAGTCAAAAAGTTATTTTTTTAATTTGACACCAGGGGGCGTCTTTATGAGCCACCCTCACAAGTGCTTGGGCCAATAGTATCTCTACACTTCCTATCTCAAATCCTTAAATAGTAAAAAATGTCTGAATGTGGAGACTGAGTCTTGTTGTGGTGGCTGCAACATTTCTGTTTGTGTTGCAACCAGCCAATCGGACTGGTGCTCCCGCAAATGGCTGATAACAAAAAAAGTCCTCTTAGCTAATTGGTTCGCTATAGTTTTTGATTTCGAGTGACAGGGAGCATTCTGGGAACCGGATCATCCAGATATCTTAAATTTCGAACCTTAATTAATCAAAAACTACTGGACGGATTTACATCAAATCACTTTTATGCAAGGAGCTGATGGTGATATTATTGAGAAAGTTTTGTGCAGGTTTGTCAAACAGCACCAAAGGTATTAGCACAACAAAAAATGTTCTTCCTATGATAAGTCTGTCCTAATTATATCAACACAGTGGCAAATTGCACTATGTAAAACACACACACACACACACACATATATATATATATGGCATGTGAACAAGGGCTCTGGGAGCCCGAAACGCGTTATGCACTCTCGCACAACTTGAGCAAATAAAAGAAGAAACTTAACATCTGGTCCTGTGGGCTGTCTCCTGGTTTTTCGTGTCTGGATGCAAGGAGTTTGTCGAGGATATATATATATATATATATATATATATTCACTGAAAAAGCAAAGGTTAAAGTAACGTTATAGTTAGATGAATTAGTAAGTAACAACATTAACGTTTGAACTAAAAAAACACAGAAACTCACCAGTTATAGTTAGCGGAGCTAACTATAAATGTGCTCCCGCCTTGTACTGCTTATGACCTCAATATTACATACTCATGACGTTCTATGACATCATTTATGACATCACTGATGACATCTCAAATTACCTTATTGATGACATCACTGATGATATCATCATTTGAGTGTGTTAGGTAGAGAAGTAATATGGTAGTTACCCACCTCTATTGAAATTATTAAAAAATCTAACAATCTAATTTTGTTCTTCCTGTGTCTATCTAATGGGTGTAAGTGTTTACAAAATGCATGTGCTCTTAATGCATCATAGGTGTTTAGAGGTGTTGAAAACATTATAAATCTTTGTACTGAAGAGTAACTTTGTATGCAGGTGACAGTTCAGCATGTTCCACAAAAGATTTTTTGGCTCTGCAGAAAAAGTTTCCAACAGGGCAAAGATTCTACATACCGCATATTAAGTACTGTTAGCAGCCTTGAGTTATTAGACAGAATCGTCTCAGAATGACAATTTCTAAATAACATACCACGTACTAACCTATGCACATATGCTTGTCTTGCTTTAGAATGTCGGTTATCTGCAAAGTTGGCACCACAGTATAAAGGCTGCAGGTAAAAGGATCTTTAGCACCTTCAGACCTTGGTTATTTTAGGTGAATAGTCGCTCTTTGGACGAGTATTGCATAGAGTGTACACTTTTCTTAGTAGATACTTTTTAATACTCTGTGGTGTATTTATCATGAGAGTTTCACTGCCTGCAAACAGTGTGGTACAGATTAAACTCTCTTCATAGAGAAAACAGTGTTAACAGTACCCACGTTTCTACTCATATCCACTTCCTATCTCAATGTAGGTATAGTGCCTGTCAGGGGTTTGACACAGGTAAAGACTGTGTGTAGTAGGACATTAGTTATGTAACAGGGCTTGGGTGTGTGGAGGAACCTGGTTTTCCCTGAACAGCTGTATACAGATTGAACACAATATGTTGTACAGGTTACTGTTTTATCTGTGGTTCATAGTCAACAGGAACTCTGCTACCCATGAAGTGTATGGTATAGGGTAACTGTTACACATAACACAAGCTTGCTTCACCTATGGGAGTTGTGTGTATAATGGAAGTAATGATGCTTCATATTATTTTCATGTATTTTGCACTTACTTTCATAGGTATAATTACTATACCCGTTTATAGAGCAATGTGTAACAAAGAGGTTTGGATGACGCCATCAGTGATGTCATCAAATATGTCATTAGAGATGTCATCAGTAATGCCATAAATGGCATCATAGAACCTGTCACAAGTGATGTACTATGTGAGGTCATAAGCAGTGCAAGATGGGGGACAAGTTATAGTTAGATCTGCTAACAATAACTGGTGAATTTCTGTGTTTTATTTAGTTCAAAACGTTAATGTTGTCACTGATATATTCACCTAACTAAAAAATTCTGAACTTTACTTTAACCTCTGTTTTCTTCAGTGAATTTATTGTTTTAAAAAAAATGTAAAGTAACTTTTTCTTACAATACGTAAAGCCATCCCACGGCCACGCACAGCCTTCAAGAGTATGTGGTTGGGGTTTTGTCCGCAGGGCCTAGCCACAGGCATTCATTAATCAACAAAACCTGCACAATATCTGATAGCATCTCTCAGGTATCACCTGCCTCCCTAATTAGTGAGGATATTTAAAGTATGCAACATTTCTGCAGTACTCACAGGGTGTTCTTATCTCCCTTCTAAAATCCTAACTGTGTCTGTGCCTCCACCAATTCAAAAAACACCCTCCCAACGTAAAGAGTGTTATGAAAAAATGTGTGAACGGTGGGAAGGGACCTCACAGAAATAACCACCAGGGAACTGCTGACAGGTACTCGTCAGTGTGTTCCACTTATCATCATCGACGCCGTCCCACCAAAAAATTAAATAAACGTGTAGGTAATGAGTGCAACTCAATAGTGAAAACAAACTACAAAAACCTACTACAACCCGACCCCTAGGCTAGAACACCAAGATACACTGTTCTAGCCCTCTAAAAACGAGCTAGGCACTCTGATGAACTTTATTCGCAGCTGGGTGTCTACCAATGTTTTCAAATAATGCTTTCAATGGGCAAGATGAATGAGCTGATTGACTGAAATGCCTTTTTAACTGTGAGGAGAGTTAGTCACTAAATGGCAAATGTAAAGCTTACATCAAGCCCCCAAGGTGAGCTTTTTTGCATAGCTATAACCTGTGTGCCACCAGGGAGGGAAGGGGAAGGCTCTCGGGGTGCTGAAGAGCAGATCAGTAAAGAAAGAGATGAATGGAAATACTTGAAGTATTCTAACCATGGTGATTACCCTTGGTGCATTCAATGCAAATATATTTAGCTCATCTGTGGCATTGCAGAAGGGGACCAAGCACATGCAGTTCAGCTTTGGTCCTGTTCCAGTAAGACCCTCCGGTTCAAACTGACAGGCCAAATTCCATCTGAATGGAAATACAAGAAACCCCAGACTGGTTTTGGCTTTATTGTGGCTCATCTGTGAGGTTCAGCTTCAATCTTTTAACACAGCAAACAAGGGGCCAACGTCTGGGCTTACCCACACCAATTAGGAAGACTCGCTTTCTAAGAGGAGTAGGATAGGCAATTAGGATCACCAGGAAGTGTAGAAGAAATCATGAATAGAAGTAGTAAATTAACATTATAATAGCATCATCACTAAGCTTTGCAGAGATTTTGGCAAATATGACAACAAGGCATGGCGTTTTGTCGAGGTTCAGGCAGCAGTCATCTCAATAAGCTTGACAATGAACTTCCTTGCCACCAACACACACATCTCAGTTTGAGGGCCATAGCAAACCAATTCATTTTAAACCAGGATCAGGATTACATATTGTGAATAAATATTTCAGAACAATGCTAATTGGTTCACTGCCAACTTTTGACCCTCTATATGTAACATATTACATAGTGTTCAAACTTTAGCTGCACTAACATTCACGGTAATATTTGAGATACCAAAATATGTGTTCCCTAGCAGTGTTTTTTGTGAATATTCCTAGAAGAATTGCATTTTAACATACGTAGTACAGCAGGTACAGGGGTTTGAGGGACCCCCTGAGCCTTAAATATCACAATCGATTACTGTTCTAGATGAGGCTTCTCAAAATATGCAGAAATGTAGGTAAATGGCATCAACCAATATTTACCTGCAGGCCCTGCATCCAAATCAAATACAAGAAGATACACCGTAAAGTCGATATAGACAATGTAATGTCGTTCTGGTACCATATATGAAGATCAACACTATTGGGGCAGAACATTTTCTTTATCATGCTGATGGATGTGTACCCTAGCTCTGAGTTACCCAACTTTAATGATGTAGGGATCCCTAATGCTGATTTTTGTTGACGACGATGAACACGGACAATGTATGTGTATATGACATCAGCCTGTCTCATGGATAGTGGTCTTTTTGGACCAGAAGGTGTGCCAAAAGCGGGGAAAGGCTACTGCCTTTGCCAGGAGATAAGTAGAATGAGCGGGTAGCCGCATCATACCACGTAGCGATCAGTAAAAGTGAACAGGTCCATTTTAACTATATAACTGGAGTGAGACCTACATGCTCACTCATTTAAAGTTCACCTGCGTAGTGCTTAACTCACCTGTGGCCTACATAGGTTTAGAGTGGAGTGCTGCACAATGTGCAGGTGCTTTACATGTGCTGGGTGTATGTCTACCTGTGTATGGTACAATACAGATTTAGGGCTAACTACAGGAGCATGAGCAGTAGAGGAATGCCACCCCAAACAGATTTGTGAATTATTTCAGTCCTGTAAGCTGGGTGGGACACACTGGAGGAAGGGAGAGCCAGGCTCTTCAGTACATTTCAAAGGATCCCCTTTATTTAATGTAAGTTCCCTGAGAAGGGGCCTGGACACATCCGGGTAAGGAGATAGGGCTAATAAGAGGATCATAAAGAGTAGACCGAAGTTCATGGGGTAACCTTGAGATACACACATCAGCGTGGCTAACATCCAGGTGTGAACCTCTGTTCACTCCCATGGCCTGTGTTGTAGGGTCATCAGATTTGGAGTCATTCCTGCTGTGACAAACTGCATTCTGGAGGACAGGCAGGGACAGGAAGAGAGGAGGGCAATTCAAAAGGAAGCAGACCTTCAACATAAACTTCAAAACAGCAGACTGTAAATCACATTTGGTGTCTGGGAAAGGACTATACGAAGGGGAGCTCAAGACCCCTCCAATTTCCAGCTATCAAGTAGCCACAGGCTGCATGAGGAGAAGCTATGCAAAGCTTTTACATGCGACCAGGACGGGGACCAAGGTCTGCCAGTCTCCCCCTGGATGAGGGACTTGAAGATCACCTGCCCCTTGAGCCTGGAGAACCAGTGTCTGCCTGCTTGAAAAGACCTGTGTGCCTGTGAGGAAGAGGAGAGCACTGGAGGGGGCGAGGTCCAGTGGGGGATCCTGTCCATTGGATCTCTGTAGTGAAGAGAGATGAGGCAGCTGCTGCACTTATCGGGTTGTTGCCTGTGTGTAGGAAAAAATCGACGTCTCCTGTATGCCAGAGGAGAGCTGCCGTGAAGTGAGTCATCGCCTGTGTAAAGATTGGAAGTCAGCAACCAGCTGTATACCAGGTGGGCCACCATGAAGAGCGCTGTAATGCCAATCAGTACATAGCCCGGATGTGGAGCTAAGTTGGCGACTCCGTATGCCAGGTGGGGTCGCATGAACAGTGGTGTTGTGCTGATCGGCCATAGCTCATGTGGGGAGCTAAGTTGGCGACCCCATATGCCAGTAGGTAGGGATGCCGTGAAGATTGTTGTTGTGCAAATCAGGCCATAGCCAGTGTACAAAGTGGAGACAGTGACCCCGTATGCTAGGGGGTCACCAGGACAAGGCAAGGAAGGTGGTCCGGTCGAGGCTGTTGTGAGGAGGAAGACACCATTGTGACCCAAACAACCCAATCCCTGACTGAGGACCAGCACCAGGAGCATTGCAATCCTCCACACCTGTGGGAAGAACCAAAGACTTTTACCAAATATAGGAGGAGCGTCAAGGACCACCTCAGCAGCTGTCTCCACAGGACAGCATCTGAGGCAGCCAAGGAAACCTGACCGACTGATGGCCTTTCTGGAGCTTGTTTGAGGAACATAATGAGGACAGAAATTGCAGCTTCAATGACCCAGCATAGGAGCTGCACTCAGAGACTCTAATCACTCAGATTCTGCTAGTGCAGTTAAGACTGATTTTCAGGCAAGACAATCCCAGCAGAATGTCCTTGCCATATAGCATTTCAGCACTGGAACACTTTTGGCTTTAGTAAGAGCCGATGTGGACACCCGAGACACACAAATGACACACAATTAATGGACGGAATGTAGATCAATTCAAAACATTCACCTCCAGTCAAGAGAGTTGGGTTAAATCCATCATTCTTTTGCTCACCATGCCACCCTAGTTTAGACCTAGCCACATACAAATCAGTCTTGACCCTGTGCCTGGGGCTTAACCTGAATGTCACCTACAATAAATGGGGAATGACATCTACCACTAGTGAGAGGGGAGTAGGACTCAGGGATCAAGCTACAAAACACTAGAGCCCTGACTTGTGTGTATTGTTTGTAAATGCTGTATTTTATTTTGGGTTCAATATAAATACTCCTTTTTTAATAAAAATGTAAGTATTTGACTAGACAGTAATATATTGGTACGTCTGACCATATTTTGGATTGCGAGTCTGTGTTTACTATCCTATGTCTACCTTCCTGCCACCCGAGAATCCTTGGACTGCTTTACCCGCACTACCACTGAGAGTCATGTGCCGAAGGAATACTATGCCCAGTTGCTCATGATCCATAGTCAGTCATGCCCAGGACATCAAGAGTAAATGGCTTCGTCCTGCACGATTGGGCCCATTAGCTCCTATTTGCCTGATGCCCTTTGAACGTGGTTCTGACCAATGCTAACACTTCCGATATATAAATTAATGACATTTTATCAGTATATTCATACTTTTCTTTGTAGAGGATACCATTATTCTGAAAGTTGCTTAGTGCAATGCACTATGGCCATGATTGCAAGTTAGAAGCAATTTGCTGCATACATTCTTAGCAGCTGATATTAGCGGATGAATTCTCCACTTAGATATAAACGTATTACAAGGTATCACCCTTAGAATGGATAATACAGTATTGACACAAAATTAAGTTGCAGGACTATGCATGAGCAATTGGTAAATGGGAGTACAGCCTTTCGTCAGGGCTGGGGTACAGAAAGTGGAGCCAGGAGGGCATGGAAGGGAGAGAGAAAAATAGTTTTGGCACACCCTTGCCGAATAAAAATATTGACTGGGACTGGAGGACGAGGCATATCTGCTGGTGCAGCCAAAGCCTCATCCAATTTTATCGGTTGGAATTTCTAGTGGTAAAATCGGGTCAGATATCCAGTATCTGGGCCAAGTGAATGTAGGAGCACCAGGCCACTTTCTAAATCAATGAAATAAAAATTAATGGTCAGACATAACGATGTTGCAGTGAGAAATGTAATGTCTTAAATGTTTACAAATCACATGTTAATCCATGTGTTTATGTGTAGCTATACCCCTATAAAGAAGCAACATTTTATATAACCAAAGTATAACCATTAACTTATAGCATATTCTTGTTACCCAAATGTGCATTCTTAGGCATACTTGTGAGTAGGCCTCGGCTGCCCAAAAGCCTTTCAGTGTTATCAATGTTTATTTCAAAATGTGCTTTCATGTTGTCCTTCTTGTTGCAGAAGCAGGATAGCCTTCACTAGTTTGAAGAGTAGCTCCCACCACTCCCCTTTGACCAGTAACTCCCCAGAACCTGCCCCCCTCCCCCAATTACACTTGAGCACTTTCATGCTCTAGATCCCATCAACTTAGAGTTAATTATGCATCAGGTTAAGTCTGGCTCACCAAAAGACCCCGCCCCCGCTCGTCCTTCTCCCAGTCATCCATCACATCTCACCCGCCATTCTGGACCTACTCAACACCTCCATCTACACTGGTACTGTCCCACCCCCCTGGAAGCAAGCCATGGTCAAAGCCCTTTTAAAAAAATCAAACTTAGATCAGAACAACCCCTCCAACTACCGACCCAACTCCCTACTGCCCTGGCTCAGTAAACTCCTAGAAAAACATGTCAACGCTGTATTGAAAAACTTTCTGGAGTTAAACACAAGACTGGACCCATCCCAGATGGGTTTTTGCCCCCTCCATGGGACTGAAATGGCCCTGGTTGCAGTGACAGAAGAGGACAGAAGGATCCTGGACAATGGAGGCTCGACAGCCATCATTCTCCTTGACCTAAGTGCCGCCTTCGACACTGTAAACCACAACATCCTACTACACCGACTCAGCAGGATAGGAATCTCTGGAATGGCAATCACCTGCCTCAGGTCCTTTCTCTCTGATCGCTCCTTCCAGGTATTTGAGAAGGAACACACCTCCTCAGCAAACCTCTGAACTGTGGGGTACCACAGGGCTCCTCTCTAAGCCCCACCCTTTTTAATGTTTACATGAGCCCACTGGCTGAAGTCGTCCCCCTCTTCGGAGTAAAAAACTCTTTTGCCTCTTACCATCCTGAATTTCCCTTTGTCATCTTTAGATGCTTTATTTAGTTCAGGGAAGTTCCTTTGCGGAACTGAAACTGTCTTTGCTTTGCATGTTGCACCCTTTAACCGATTTGTGTTGCCACTCCCTGATATTGTATTTTTGGATTGATTAACGATATTAATTATACGCTTAACTGACCAATGACTTACTAAATGAATAAAACCTGTAACTTTGAGTAGCTTGTCAATAAATCATGGTTTGGAAAGCACCCTCTGTCGTTTTTGTGGAGCAAAATGGGTCTCGCTGTGATTTGTTGTACTGATTTTAGCTCCTTGAATACGCTTTCAGCTGATATCTAAGGGTCCATACAAGCAGTGGCGCCATCTGTTTGACCACTACACAAGAGGCCGCAGGTATAGAAAATGACACTATATCAATGATATCCACCCGTTATACTGTTCCACATGACTCGTAATCAGGCCCTTTGTGATAAGAATATTAGATATACATGTCTATATCTGGGGCACCCACTCCACCTCCTCTTCTCCTCAGTGAATGATTTCTCTCCCTGACTCCTATGTCAATCGATTAGGATTGGGAGGATTGTAATTCTTCATGTGCATATGTCTAGAGTAGGCCATTGATTCTCTCAGCTATCTTCATTGCTCTAGCTACTGTTAGTCGTGACTCACAACAGTACAGTTCTGTAGGGGAGGGGAGTTGGCCTAATGGCTAGGGCGGTTGACCTTGAATCTGGGGAACTGGGGGGCATATTACCAACAAGTAGCGATATTTATCGCTAAATAGGCTTAGCGACGATTTTTTTATCGCTGACCATCGCCGGAATTTATCGCTGAGATAACGTGCTATTAGCAAAGTTTATCTCCAAAGCGATCAATTTTCCGGCGATAGCGGCAAAATGCGTGAATATAGCTGAGAATACAGCGATATTCATACATTAGCGACGAAATGCTCTTAGCCATGTTATCCACCTCCCATTGGATAACATGGCTAAGAACTGGTCTGGGCAGATGTTAGTATTTGGGGATATTCGCGCTTAGCCCAAACATTTCCATCGCTACGCCTGCCTTGCTAATAGGCATTAGCGATGTTAGCGACTGTTTTCAGTCGCTAACAGTTTGGGTATGCCCACTTTGCATGTCATTAGCAATAAATATCGCTAACATGCAAAGCGGGCCCCAAACCGCTCGCTATCACCTAAAAGCTGTCGCTAACTGCTGTTAGAATTATCGCCGCTTAGCGGCCGAAAATGGCCGCTAAATTTGTGAAAATTCCCTATCGCAACCCTTGATATTTTGCCCCTGGGTTCCAGTCTCGGTAATGACGCTGAACATCCTGTGATCCTGGGTAAATCACTTAATCTCCCTGTGCATCACAAAAATGAATGTTTCCTCATGTAATGCAACTGGTACTATGTAAAGCGCTCTGATACTCGAGTCGGGTCAACTTCGCACTCTGTAAAATAAAAAATAAAATTCATATATATATATATATATATATATATTGAAGCATTTGTGCCACTCTTTTATTCCTACATTTATAAAATATTCATGCCACAGGCAATCAATGATTCGCTGGTCACTACAGGTTGCACAGTGCTTGCTGACTGTCGTAAATATGGCGCCCATTATCAGCAAGGAAAAACAGACATTCTGCTGAACTGCATTATAGTGCACCATCTTTATGAGAGTCGACAAGCACTGTGCGGCCATCACCATCAGCACACATGTTTAGTCATCTGAATAATTTTTGTCAGATAATAAAATCATGATCTGCGCCAATGGTGATGAACTACTGTCAGTATCCCATGGATGAGAAAAAATGACGTAAATGTGTTCTGGAAGCCCGCCTTTCTAAATTTGGATTCAGCCGTAGTCTCGGTCTCCAGTGTTTTCGTAACGATTTATCGGAGTAGCCACTTGATTGAATTAAACAAGGGTTATGGTTGTAATAGAGCTTCCTGCTTTGTAAAGCCGTGCATTTCTGCACTTTTCAGGTACATTAATGCAAAGAGGGTTATTGCTAGAACGCAATACAGATGCATGAAAAGTGGCGCATGGGCAATATACAGTCAAAAAGAATTAAGCAGCGTAGTATTGATTACAGTTAAAAAGAAAGCAAGGCAAACCAGTTTTATTTTAAGATCCGTCTAAGGGAGCGGATAAATTCTGCTCACTCAGAACATTGGCTTTTTTGATGGCTTCCTGTAATTGAAAATGATCTCCAAGCCAGCAGAGAAGCCAAGAATATCTCTCGCAGTCTATTGTCTGGACTTCCTGTGCTTGACCGCAAATCATTTTACTGTTAAAGAGCGATGCTGAGCATTAATCAGCTGTGCTATTTCTACCAGATTCAGGTAAAATACAGGAGAGGTGTGTGAAGATTTGTACCAATACAGAGGCCATCATGCGAGTAAAACGTGGAATTGTAATGGAATTTCCAATATTTTGCTGAAGGCGTGAGCTCATTTGTGCAAACTGCCAAAGGCATGCAAGGGAGTTGTTGAGTTATAATAGTTTACTTCTATATCCAACACAATCCTGCATAAATGTTTCTGAAATGTTACATCTGCAGATAGAACTCACTGGAGAGAGGCCTTGAATCTGTGAAGCCAGCGGTCATCTTGTTCCGCATGTGCATCCGACAAGGCAACGCGCTAGTGGGGCAGGGAGGGTTTCCCACCTACATCTCTCAGGACCACGGGCCGGCGTGGTTGTGCTCGTGGCAGAAGCTCCAAAGGGGGCTTCCCTGGTGATTGGATACTGTGCACAATCAAGGATTTTATGCTGGGAGTGAGAGTTCAGAGGAAAGAGAATGGTATTACATGGGGTAAGAGATTTCAGTTTGATCAAGGGTGGGATGTCAGGCATTTGATCCCTCTTCTTGCACCTACCAAACAGGGACACTGCCATTTTTGTTGAGTGGTGAGTGTGGTTAAGAGTAGATTTATTCTTAACCAAGATGGTCATCTTCCCAGTTGAAGCTGTCTGTTCTTCCTTCTCCAAGATGGCGTTCATCCATTTTCCAGTGAAGTCATTTCCTGTCCTACTCATATATAAGAGAGCCTGGATCTGAGACAGATGTGCTTTTGATTCCCCTGATTCTTGTCCCATTCATTGTCCCACTTAGATACTTTTTGTCCCTGATTTTTGCTCTTTTTCTGCATCTGTTTTTTGCTGTTGGATTCTTTACCCTGGGATATTATGCTAGAATCTTTTTGTACTCTCTCTCAGGGTAGTTTTGGAGTCTTTCTACCGACTCTTGTAAAAGTCTCCATATTCAATCAAGAACTATCCATATAGCTAAGTATTTTTCTCTGCCTATTGATATTTTTTCCTCCTAATTAGTATTCTTTTTGGGAGACATGTGACACCTTTCATGTGTATGTTAAGTGCAGGGTGGCACCATGTCTACTAAGAGGAGCCACTTGTTTTTACAGCACTCACAATGGAAACAAGAGATATCTTCACTCCATCCAATGTGTGACAAGAACATAGTGTTAACATGTTTACGACAGCCGGCAGTAGAGGATGATAGGGATTGGGAGACCAATACATTAAACACATTTAAATAAAAAAGTCCCATAATTATGAAGTGACTTTGTAAGAGGCTTTTGTTAAAAGGTGTGGCCAGTAAAGTGATGATGGGTAGTGGCTGGGGGCACCTTGCATGGGCAGCAGGGAGAACCTAGAGGCATTCGTCACTACAGCAAGATCAGCTCTCGAGAATGGTGTGCTGCTGAAGCATTGTGCTTCCATCCATTTCTCTACAGCATTTGTTCCGATTGAGCATTTATGGGTCTGGAATAAATATGCTTAGCTTGGGAGCAACCAGCTGGCTTGTCAGCACCCTTATTGATCTCTGTATTGCAAGCTGGGCTTGGAAGAAGCTGTTGGGACCTGCCAAGGTGTCTGAGGCTAGAGACATCGTGAGAAAGTTGCTAGCAAGTTACTTGCTTTAGAGCTCTCCAGATTCATTTTATGTCAATTCTCAAAAGCAATTTCCCATGGACTAACGTTAGAAAGATGCACATTTTAACATCTGGCAAATATAAGCCTGGCCCTTACTGGCATGTGGAGGCAAACTGATGAGAGACAGAAAAAACGTACAACTATCTTGCATTGCCCTTTGATAATCATCTAACTTGGCTGGTGCTGTGCCAAACTTAGGGCCATATGTATCAAACAGTTTTACCCATTCTGTGCCTATGGGAAAATGTGTTCATATATCTGGCCCATAATGCGGTAGAGTTGGAAATGTAATAATTCCATCTGGCCTTATCATTGAAAGCTCTGGGCCCATTCTGTAGCTACGTTTAGAAAGACCTTTCTGTTCTAAACAAACAAACAAATATTTGTAAAGTGCAATATGTATGCCCAAATGCGTTCTGGTGTTATAAGAAGTAATAAGAAGAATTACCTAAGAACAATCCCAATTAACAGAATAGAAAAGTTATTCTCCTAAACTCCACCAATGGAGGTATACGGTGCTGTGCTTGTTTTGAGGGTGGAAAAAACAATTTTGGAGTCTTTTGAGCAAAATTGTAAAGAAATATTCAAGGTCTCAAAAAATGTGTCCCTGTAGAGGCGATAATGCTACAAGTAATGTTACATGCTTGGAGTTGTGCCTTAACTACTGCAATAAAGTTTGAGCAGGACCTAAAGGATGCATGAAGGAATGCATTGTTGACATATGTCAGACATTGGTGTCGCATTGCATGCAAGGTGATCCAGGCTGACCAGCAGAGCCGGACTGGCCATAGCGAGCACCGGGCATTTTCCCACTGGGCCGCCAGGGTTGGGGGCCGGTTTTGGGCCCCAGGGGGCCGATTTTGTTACAGGGCTGTTTTTGCAGCATAGCTACAACATTGGGCCCTGTGATGAAATCTGCTGAAACCGGCCCTGGTAAACAGCTCAGCCGCACCCCCAAACCCCTGGGGCGCTGGCCAAGCACTTTGCCAGGGCAAGTTTTGGGTCCCAGTCCGGCCCTGCTGACCACCGAGATGCTATGGAAGTGAAAGGAATTTAGCTAGAAGGCTACAACTGGTGAAGTCTTTCCCTGATCCAGGCCTTTCAAAACTCAGCATAGCGTTAAGAAAGTCTGAAATTGAAATTGGAGTGCAGTAAATTTCGGTATCATTATTTCCCACTAGCTCCAGAGGAACAGAGTAAATATTTTTCATTCCAATTAGGAATTTTTTGTTTCTTATCAATGACAAGAAACTGGCAGGGCTTGACTAATAAATACTATTTGGCTACGTAGGCTTTGTAGGTCAGAGAGAGATACTAGCGATCACCTGCTCTTTGTTTTTCCGTACATGATCTATGGAAACAACATATAAGGAACCTGGTATATGTAAATCACAATTATAGCATCACAAATTACTTCATTACTTTAAAGCAATTATATAACTTTGTAAAAGCCAAAGAAGTATTGCAAGAAACTAAAATGTAAAAAGCCTGCCTGAAGAGGATGAGAGCAAATGGCCCATTTCAATAAAATGTTTGCCTTTAGAGGCCTAGACTAATTGATAGAACACTAAGCTAGGAAGGTAATTAAGTATATGGATTAAGTGTCAATCTCATTACAGGTCCTGTCAAACCAAATAAAATAATGGGTTGCCTATGTCTAGAGTGCAACAGTGGGTAAAAAAACGATGGTTTGGAATGTAGACTGAAAGATCTTTAGGGCCATCTTTACAGCTATGTGGGGATTTTAAATAGCCCTCAATCCTGATGAAATCAAGACTTCAGGTAAAACTGTTTACAAAAACATACAACTAAAGGGAGTATGAATGCTCACTAAATAGTGACGGGTGGAGCAACGTCAACATGGTAGAGTGTGTGCTTTCTTTTCTAATGGCCAAAAGCAATTTAGGTTAATTTAACTTTACTAGCATCACATTGGTAGCGGTCGGTGGTAGGAGTAGCTGCCGGGCGGTGACGTGGGGAGAGGGAGGGGCGGGGTGGGTGGGGTGGGGGGTAGTAATCTATGAATTACGGAGGATTACTTGTATGTAAACATATAAATAAATAAAACGAATTTTGTTGCGTGCACTGCATCGCATTTGTGGATGCAGTGCGTGCAACGAAATTCGTTCAAAAGCTTGTCATAAACTTTCTCACACTGGAATTAGTTGTAAAGCACTTTCTGGGGTATGAAGTGGAACAGAGCATCCCCAAACTTTGAATTGTTGGAAAATGATTTATCCAAAAGGTAAACCAAGTAACCATATTAAATACTGAAGACACTTGATAAAGGTTCTTTAATGCAGACCCAGAGATTTAGGAGGAATGAAAGGGATTCGATCTCAACTTTGCACCTAAATAAGCACTGGATAAAATTGTGAAAGTTTCCATTTTGTATATATATTCTGGCACTTGATGCCTGTGTTTTAAAAAGCTCTTTTGCCCATAATGACTGTTTTTTGTTCAATCATCAATTATATTAGAAATGTACCATATGAAAAATGATCCCCATTTGATGTACATACTTCATCTACAAATACACCATGTAATCTGCAGCGTTTCTGTTGCTATGTTCGACCTATATGAATTAACAGTGCAATACAATATAATAGGGAAAATATTGTACCAGTGGATAAAAAAACAAGAAAAAGTCTGGCCTTGTACCAACGTTATGAATTTGAAAGTGTGTTTTTGTACCTTGGTGCATTTTGCCCCTATCAGCGGCAAGTACTGAATTCACAAAATTCAAGATTGCGTCTCGAAATTTGAGATTGGCGCAGTCTTGGACCCACACTTACAAGGCACTCCACAACATCGAATCCCACTACTTAAGCCACCATCTTACCGTCCACGAACCCTTGAGAAACCTTTGATCTGCACACAAGGCCCTCACAAGCACATCACGTATCTGTTGCACCCACATCAGAGGGCCTTCCTCCTATCTCGCCTCCACATCCTTGAACTTCTTCGCTCTCCACCTACACAGCCCTGTCACTGACCACTTTCAGGACAGACCTGGCTCTTTGACCAACATGACTAGCCAGTGTCTGGATACCCTCAGGGGGAAACAACCTTTAGAACGCATCGTTTACAACACATGCGTTTACAACGCAAGTCGTTACAATGATGCGTAGTAACATCTCATGCCATTACAACGCAAGTCGTTACCATGACTTGCAGAAGGTGTTGGATTTGTTGGATTTTCAATCCAACACTTTCCTTACTGTTGCACACACTGGAGTTGGAATAGTAAATTATACTATTCCAAACTCCAGCGCCCCCCCCCCCCACTGCAAGTCGCTGTAACGACTTGCGTTGTAATGCCATGCGATGTAACAACGTGTCGTTGTAACGACTTGCGTTGTAAACGCATGCGTTGTAAAGTCTACTATTCCTCAGGGGTGACTAGTAGCTCTCTATAAGTACTGATTGGCTGACTGATTGACTGTAATGTTTTGTGAATGGCTAATAAGGAGGCGTGGCCTAATGATCAGAGCTGTGTACTTTAGAAATGCATAATCAAGTTGGAGTCCTGGTGTCGGCTCAATACCCTGTGATGTTGGCCAAATCACGTAATCTCCCGTGCCGAAAAAAAAATGAATGTGACCCTGTGTAATGTAATCTAGCGTGCTAATGCCCTCAAGCCAAGCTTGTGTCATATATAACCCTGCAAAAAGAAGGGTAAATTATGTCTATACAAAAGTGTTAAGCAGTGAGCTTGTTTCCCCTTATTCGGCCCTCATTGCCGGGGAAATAGGTTGGTATTTTCGCACCTCCAGATTTACTAAGGAGTGAGGAATAATGTAGCCATACCGAGATGGAATCCATGGGTCCACTAACAAATGAGGAATAACCAGGGGAAATTGGTAATTGCAGGACCAAATTCCCCAGTAATTCTTTATTTTGGAGAAGACTTTCCTCAGGAGATTTTGGATGGCTGAGGAATTCTCTGAGTAAAAGTAAACAGATCTGTGGGGTTTGTGTCCTCTTAAGTCCGAGGAGGTCAGTAACAGAAATTAATAGCTCATCTGAATTAATTGCCCACTGGTAATACAGGCCTCTTTGTTTAACACACTCCACGTGCATTCGGCATCTGCTCACGTTGGCAATTTATCATTGTGATTGCAAACAGTATCATGATCCAGTAAAGTGCTTAATTTGAGCCAGTGTTTGCAGGTGGGCCCCACTGGCACTTAATTTTGGGACCGGCACTTCTTTTAACTCATCAAACTCCTACCCACAACAAGACAGAATAATACATAAAGAAAAAGTAGGAAGAGAGACATGTAAAAAAATGTGACAAACTGACGAGGGGGCAGGAACCTGCAAGAGTGAGATAAATGGGTAAAAAGGGTAGGTACTTGTTACATCCTGCATTGTATTCCTTCCATGTTATTCCTTCCCCTTTAATGGCATGAGACCTGTGTCCTTCATGTTCTAGTTCTCAGAACTTTCCTGGTGATGCATTCTGCATCTTTGAGTCAGTTGCATCTGGACTCTGAAGCTCTATGTATGATGCTGTGCTGCTGAATAAAGCTTCTTAAATTTTAACCTGTTTCCTGCATTCCTACAGTACTGTCTGGGGTGGATTAAGAGGAATAAAGTGGAATCAAAAATACGCAAGCATGGTATTCAGTTCACTGACATTCAGTAGCACTAGCCGTGAGCTTCTACGCTCTTTTCCTTTTAAAAATTAAGCACTGATAAAATATTCCTTTTGATTAGGCATTTCCTAAATCGGCATGCTGCTACTACTTTTTAAATGGCGGAACTTGCATAAAATAGCAGAACATGTACCATGTCGAGATATTTTCGTTCTCCAAGAGAAAAAATGAGGATTTATTCAGGTTAAGCAGTTTGCACATCTATGATGCCTCGAGCCCAACTTAACAAGATAGATGGAAGTGATCTAAAACACCTCGTTGCAACACTCACCTGGTCTCCCAAGAGGCGTCATTATGAACTACTTGCCATGTGTCTGAAGCCTGCTCGTATTTCTCCACTGCGAGGAAGGTCTGGTTGGCCTGGAATGCAAAAATATAAATCGTTTGATGTCTAAATTACAAATGTGGAAACTTATTAGCGTCAAGCCTCGGAAGGCGAGAGGTAGAACTAAATTATGCAAAACAATACT
The DNA here is from genome assembly GCF_964263255.1 of Lissotriton vulgaris. NCBI lineage: Eukaryota > Metazoa > Chordata > Amphibia > Caudata > Salamandridae > Lissotriton > Lissotriton vulgaris. The sequence continues at coordinate 393,761 of NW_028242383.1, forward strand.
GGTCTCCGAACCTTACATGTGTGAATTTATATTTTATTACATCGTGAGGTTTCTGTTATACGCCCCGGGAAAAAGATATAGTTATTCTCATTAAGTCGAACATCGCTGCAGGACCCAATCCTATCTCGCTAGACCTTTCAAATGAAAAAGGACACTGCTGGGCCTCATTTATGAGGCCCCTTTGCAGCACTTTTGCGCCGCTGGAACTTCAGTTTTTTGACGTTTCGGTGGCGCAATGTGCTGCGGCATATTTACAAAGCCACATGAAGCCACTTTACATGGCTATGTAAATATTTGCCCCTTTCACGCAGAACACTGCATATAAGGGACGTTCCAAGGGTGTTGCTCTGGGTGTTTTCACGCAACACCAATGGAATCTGAAGCATTCCCATATTTACGAGGAGTTGTAAACCTGGAAATGTGTCAGATTCTAACGCGACCCCAGGGGTGACATTAGCGAGGCACAACGAGGAGAAATGTTTTCATTTCTCCTTGTTTTTCCTTTTTCTATAGCACACACAGAAATAGGAAATCCCCTGAATAGATTGTGTCCGAGAAGGTGTCCCTTCCTGCACAAAATCAATAAGCCGGCACCCTATCACTATGGTGCAAGTGTACCTGTGTTGGCGCATGGCAGCACATCGAGCGCCAATGCAGGCAAAAGGGCAGGAATGTGCGTATCTTATAGAAACTGCACATTCCTGACTTTTTCTTTTGACGCAGGGCAGCGCAGCAAGATTCCTTGCGGCGCTGCCCTGCGCCAAAACCTCATAAATGAGTCCCTGCTGTTTCTAAGGGCTGTCAGGAAATATGCAGCACGCATGCAAAATACCTCTGACTGAGGGTGTTTCAGGGTGAAGCAGAAACAGCGCTGTTCATAAGTGTTAGCCAGAGAGCCGACATATAGGGTCGCATAGCTTGCACATGGCTCAGAAGTGATTCTGATCGCTTTTAGAGTTAAATTCCTAATTTCAGGCCTTATTGTTGTTGGCATTGTTTAAGCAAACAGCATCTAAGGCATCATTTCTCCAACAAGCATGGGAAGTGTTCTATTGTGGAGCTCCTGGCCCGGGTTCTCCCTCTTCCTGTGGGCGCTCCTCCCCTATGCCTCTCTTGCTCTCTCCCCTCCACAAACCCCCTCTTTTCCCTTTACCGGGTTGATCTCTCCTTCATGCTCTTGATATAGTATCAGACCTGCCAACTCACATGATGGCACTATGTGTGCAATATGGGGGTTTATTTACAAGCCCCTTGCGCCACTTGTACGTCACTTTTTCCCTTACAAAAAGTGACACACCGGCATGTAAACAAACCCCATAATTGGCTTGTAAACAAGCCCCATACTGTCTGTTAACCCCTTGTCTGCTGATGACGGAACCGCTCCGTCATCAGCTGTGGTGGCGCTGTGCTGATGACGGAGCGGTTCCGTCATGGCCCGCTCGGAGCGCCTGCGCGGCGCGAATTCCGCGCCTGCGCTGAACGTTCCATTGAGCGGGGCGGGCCATGACGGAACCGCTCCGTCATAAGCACAGCGCCACCGACGCTGGTGACGGAGCGGTTCCGTCACCAGCATGCCGCCGCCGCGCGGCCGCCCGCCCCCTTAGCACTGCGGCGGAATAGCCGCCGCAGTGAAGGGGTTAACAAGGCTCCCGGGGGCAAGGAAGGCGAGCCAGAAACCCCCACACCAAGTGGGTTTCCAGGTCGTCGTTTGGGGGTTCCAAACAGCCAATGTCAACTAAGGGGTATGGACCTCGGCGGTCGCCTAAGCAAGTTTTTGATTTTTTATGTTTTTTTGGAGGGGGAGGTTGTTGAGGGAGAGAGCAAACGTGTCTCTCAGGTAGTTCTCAGCATGAAGCTCTGCACCCTCCAAGATCATAAAACAAAGACTTATGTTTATAAAGCTGTCTCAAATAGGAAGCTATTTGAAACAACTTTAAAACAGTTTGTCTTTGTTTTATGATTTTGAATTACTTTGTCCATATTGATTAATGCTATTGGATTACAATTAACTCATATGATTTGAATTATAACGCTGCAAAACGTGTAATAAACCTATATTGTTTTGAACTTAAGCCGTCCCTGCCTTCCTTGTGGGGTTCAAGTGTGCTTCACATTAAGGAAAAGCATTGAATTCGATGTCAGCCTCAGTCGGAACTAAATATTCTTTGTAAGACGGCTTTTGAACTAGATTTTGCACTACAATTTGAACTGAGCAAATTACCCTAACATGTTTAACCATTCAGAATTAGTACTTTCATGAGATTTCAGTTTAGTCAGTTTGATTATGCAGTAGTAAAAGGGCACTGGCACAAGAGGAACACAAATTGTGTCCATCCTTGCCAACCATTTCTTTAAGTTACTTCATGCCTAAAAACATTATGCCCATCTACGTGGAGCTACTAATGACATTTGCTCTTTAAATTCTATACTGCATATATATACTTCATGTGCTCATTGACCTCGTAAAAAGTTTACTAATATAACAGTGATTAACAATTTTTTATCTTTTGGAGAAGTGGTTTCAAATGTAGCTTATTACCATTAAAATATATTGTAGTATATTTTGTTTAAAGTTTTGTTTTTATATTTTAACATTTTTAACAATTGTTAAGAAGTAAATTGAATAAAATGTTTTGAGTAAATATTGTATTTGTTTCTATTATTATTTTAGACATAATATTTAACAGTTGAGTAAATACGTTTTTGACAGAGCTAATTGAAACTTTCTGAATTACTTAGGTGAATTTGCACTCCCAGATTCAAGCTATTTGTCCACCAAATTGAGCTAAAGTACAGAAATGGCTTTGTGAATGGTGCCCCCAGTGTTTGTTTTAAAATATAGTTTTAGTGACGTTTCTAAATGTAAATCTATACTAAAGTGATGGGAAAGGTGCACAGCTCGCAATGAGACTTACCATAAAGGTAACCGAATTTCTTGGGTTTGCACTCACAAATGTTACTTCAGCAACTTCCCCCTAAGAACATAGGATACATTTAATAAGTTTAGATCAATTTTCATACTGTATTGGCATTTTGATTAGGTTAGGAAATAATTTAAAGATAATATTGAACAGATCAATATACATTACACCATACCTTAAAGACAATATAGAAAATAGAATTATAGTGAATAGGTCTTTGATCAGTAAATATGATCCAAATAATAGAAAGTGCAAAAGAAAACTACCAGTATGAAAAAGAAGATATGGTTTGATTACCACACATACCTGTTTTTAAAAAAGATTAAGAAGGCAAAGCAGCATCATAATAAAATTCATGGTGCTACAGCTGGTTACCCCTAGAGCCTACTTCAGCTAAAACATTTTGCCACAAGATAAGAGCATGCAGGCTTTTGGCTAACTAATCAAAAATTAAGCAGTCAAAACCCAAGAGCTTTCCAAAAATCTGTAGTTTCAGATGTGTCAATGCTTTTGTAGAATTCGCTGGGCACTGTCCGCCAGGTGACTATTGTGGAAATTCATCGACCAGATATAGAATCTCTAATTATCAGAAAGAATGCGATGTTTTTTGATTTTCCTAAAATATTGCTCCCTGATAATTACCCTATGGTTGGAGGTAGAACTATTACTAAATCTCACTCTTATGACTCACTTCGTAAGTGGGCTACATGTTTCTCCTGTGCTTAATTTCTAAAGAAAAGAAGTGTCAGGGCTCTTGCCAGCAGGCCACTGCAGCTTGCACCTTGCACCACCCATTGTCCCCAAAAGCGCTGCCAGTGACATTACCATCACCTCTTACCATCACACTCATACAAGTGTGACAGTTTAGAGTTTAAATATACGTTAAAAATGACTAAGGCATGCCACCCAAGCTATTCTTATAGCTTTGGGTGACAGTTTTTTATTTTTTTATTTCAATGGATATTTAATTTGTAAACAACTGTTGTTGTGCTCCTCACAAAATAAGATGAACAGCACCGTCATAAGACCTGGTGTTGGCAATAAAGTGCAGGTATCTAGCACCAGAAACCACAGGCTCAAATTAAGCACTGTTTTCCTTAATACAGAAGCATTTTTTGGTAGTATGTGAAGCAAAAGATAAAATATGAAATTAAACTTAAAAACGTATTTTAAGCGCTACTATGGGTGTATAAGAGGATATGATTAGAGGGAGCTACACTAAACTAGCAAAACTGGAATGAAACTGGCCTCCCTGCGATAAAGCAATTCATAAACGCTACAGATTCAATATCTTTTTCACCATTCCAATCCTGGTTCAATCTACAAGAATTGGATTTTTAATGTTTCTGTTCTTCAAATTTACATCAAAAATTTAGGGAACATCATATAGATGCAAAACGGTTTTCATTTTGCAAGGAAAGCATATATTGGAGGCCGTGTAGCCTCAAGAGAACACAAGTTAATACAATTCGAAAGTGGTAATTACCACATGAAGGTGATAATTAAAAAATGAAAACAAGAAATCTTGTCAGACTGTCTGATCAAGAGCAATCATAAAATGGATAGTAAACTTTTTGTGTATGTGTACTATTTTTGTGATATTCACGAACTAAAAGTTTAATTTTACTAATAGGCATTTTACAACTATGGAGACTCTGCACAGCCTCCCTTTTTATGTGTGGCGTTCTCTGCTTCAATTCCGGAGTCTCCACAGTTGTAAAATTATTATCAATCAGTAAAATTAAACACGTAGTTTGTGAATAACAAAAAAAAATAGTACATTTACTCAAAAGTGTAAGTTTGCCTTTGTGAAGCAGGCCCTAGGCTTCTAATTCTACACTGAACAGCTTGAACAAAAACAATAATTAACAAAAAAGGTTTTCTCCAGTCAACTTTATGTTGGTATTGTCAATCTAAACGAAGTGGCCTAGCTCACGGGTGCTATAAATGTAAACCAATTGACCCCATTTGAACAAAATGGTGAAATAAATGAGTTAAGTCACTTCTAGAGACTTTCAAAGCAACTCCGGGATAGCCTGTCTATCCACCTCTAATATCGCACTTATATCATACTTCAGTAAAGAAAACACATTATTGCTAGATGTAACGATTCCATTATCTATGAAAATATTTAGGTATAAATGGAAGCAGGTGGGTATGATACACCCATACTGAAAGAATGGCCAAGGGTAATAAGGATTTATTAGAACATTGGTATGTTGAGAACTCCATTGAAGACACTTGAGTATCACAGGTCCAATAATGGTGAGTTTCTGCTTCAGAACTCCAATGTTTGTCTTTTTGTTTCTCCCTTTTTAATTTAGAACATTCTGCTCTGAGTTGGTTGAATTTTCTAATAGACCTTCTGCCTTGGTTTATGCCTGTTTCTAAAGGCCTTTTCTCTTATTTTCTTTGTTAAGGCGGGTCTATAGCCATTGTATCTATTTTCTTTGAAGAAACTGGTCCATTTATCCCACTGCCTTTGCAATGAGGGTTTTGCGTAGCCCTCTCCTTTCTTCCTGCCTAAGTGCTCTGCTCTCAGCCTCTGCCCACCACAGCACTTCTTTGTCATACATTGCTAGTCCTTTCCATCTTATTGTAATATCTCTTTTTCCTACGTTAGTGCTAGGTCAGAAATTTTTGTGACAACGTTGTGTTCCTTGGAGCATCTTTGTAATTCAAGCACACAGCTCTCAATGGTCCCTACCAGGCGCTGTTCGTCCATTGGGGCGTGGGGCGTAGCCCCCCCTGCCCGACGCCGCCCGCAGCTCCCTCATGACAATCATGTCAATGAATCAACATGACGTCAGACCGCCGGGCGGGCGTCATGTTGATTCATTGAGATCGTACAGGCGGCAACACAAGTACGCATGCGTGGGGACGGAGGGTGACATTTTTACCCTTGCCCACGCATGCGCACTTGTGTTTTTGCGGCGTTGCGCATGCGTATCAGAAGCCCTAATGGGCGTGCTGCGGGCGAGAGGGTGCCTGTGCCCCTGTCGCCAGGATTGGCCAGGGGCGCTGTGAGCCTGTGACGTGTGGGGAGCAGAGCCCAGAGGTGGCGCGGACCGGGACCGGCAGCAAGGTAAGAGTGTGTGTTTTTAGTGCATTACTCCAGTCGTCTCGTCTCTTTGTCTACCACGTCCTATATTTGTTACCCTCTCAGTTCAACACATCTCCCTTATTTCTTAGCTTTTTTCTCACTCGTCTTTATTATTCTGTTTTTAAAGCTCCGTGCCGCTCTTCCCCTCTGCCACCTGTCTCCCCCCGCCCCGTTACTGCTCCACGCCGCTCTGAACCTGCTTGCTACTCTCTCTCTGACTATGCCTCAGCTTCTTCCTGACACTCTTTCCGTCTCAATCTCTCTTTTTCTTTAAAATTTCAAAATGTTAACAAACTGTAGAGGCGGAATAGCATGATATATGCATTTATTATTGAATGCATGTTGGTGTATGTTTGTATGTGAATTTGTATAGTACATACCTAGGGCTTACAGGATGGCAAATACATGGGCGGTAGAAGGTTCCCAGCATAAAAAGGTAGGGGTGATGTAATAGGTAAACTGGCACATCCTTCAACATCGATCCTAAAGGCTTGTTAGAGTCCATCATTTATTTTTATATGGTCATAAAAATACATGAATGATGGATGGATGCAGGGTGGGTGCATTAATGATTGTTCGGTGGATGGGTGCATGGATGGATGCATGCATGATCGGTGGATGGATGCATGAATGATGGATGCAGGATGGATGGGTGGGTGGATGGGTGGATGCATGAATGAATGATGTATGGATGCAGGATGGGTGGATGGATGGGTGGATGCATGAATGATGTATGGATGGATGCATGGATGCATGCATGATGGGTGGATGCATGATGGGTGGATGGATGGATGGATGCATGAATGATGTATGGATGGATGCATGGATGCATGCATGATGGGTGGATGCGTGATGGATGGATGGGTGGATGGATGAATGGGTGGGTGCATGAATGAATGATGTATGGATGCAGGATGGGTGGGTGGATGGATGGGTGGATCCATGAATGATGTATGGATGGATGCATGCATGATGGGTGGATGCATGATGGATGGATGGGTGGATGCATGAATGAATGATGTATGGATGCAGGGTGGGTGGGTGGATGGATGGGTGGATGCATGAATGATGTATGGATGGATGCAAGGTGGTTTGGGCTCGCTCGCTGCGCTCGATCGCTGCGGTGCAATATGCAAATTAGTTTACGGCCCACCACTTTCAAATGTCACCAGCCGCCCCTGGTCCCTACATCTGTTGTACAATGGCCTGACCCATTTTATCTATAACTGCAGTCTAATAAGTATGCAGGGCAGTGCAGTCCCATATCATGTGCTAGAAATGTGTGTCTTCCTGCTAACATCTAGGGCAGGTTTATTGGGCTTCCGGGAATATGCGTCCTAGTGTGTGAGCGATAAGGTATGTCTTATGGGGGAAATTAAATAGAATGTATCAGAATCTGACATTTCTAGACACTTTCTGAGGGCATTTAAGTGCTTGTTGTCCTTATTGTTAAATCCATGCCCCACCATATTTCCCATTTCTCACAGAGTGTTTGTAGTGAAACCCCTTGTGTGTTCCCAATAGATATGCAGAGTCAGGTCAACATTCTGTGATCATATTCTATGGTGGGCAATGTTTGCAATAATGCATGTGCTAGGGATTCATTTGCAGTTATATTCCACAGTCGGCCAAGAGGGTGTGGTATTCTGCCATATAAAAGAAAATGCCCCCCCTCCCCGGGAGGTTCCAGTCCTTGGTCAATGATTGAAACTCTATGAGGATAACATATTCGAAGACATGCCATACTGTTTCTAGTTCCACTGCATCCCATCCCTTAGGGTCCCAGCAAGTTAAGTATACCCCAACAGGGAGACCCTCAGAGGAATTGCTGGTGGGTGGAGTAGCATCGGTTTCATCGAGGCAATACCTTTTCACAGGCATTCCACTGCCATTATTACAAGTAGTGGTCGAATTTTCTGGGGTTTCTTAGGTGTGAGCAACAATGCTTGGATTGTCTCCTCCCACATTTGTCTAGTGGTGAAGGCTGTTTCGATTGTGAGCCAGTTGGCCAGCCAGCATGCTACCAATTGCAGTTGAGTAGCGAAGAAGTATCCTCTAAAGCACTTCCACAGTTCCCCTTTCTGTTGGCAGAACTAATTTGGTCTGAGCCACTTTGTGCCAGCCACACACCAGATCAAAGTTTTTAGCAGGGAAATATAGTTTGCAAATGAAGTTGTGTGGCATGGCAAACAGGATATTGGCAAACTAGTACACAAGGCATGGCAGCATGACCATTTTGGCTATTGCTATGCGCCTGCCACCTGCAGTGGGATGGTGGCCCAGAAAGTAATTGGTGATTGCAAGGAATGCACTGTCCTACTAATGTTGCTCTGTAGTACATCTTGCTCCTTATGGTGGATATGAATGCCAAAGTAACTGAAGGGACTGGGCTTCCAACCGAGCACCGGGTCTCCCGGAGTATTCGTGCATGGTGATTGTGAGTGACGCAGGGGGAACACACATCATTTGCTGTAGGTAACTCTTAGGCTAGAGATAGTGCTGAAGTCTGCTATTATATTGGATGGAGGCATTGAATCCATTGATATGTCTCTCAAATATAATAGCATGTCATCTGTGTAGAGAGATACTGCATGTGTCGCATCAGATAAAGAAATTCTCCCGATCTGGCTGCTGCATCTCACACTACATGCCAGCCAGAGAAAAATGGTATGGGAAACAGTGGATATCCTTGTCTTGTCCCTCGGGCTATTTCATAGGTATCTGAGATATGCGGCCCATCTTAACTCTGGCTGTGAGAGCCATTGAAAGCCATAGGATCCAAGAGAGTATGTGCTCGTCCAAATGAAAGTGCTGCAAACACTTTGCACATGAATCCTCATTTGATAGTGTATCACCGCCTTGAAGAATTGGCCACAAGTTAGTGGCTACCTCCTGTATTCAACAGAATTTGTGTAAATAAGGGAGGTGTTTTGGCATTGGATGAACCAATTTCATAGAGGGCATAAAATTCAACTAGTCGGCCATCTGTTTCAGGCAAAGAGAGGATTGCATGTCAAACCTCTTGTTCCGATATGGGACCTCTCAGTCCTGGTTTGTGTGGAATTTGAGGTGGACTTAGGTCTCTAAAAATGTCCACACTAAGTATCTTGTGGTGAGTTACGGTATCTAGGTATACATCTTCATAATTCTCTCTGAAGGCAGTGTTTAAAGATTCTTGCATGCTTGTGAGGTCATTTTGGGGGATACAGATGCTCAGAATGGGAATATTGCCAAGTGGGGGTTTTATTATCCACGCCAATAAACAGCCCGCCCTGTCTCCCTTTACATGTGTAGTCTCCGTATGTTGTGCGCTGGTAATTTGTTGGAGATGTTCCCGTAGTTCAGCATATGCTTCCCGTTTCTTATTGAGGTTGAGTTAAATAAGGAGTCAGCTGCCTCTGCCTTTTCTAGTCTTCTTAGTTGGCTTTCTGAGAGCTTTAAGTCTGTCCCTAGCCCTTTCGTGGTTTTAATACTTGCTCCCCACAATGTGACTTTGAAGTCCTCCCATTCATTTGCATAGGAGGAGACCGTACCCTCATTCTCCCAGAAGTAGTTCTGGATCATTTATTTTAATTCCTCACTAATTACTAGATCTTCCAGCCAGGACACCTATAATTTCCAGGTAAGGGTTGGTGTTGGAATTCTGCCCCCCTTCATCACTATTTCCAGTGCATTGTGGTCTGATATGGTCTTGCTTAAGTATAAAGTATGGTGCATTGCAGGACTAAGTCCTGTGGAACATATTATGTGATCCATTCGGACATGCAATTTATATGGGACCAAATACAGAGACGATTCTCTGTGTCCCCCATTCAGTCTGCACCGTGCATCCATGAGTTGCCACTGATTCAGCTGGCTAGTGCTCATACCCAGGGAGGGTATGAGCAGTCTATATTAACATCCAATACACAGTTAAAGTACCCACGGGGTATTCACCCTTTCTGCCAGGTTCCCTGGCATTTTGTCCAGAAAACTGGCTAGTTCAACATTGAGGAAATAGACTTTGCCTACCACTATTAGACTTACCTCTAACTGCCCTTTAAGTAATACATATCTTCCTTTGGATCTATTTGGGCTAAGTCTAGGGCAAAAGGCAATCCCGCTCTTAGCCAAACTGCAGTGGCTCTCACATATGCACAGTATGCAGTGTAATACAATGTACCCTCTATATCCAGTTTAGCTTCCCACCCTCAACTACTGTTAGGTGTGTTTCTTGCAACAACGCTATTTGTTTACCCCTTCGTTTCAATGGGGACTGGATTTTATATTGTCTACTCATTGCATTCATACCACGTATATTCCATGTCTTAATAATCAGGTTATCATGTTGATCCATTACTGAACAACCTTGAACACACAGGCACATCCTTGAGAACATGGGAATTGGGTATTCAGGTTGACCACCGACCAACTTATCAATATTTCAGAGGCATCCCATCCTTCTTCCCACCACCGGGCCGGTTGCAAAGTTGCTAACGACCATGTTAACATAAACTCATTTCAAACAAACATAACTAAGCTAAATCAAACATTAGACGTTTACTGATAAGGGTACATTGGTACCATAGTCTGCTTGCATGTACGTTCAGTCCTATTGGCCTCTATAGATTATCAGCATTTCCCTGTGGTAGGGATCCCAAAATTCAGCCAGAGTTAATTGTAGGACTCAGTTTAGATGTCACTTACTGTGGCAGTATGATCATATGGCCGTTCATTTGGTTATGGTGGAGCACATGCCATGCTTCCAGCTTGTGTCAGCATTGTGCATGGCAGACCGTGTGGTGCCTCTAGAGTGATCTCAGCATTGCACATTCGCCCTTATGTCTGCTTGCTGTGGACTCAACTCAGGCATCTTCCCCCAGCAGGCGGGGCCAATGCAAATGACTGACTCTGGTAGGTTAGTGGGAAAATCGCTATGGCGGCCCTAAATGTGGCCATGGTTAATCAAGCTCACAGGTTCTGATCAATGCAATTATCCCATAATACTTCAAAGTAAATTGTCTGCTGTCTGAGGCGTGGCCAGTGGCCTAGGGTATGCCTAGATGTGGGTCCCTTGCTACCGATGCCACTGGATTCAAGTTAGCCTGGCTGATGAGGGGTAATACCCCAAAACCGGTCCCAGGATGCTTGTTTCAGGTCTAGAGAGGACCTGGCCTGTTAGTTCGGGCTGGACTGTTCCAATGAGGAACAAGGTGAAGACTGATTTGCATATAGGTGGATCCAAACTGGGGTGCCATGGTGAGCAAAAGAATGAAGGATCAAACCCAGATCTGTGACTGGGGGTCAGTGGTTGAAAAGTTTCAGCACTCCGTCCATCATCTTGTGTGTTTGGATGAGGCGTGACCAGTGGTCAGTCATCAAAGCCCCGCAATGGTGATGGTACTTCCTGTGTCGTCCTCTTTGTCTTTATCTCATGGGTGCACCACTGTAGTTCAGGTTGAACTTGATATGTTGATAGCTGATTGGTGCTCCTCCTGTGTTTGTTCAGGCTAGGACATCACTGAGTGCACTGTGATGAGCAAGGACCGTCCCATTGTTGCTCCTCCGATGATGCAAGCGACAGGGACTAGGATACCCCAGCGAGCTGAGGGCTTGCCGCCGCCTGGTGTTTTTTCTGCCATGTGTTGTTCTATCCAAAGCCAGACATTTTCTTGTGTCATGAAGAAGTGGGCACCCTGATCAGCCACTATTTTCAGGTGAGCTGGCAACATCATGGCGTATTTCAGTCACATGTCACACAGCCACTTTTTCACAGCTGTGAATGAGGCACAGTGCTGTTGTACTATGAGAGTGAAGTAAAGGAATATTAATACAGCAGCGTTCTCCAACTTGGTACTATACTAGTTCTTTGCAGTATAGTGTCTCTGTCACACTAGTTTAGGATATTGGCAATTATCAGGTGCAGAGGGGTCTAGAGCAGCAGCCTCTTCGCTGGGACACAGAGTGAATATTCTACTATGAAATGGTTGATAAGCCCTGCAGGGCAACCTCTCTCTGTAAGACAACTCAATGAATTATGTTGCATTATTGCCCACGAGTTGTTCCAGCAGACCTACCGTATGTAGACTATTACACCATGAGCAGCCCTCTGCGTCTTCTATGTGCTCTTCCAGGATGCAGACTCTGTCTTGCAGCTCTTTCAATTGTTCTGCAGTGTCTGTTGTGTAGGGGAGTTGGGTCTCCAGGGTGGACTAATTTTGTTCAACATGTTCACTGAGCTTAGGCTGATCTTCTCTGAGAAGGTTAAGATCTATGACTACAGTGTCAATCTTAGCTTCTAGAGCCATCCCAGTATTTCCTAACACTAGAAGTATGTGGTCCAGTTTATCAGTCATAGCGGATTGGTGACGTTACAACGCAGGCTATTACAACGCCTGCTGTTACAACGCGGTTTTTACATCGCATACCATTACAACGCATCGTGCTTTTAAGCGCTGGATAGTGAATTATTTAATTTACTATTCCAACTCCAGTCCCAGTGGATAGTAGGGAAGGTGTTGGATAGTAAATTAAATATATTCCCTATCCTAGAGCGCCCCCCAGCGCAATGCGTTGTAATGGTTTGCGTTGTAATGGTTGCGTTGTAATGGTAGTGCGTTGTAATGAATGCGTTGTAAGTGATGTTTCCCGTCATAGCATCTGACACGCCCAAATGAGTCCCCTCATCATGAGGGGAGCAGAACAGGGCCTCTGCCGATTTCTCCTTGAGTGACAAGCCACCTCCAGGGGTCATTGATTTGGCACCTTGAAGTCTGCCCAGTTGCCAATGTGCGAAGTGGCCATACTCCAGGATTGCAGTCTTTCAATCTGGCTATCTGTAGCCTTTCAGGCCGCCCAGGAGCCACGGGTGAAGGAGAGAAAGGGGTTGTGGTACCCGCCTGAGTCAGCACGAGAAGCCAGCAATTCACTTCTCATTTATGATTGTGTCATTTGGGCATTTGAAGGCAGTCCGGCCCACCACCTACGCCGGATCCATATTCACTGTGAGGAGACGGAACACAAGAGCACATCTCTGTCATTGCTCAATCTAGCGCTCTTGTTAATGGTCCATCCGGATCTAACCACTCTAGCCTATTGCATATGGTTTTCAGACATCTCCGCAGAATTCTTCAGCAGTTCGAGTGACAAGGTTGCATCTGGCTGGTCAGCGCAGGCCTGTCCGGGGTTCATTGCTGCAACTAACATTAGGTCAGCCCACAGTCAGTCAGTTCACAGCCCAAAGCAGGGCATTTGTACTGCCATCTGGTTTGTAGTGGGCTCCTAATAGAGAGGGCTCCTAATGGCGATGTTGGCGGATAGTACGTGTCCGCCATCTTTGTTAGTTGGTTCCACCTCCTAAAGAAATGTTTTCCTCATTACAGGCTTTTGCCTGCGACTCAGGCCAATAACTCCAGTTCAGGACCTTTAACAGCTGGTTTAGCCCTCAGCAGCTGACTATAATGCTATAGTAAATAACAATAGACCATTACAGGTTTCATTCTATAAACATTAGCAATTATTCAAACTTCCATGAAGTTCTATCTCGGAGATATCACATGAGAAATATAACTGTAATACAACAACCCCCACTGAAATATAAAGTGGCAGGGAAACTGATGCTTTTACAATGTAGCTGTGTATATTGGTTAGAGAAAACACTAACTCCAGAATTCATTGTATCAAGAAACTGGTATCCATGTTAGCAATTTCATTTATAATTCATTGTATTTTTTAAGTACTATGTTTAGTGAATTATAAGGTGTCATGTTATGCTGGATTAGCGTGTTCTATGGGTAATTTGTCCTGAATTATCTTCTGATAACACTCTCGGAGCCGCGTACTTTAACACTGTTTTAACACATTTTCTTCAACATAATGTTTTTAATTTAAAATAATACATGATATATAACACCCAAATTCACCCATTTTCCTTATGACTACTGAAATGCAGATCTATAATACTTGCACACTCAATTTCTACTTCACCTACTCAGTACTCTAAATGATGTGAAATGTAGACATGATAATTGGCATGTTTTCTCTGTCACCTGAAACATGTTGTCCACCTAAAACATGTCACACTTCCTGAAGCAGAACTTTCCTCACTTTAGGCTTCCGTTGTTGAGAAACATGATAGTAGGGAGGTAACTTACCAGACTATATTGGGCCTGTACATCCTGTAGCACATAACCAAACGTCTGGTTTTCTGATGCTTTGTCAACTGGGTTTGCAGGCACTAAGCTGATCAGACCAGTAATATATGGTGGTTCTGGGCCTTTAGGTACTTCATGTACTGCGTTCTGGAATATAAAATAATATATGAATTCGTTTTCACTGTCTGGACATCTTACAGTGCACTTTAGATGGAAGACGCAACAGGGTAAGTTCATCTGTGTTAAGAATGTTGGCCATGACATTCTGTGCAATTACAACACAAACATTGGACACTGGAGTCCTCATTTAGACATGGGTGGTGGCATTGCCTGTGCATAGACCTAATTCCCACCATAGCAGGAGAATGGTAAGTGGCAGGGCACATCAACATAGTGGTGTAATGTCAACCATGCTGATGTCACTGTTCAGTCTCGTGTCCCTGCAAGCTGCCAGGTTGAGCCCAAATCTGGTGGAAATTCCCAAAGCCCGAGGGCATCCCACAAAAACTACCAGGTCCACACAGGGGTCCAAAACAACTGGGTAAATCTTAGGATTACCTTTCACAAAAAGTGTGCTGTCTGCCCCCTCCCTAGAAAAGGAGCGTGCCGTGTATTCCGTCTTCTCTACCACACATATAGGTCTTTAAAAAAGGGTAGGAAACACTCTCCTGAACGCTCTGAAAATGAATCAGGATGACAATCTCATTACCTGCTTTGTTTTTTAAGACTTACTCAATTTCTAATAAGGTTGGATCAAGATGTCTGAATGTATTCCGGATGATGCCATTTTATGTGTCTGTGATTTGTTAGTTATGTATTATTGTTAATTGCCTTTTGTTTGTACATTTTGTCTCTAGCTCCATTGTAATTACACTGAAGATTTGAAAGAATGTGTTTGGGAGGCCATTAATGGCTGGTACATTTTAATGGTGTAATTATTCAACATTAAGAATTAGTTTATTTATGTTGATACAATTGTTTTTAACTACTTTTTATTACTTTTTACTTGTTCATGTTTTTAAACTTATGTTCTTAAAATTTTTTTAACAGAAATAAACTATTTTAGATGACTGAAAAGACAATGAAGACATATATCAATGATTAAAAACAACATTTACATTCCTCCATTATATTGGATTATGTGGAAAGCATATATTTATTTTTGGTTTTACTGTTGCAAAGAACTAGGAGTGCATCCTCGTGTGGATATTTCCTTTTGGATTGTATGTGGATCATTTCTATGCATATGTATTTTATAAATCTCTCAACCAGTGTGTGTGCAATTCGAAATGGTTAGAAGAAATACTTTGTGACCATTTTTGGTGTTGTATACCATGGGATGATTAGTGTATTTTAAGGGCATATAGTACTCATTCTCAAAGTCTAAGCTGTGACAATTTGACAGCTTACTGTTGTGACTTAATTCTCCCTAGTGCATCCTCTTCTTAGTTGCTCAGCCAGTATGAATGTGATGTCTGCGTGGAATGTTGGAATGCCTGATGACAGTGTGATTGGAATGTGAGTGTGCTTGTTGGTATGTGAGGAATGACAGTTGAAGAGTGTAGGCTGAGCAACAACCATCTAGCTCCTGGTGGGACTTCTACTATATCTTATTTGATTCCCTTTTGGACATCTAATGAACTTAACAAGACTTACAACTTATATCTACTGGAGCAACTAATAAACCTTTTCATGGTAATACTTCATGGTTACCTCTGGTCATCCTTGAAATCTACTTATAACACTTACCATTTACTTAGATAGGAGCATCAAGTGGTGCATTTAATGCTCTCGCCGACAGCTACATGCACTGCTTCATGTCTCATTCAGGATGTGCTACTCTCTGGTATCTAGCCAGCCCTGTCCCTTTATGAGGCAGGTTTCACAGTGCAGGCACATTATGAATGTAAATCCTGAGAAGGAGGTTGGCTATCCCACGGAGGCCTTCTTCCCAGCATTCACTACAGTTCACAAGAAGGTGCCTCTTTATTATTTTTGAGTTGTAAAACCCTTTGCATTGTGAGGGCATTGGGCATTGCTTGCACTGCCAGTGGCATAGCTAGGGGTTGAGAGGTGAGACGGCAGACCACGAAGATGGAAATTAAATTTAAAAACAGAAACCACTTACCCTGCTCTCGCCGAAATTGCTCACCTCACCCGCCACCCCCAAAGAGTGCCGTCTGCGGCGGCTCGCCCCCCTCCACCACCAGCTCCTCCAATGCAAGTAGTGAGGCTGGTCAGAACACAATCTAAACACTGCTTTCAGCACCAAGTCTTCTACTGTATCCTGATGTTGCACCTCCTGAGAATAAGATCCGAGTTGTTCATCTTAGTCATCAAATGTGCGTGGCAGTCTATTGGCACGTGGAGGGTGTGACTGAGTTTACAAAATATGAGGTTAACACTTGACATTGGTGTTTTGTTTTTTCGAAGCTGCTGCTAGGAAGTTCAGAATTAAACAAATGCATCAATGGGGAAGTTTTTGAATGAATATGTCTGTTGCTTGGGGAGGAGGGTTAACAGTGAAATAAATCAAACATGATGCATTATTGACTGACTCTAAGAACGCGAATTTTCATAAACCACGTAAGTACTAAAAATTGTGGGGGCAAATCACCAAATGGCAACGATAATTATCGCTGGCCACGTGTAGTGTGTGGAATCCTAACTCGTCTATCGCCGGATTCTATCGCCCGGTTAGCGCACTATCAGCAACGCACATCGCCGAGGAGATAGAAATCCAGGCAATAGCGGCGATAAGTGTCACCATCTCAGGAATACCTGCGATAAAAAAAACTGAGTTAGATAAAAACATTGCGGATAGGGAGAAGTGGACTCAGCATAATAATCCACCTCCCATTCTAAACATGGCCAAGTCAGAAAATTGGCAGGCCTAAAAAACCTGTGAAATAGCCGGTTAGCACTAGTTTTAATATCGCTAGGCCGGTTAGCGATTCCCTTGCTGATAGGGAGAACCTCTGTTAGCGATTAATTTCACTGTATTTCACACGGGAACGCCTACCCGCATCTCATTAGCGATGCGAGGTGAGGTGAAAAGATAATGGGTGCTACAGCATGGATTCACGCATTAGCATGTCCATTCTGATAGGGCGTTAAAATTATTGTTGCTTTTCGCCCAGAAACGGAGGCAAAAGCGGCAATTATTTTAACGCTGGCCCTTGATGATATGCCCCGTGATTCGTTGTTATACCCAATAAAAGAAAATTAAAGCGTTAACATTATTGCACATTTACCTGCATTTTGAATGGACTGCCATTTTGGTATTTTATGTTGAACATTGCACATTTAAGCCTCACTGTCCTAGAACACATAGCTACCTTCTGAAGCTGACACAACAACACAAGAAATGCAGGAATGGCCTTTTGTGGACTGCAACAAGTATTCAAAGTCTTCTCTTATTGTTCCTACAAGAAGAGTCTGACATCAGCTCACTAGTGCCCATCTGAAGTAACGTTTCATCATGAGTTATTTACTCCATTTGTTTGCATTGAGGAAAAGTGTTTAAATCTAGCAACGAAATATACAGATATTTCGGCTTTACATGCTCCAGCTGACCAGTAGGCGAAGCTCTGATCTGTTGAAATGTCATTGACTTTATTTTTTATTCTTGCTGACTTCTATGAGCTAGCTCAAGTCTTTTCTTTTAGACAACTTGGTACATTGTGTGCTGTTAAACCTTTTCATTCAATGGGGAAAAGGAACGCTCTTGATCGTACTCCACGTTGATCCCTGATGCCAGAGGTAAAGGAGAGATTTCTCGATAAGAACCAGGGTGGAGCGTGGGCCGGCGTTGGACCTGGCAATTCGAGAGGACACTGTAATCAGACCTGAGGCAAACCTAGAAACGTTCCCAAGAACCAAACAAGAGTTGATCTCCGCTCCACTGGAAAGCTGAATCATAGTTGCCAGAGCAAAATGGGAAATCCTTAGTCAGGTCAAAATAGTTTCATAGACTAACCCAAATCACAAGAAATAACTGAAGAAGGATCAATAAACATTGGCTGAGTCAAACTTCCAAGATTGGTCCAAAACAAATACAGGGGTCAGTAGAAGGAAGCATGAGAAGGAGAGTGAGGGATCAGGTGAAGGGGGCAAAAACAAGGCATGGGAACAGAATTACAGGTGCGAGCTGAAACGACAAGCGAGGGGGTGAACTCGACCTATGTTGCTAGAGACAGTCTTATGCATCTACCAACCCCTTTATAGATCTCTACCCTCTGTGACTTGAAAATTAAATACCAGCACGATTTAGATCCTACCCTATAAACTGTTGTCTTTCATGACTTCTGTCTCGCTTGCCCGTTTTCCATCTCATCTATGTGTTATGTTCATTACTCTCTTGTGCAGAGTCATGCCCCAATCCTGACATCTATTTAGCCTGTCATTTTGGAATTGATTAAGTATGGGGTTTTAGGGCTGATTGATTGTAGGAGCAGTATGCCCATTTTTCCTATAAAGAAGGCAGAAAAGTCAAATGATTCATGCAGGATTTGAGTGTGATTAATAATATGGTTCTCCATAGTTTCCCCATGGTCACCAACCCCTCCACCTTCTTTTCCTTCCTACGAGCCAGTGGTTTACAGTGATTGACCAGTGCTCTGCCTTCTTTTCTATACCCATTCATGAACAGAATCAGTTCCTTTTCGTTATTCAGTGATCCCAACTTTACTGGTGGTGACTCCGTCAAGGCTTTACAGAGTTTCTGTAAATCTTTGCCCAAGCTTTATAGAAGGATTTGGAAACTTTGCTCTCTCCTGGGAGCTCTAGTGCAGTTTTTTGATGATTTATTGTTGGCCTCTTTCACTTAGATGACTGCAAATGAGACTGTGTCTACCTCTTTACTGAATTGACTAAGAATAGACATAAGGTTTCAAAAGATGAAATGCAATTTTGCCTCTCCCAGGCAGATTATCTGGGTTCTGACATCTCCACGCGAAAGGGACATTAAAATGGATTAAAGTTGACCTGGGCGGAGTTCGTGGAGTTTCACGCCACAGAAATCCATGGATTTACCGAGTATTGCCGGCCACCCCTATTGCAAACACTGCCTTGTACCTCACCCGCCTCCTTCAGTTCTCAGGGGTCTCTGGCACCGACCTAAGCAGCAGACACATATCTGGTGGATCATGTGTGTGCACATGCTGCCTTATACCTCACCCGCCTGCCCTCCAGGAATCTGTGCGACACCGTCCTGTGCAGCAGACACACGTGTGGTACATGATATGGGCACACACTGCCTTGTACCTTAGCCGCCGGCCATCTGGGGGTCTGTCTGTGTGACACAACCTGTGGTAGATGATGTGTGCACATGTGTGCACATTGTAGATCCCCGCCTGCCCTCTGGGGGTCAATGTGACACCGACCTGCGCAGCAAACACATGCGGAACATGATGTGTGCACATTCTGCTTGTAGAGCAGTCACCTTTTTCAGGGAGCTTTATCTCTGTGTGGGTTACTAAGCAGGTGGCATCTGGGAGCCAGAGAGAGGCCTCTTGCAGGCTGGGCTCGCCACTGGCACCTGCTAAGTGGAGTCAGCCCCATGCCTACTCACCTATCGTTTATAGCATACTCTGTACCGAGCAGTCCCTGCTTCTAGGCTCTAGTTGTGTGTGGTTTGCATTTGGTTAACATCTGTATGCGGTTTGTGTTTTTGACCAGGGCCGATGGTCTGCCCTCCGGAAGCCTGCGTCCAGTGTTTTGTGGTATTGCAGTATGTTGCATGGTTCTGTGCTGTGTTAAGTGGTACTGAAGAGTGCTGTGTGGTACTTACGTGTGTTATATGTGAACTAATGAGTGCAAGGGTGTGAATTAAATATTGGAAACATTAGCACACAATCCAATACACGGATTAATGACTACATGAATGCATGTATCACTGAATGATTCATTCACTAACTGCATTATTGATAGAGGGGGTGAAAGTATTGTTGGAAATGTCTATAAAAGCCTAAGTTGCCAGAATAAATGCATGATTTATTATATTACTGTTAGTATACATCGTTATAAAGCAATAATGGACTAGTGAGTACAACCGTAACAATATTGAAGCCTAGGTAATAATGGCAGGATAACATCTTTCACAAGTGCATTAATGCCTTTGGTAAAGAAAACATAAATCTGTTAACACCTTAGCTGCTATGGAATGTCCAGCTCCAGTGCTGAACGTTCCATTGCGCAGGTGCAGCTGGAACGTCCAACCGCCGACGGCAGCACTCCCGAGGTGGTGGTGCCGTCGGCCGTTGGACTGGGAGCAGCACTTATGAGGCTAAGGCTTGTCTGTGCTTGACATTGGGGTGAATCCAAATATGCCAATGTTTTCATAGTAGTGCACCTAAGTAGATGGAGTAGAGTTAACTTGCCCAAGATCACACAATCCGGTCAAACGGGAAGCCAAGCTCACCCTCCGGTTTCCTCGTGCCACAATCAACAACCTATCCTCTGAAAAACATATTGAAAGAAACCTGAAAACAACTACAAAAGACTGAAAACGATCTCAAATTTGGAGATATTTAAGTGAAATGCTTTGCATCCGCTTTGAATTATTAGTAGGGAAGCAACGTTTGTCTGAATATCAGAGAAGTAAGAAAGTCCTAGTATTCAATATCAGAGCGAGATCCCATTTATCATATTTATACCCCACCCTAACCAAGCCCACTGTCTCTGTACCCACACTACTCTCACTCTATGAACCCATGGCACATCTGACAAACAAAGAAACCAGTTGCAACATTGGGACAGGGACCTGTCTACCCCAGTTGGCTCCAGATATTTTCTGTCGGCTGTGCTCGAAAAAGGGGGGATTTGCATGTGACATGGCCATCAGAATTTAGGACATCCTTTGATCAAAAGGCCTACTAATGCATTCCATTCAAGCGGAACAGGGAAACTCTCGCACAAAGGCCAAGCAACAACTAATGAGAAGAAATTTCAGAAACAATATGCCAAAGAGCTGGTCGTATATAATCGTCCACTCACACTTGCTGTGCTTTGTGCCTCCATTTTGATTGTAATAACAAACGTATACCTTACCTTCGTAGGATGTGGTGACTAAGAAGATGGTTTTCAGGAAGGATCTGTGAAAATTAGAGTACGGAGTTCCTCAGTGGGTCATTGAACACAAATGAAGATGAAGTATGGTGAATGGTTGGACGGAAATCGTATGTGGAGGGGAATTCCTCCTTTCCGAACTAGGGCCCTCACACCCCCATCAAGCTAGGTATCATGCTTCATCATACGAGCCTGCTCCTCGTCGGGTCGGTGCTGCAATACCCGGGCACCCATTGAGGGGCTCTTTGGCAGAGATCTTTTCTTCCTTGCTAAATAGGTGCTGTGGCTGTACCGGGCCTAGTATGTGTAGACGTCAAAGTGGAGTGTGCAGATTCAACAAGGAGTGGGATTACTCGAAATAACTTTATTCAGGGAGGACCCTAGCCTGATTAAAAAGAATATAGGAGAGGCGACAATCTGACTACAATGTGTCGGAAATGCGCTCTACTCCTAGGTGGTCGACATGTTTCTCGCCTGGTAGTCATGAATGATCTGTGGCGATTCCTCAGGACCGTGTGTGAAGAACTATCTACAAATTAATGGTAATGTGTGCAACTACATACCATACAGTGGTTCGATGGGACTATTTTCCGCAGGTAAGAAGCCAGCCTCAACTCTGTAAGATTGTACTTCATCATTTGCAGCAGGAAAAAGTCACACGTAATGTTGTGTCTGCCCCAAGAAGAAGCCCAGTGGTTGACCTACCCCCGCTCCACTGCAACTGGGATGGTGGCAGGATCCCCACTCTCCCAGGAAGTTGTCGCCTTCTAGCAGTCTTGCTTGGAGGCGTGGGGAGTGCTTTGTTGACCTTTTATGGACTAAAGGTTTCTCCTAGTTCCATGCAGAGGGAGGGTTTTTCCAAATTGATATTGCTAAGACTTCATCCTTAGCACATATGAATAATTTTTTAGAACACTACCCAGGGGGTATACTTCACCTCTCCTATCTACGCACAAGGTTTAATCCCCAACGTCATCCTCCGACTGAACAATGGCTAACACAAGCACAAGGACTGTATAAATACAGCACCTCATCCTATCAGTAGGCAGGAGGGAACCAAGACATCAAGGCAAACACACTGACCAGAGACGCCGAGGCTCTTGCATGCAGTCACTCCAGCTGACAGTGATCACTCTAAACATCCCTTGCGGGGTGTCAGACTCAAGACCAGGACGAGGTCCCACACTCTCATTATTCAGGTAATGAGGTTTGATTAAATCCTAGCGGGATTCTTGGCTCCTAGGCTTATTAGCTGTTTCATACCTACTCACATGCTAGGTACACTTATGTACATATAGATAGGTATCGTATGAGTATGCACTTTATTTAAAAAATGCATTTTATGTTCATGTATATGTTCATGTCTATCGGAAAATGGTAGAACTGTACTATTCCTTTTTATTCACTGTACTGTTGATCCTATATCTCTGCTACTGTTTTACAGTTGTAGCAGCACATATATTTTACACTAGAAGATCAACGTTACGATAAATTCTTATTGAAAACACGCTTAACTGTTTCCTCCGTGTATCTCTCTGAGACAAAATGAGCAAGCACGAGTGGCTGGGTGAAAAGTAGTATATTGTTTCCACAAGTCTGAGGAAACAGGGTTTGTTGTGTTCTGAGGTTGCCAAAAACTAATCTCTCTGATAAAAGGAGATTCTAGTGGCACTGTGAGCTAGCTAATGCAAAACAAGGCTAACATATGCAGTGGGGGTGCACAGAGTCAGTCTTCCACTCGACCCACAGCGTATGTTGTTCAAAAGTGCAGGTCCTGCAGGGGTACTATAGGAATTACACTACAGCAGAGCAGAGTTTACTGCCCACCTCTAGATTAAAACCATTTGAAAGTTGCTCCATCCAGTGACCACCTCCCATGTATGCTCTTTTGTGGGTATAGCTGAGCACTTGGTACTGTAGACAATGGCTCTTCAGTATGCTGCTATCGTAAAGCCCCTGCAGAATTAAATCGCAAAACATTGCTCTGATCTAAAGAAGCCTAATTTAGGGCTCCCTGGTTATGCTGATCCGACTACTCTGTATTGTCATGAACATGATGGATTTGCCCTTTTAGTACTGGAGCGGAATTGCACGGACCAGAAAAAGCCTGTAGTATAGTATTAGTCCCAAAATATATGGAAGATTCCCCTGGTGATTAGACACAGGTAGGGGTGGAGTACTGCGAAAAAGGAAAAACCTGTGGTTTGTAGTGAATTAAATGGAGTCAGTGATACTGACAGGGACTAAATTATACTGGGGCAAAGCTAATTCAAAAGGTCCTAAAAGAATAGCAACATAGTATAATGTAAAAAATGTAAATACTAAGCACTGTTTAGATATCTATCTCCACACGACATTGTAATCAGTAATCAAAGTATAACAGGTAAACACACTACAATAGAAATGGAAAGTTATAAACACAATTTATTAAAATGCCTCCCCATAAGGGTTACAATCTAAATAAAATCCAATAAAATATTCACGTCAGTGAAATAAATCTAGGAAGTTTAAAAAAAGGGTCAAAGAACAAAGGTCGACGCTGCGTTTCGGTGTTCGTTTCTATAGTTTACACCTTCTTCAGGACACTTTGACAGTTCAACATTTATCTAAAAGTTGAAAAAACATTTTAAGTATATATACCTTCAACACAAAATCATTTATCTTTACACAGTATTTATAAACCTAACCTATCTGCATTACTACAATTTAATCTATAAAACCTGTTATCTTCAAAACTGTGCTTACATAAGGACCTATTATAGCTCTCAAATTTATGCAAAAGCTAACAAAACATCCCTTACATTTTAATGGTAAGGTGTCAAGCCTTAGAATTTCTGAGGACAATTGACTAAATTACAAAGAGAGGGAATACCTGATATTTATGAAGTTTCTATTTTCATCATTAAGAAGACTTCTAAACAACCGGATCTCTGTGAATCCTCGTTTCCTTCAAATTCCACTTTGACCTTAGCAGGGAAAATTAATAAAGTATTTTATAAACCGCCTTCTATGGTCTGTTGTTATAATAGTGCCATTTCATATGGTTTCACTCAACAATTACCTGTTTTCAATTTAAGGTACAGAGTAAAAGAGCAACGGAAGAGCCACCGGACTTCTATCTCGAGTCTATTTTGATGCAGACTTGGGTCTTTTCTGAATTTAAGATCCCTGTAAATTAAGACATGTAAATGTAGTGGGTCTTAATGTTAAGTCTTCCTATGCAAAGGACATAAGTGTGTTGCTCACTTACCATGACTCTATATCCTGTTCAAACGCTGTGTAGGTTTGATTGATGGTGTCTCGTCATCTATTAGGGTAAAGTGGGCTTATTTAAGTATCATACTGGACAGAGTGGACATGTTCAGATTTCTCTAAAACTTGTATTAAAAGCTTGTATCATTAATTTTAAGCTTTTTGACAGATATATAACTTCATGTTTAGAGCATGTAATCATGTTCAGGAATTGGGGATATATATATCTTATCTATATTAATTCCAGCTTTACTATCATGATGTATAGAAAATATTTAAGTTGTTGCTGGTTTTTCTAGAAGTGTGATTTACTACAGATCTTTACTATCATGATGTATAGAACATATTTAAGTTGTTGCTGGTTTTTCTATAAGTGTGATTTACTACAGATCATGTTACTATTTGTCATGTTAAATGACATGAATTAACATTTCATGGCTAATAGAGCTTGTACTATGGTATAATAAACACAGCTCAAATCTGTCCAGCCACATTGCAATCTATCTACTTAGGATCTATGGTTAGCCTTTTATAGCTAAAAAGCCTGGTGTTCTGGTCTAAATACCAAAGCCCATACATTCCCATCTAGCAATCATACCTGATGGTGCTTGGTTGGCCTCCCTGCTCCTCCGTGCTCCGCGTCATTCAAATAAATGATTAGCAAGACGCGAGGGCTGTTTAAGTACTGCCTCTTCCCTGTGTGACCCGGAAGTAGTCGGTGCGTTTTCGAGAGAGTATTTACTTGATACTAGGTTTTACATTGTATCTAGTTTCAATCGAATTCTATTAATGTCGAACTAAGTCGGGCGAATTAGAGGTCTATAATTTTGGCTTTGTACAACATTATTTGAAAAACCGGAAATTATCGCGCCGAAGCCGTATTTGTAAATATTCATACCTCTTTGGGGCCAAAAATGTAATACATAATCATGTCACATTCATCTATCTTTTTTAGCAAGCGCTAACGTGTTAATTAACAGTTTGGACGAATTTAAAATAATTTTAGGGTCGTTTTCAAGTTGGCGGCCATCTTGAGTCGGGGAAAATTCGAAGTGATTATTATTTCTTCGAACGTTATGTCCTTCGAAGTGGATAATAGTTAGTCCACTAATGACCATGCCCTTTTAATAAAGAAACTGGAGATCTAAGTAGCCACGCAACATTCATTATGGACTGTGTGACAATTATTCTTAAAAACAACATCTTTCTGTTTAAGAATGATTTCTACAAGCAGGTCAAAGGCACCAGCATGGGAGCCACCTGTGCTCCCAGCCTGGCCTGCTTGTATGTGGCTGCCTTTGAAGATAAGCATATTTTTAATTCCGCAGCCCCGTATTTTGAGAATATTACATGTTGGTCGAGGTTTATCGATGATATCTTTTTCATCTGGACCGGAACCATCGAAGGCCTCACCGATTTCATCAGTTGGCTAAACCTGGGAGATGTGAATTTACATTTCACTTCCAAGTATAATAAACTGAGCATCAAATTCCTAGACATTAGTATTAAAGTAAACAATGGTACCTTAGCAGTGGAACTCTATACAAAACCTTCTGACCGAAATACGTTATTGCATTACAACAGCAATCATCCTAAGAGTCAAAAGGATAACATCCCTTTTGGTCAGTATTTAAGAATAAGACGAAATTGTACTGACATCAGAGATTTTAACAAACATGCTGATGCTCTATCCAACAAATTAAAGATAAGAAGTTATCCTAAACATCTAATTAAAAAAGCATATAAACGTGCTAAATACTACGATAGAGAATCTTTATTTTCAAAAGAACAAAAACAGACTGAGACTCCAGACAATAGACTAATGTCTGTTACAAATTTTAGTACAGTTAGTAACAAAGTGAAAAATATAATTAATAGAAATTGGTCACTGCTAAGGAACAAAGATGGTGAAAAACTCCCTAAACCGATGTTCAGTTTCCGTAGAAACAGAACAATAAGGAACTGCTTAGTCCATACCTTCAGAGACGAAAAAACAGAGAGCCAACAAACTATAGATAAAAGACCTCTACCTGTTGGCAATTTTTGTTGTAATATGTGTACCAATTGCACAACAATGATGAAAGTGGACATGATTGAGCAGAATGGCATCAAACACAAAATAAAAAGTTTCATCAATTGCAAAACCAAAAACTTAGTTTATATGATACTTTGCCCCTGTAACAAAGCATACATCGGGGAAACTTCTAGAAAAATCGAAACCAGAGTCACAGAACATAAATCTGCCATTCGAACAAGAAAGAAAACAGCGCCCCCTGTAGAACATTGGCTGTCCCACAATCACCAAATTGAAGACTTAAAATGGTGTGGTATAGAGGTAATGCATCAAACCTTGAGAGGAGGAGATATACACATCAAGAGAAAAACAAGGGAACAATTTTTCATGTCCCTGTTTAATACGTTTAGGACAGGACTTAATAATAAAGAGGAATGGGAAAGATTAATTACATAGGCTCTTTTTCAGTACTCATAGTATCAGTTGTAACAACATTTAATTAAACATGCAAAGTAAACCTCCTTATGGCCCTCGCAGTACTAATAGTATTAGATGTAACAACGAGTAACAAAACATGTTTAGTAGACATTGTCATGGCCCCCTTGATTCCTTGATTACAGTGAACAAATGTAAAGTCAGTCTTATTGTATAATGTGAGGATGTTCAAGGAAATAGATGATCATATGCCTAGGACGATAGAAATCCCCCTTATTGAACCCGCTCTACAGTATCAACTGTTTGACACATTAGAACATCAGATGAAATTGAGTATTATGTACTGTGAAACTGTTTACTGTTATACTGTTAACTAGATTGCTAAATATCAGAATCTTATTTTTAGAAAGGTTCATATAAAGCTTCTTCGATGACCATGTCATGTTAAAAATCAACTATGAAAAAGAAAAAAACGTTGTGTCTCAGTAGGTGCCAGAACGATTGTGTTATTGCATAGAATATACGTATGTTGTGCGAATATGATTGTTTTAATTACATATGAAAGGCAGACAGAGTATGTTGGATATTTGAAAGGCACTGTGAACCCTAAATGCCTTCTAGATGACATGTATTGTAGACCACGTAACAATATCGCTTAGTATATAAAAAATGAATCTTTCCCAATCCAAGATGGCCACTAATTAGCATACAAGCTCACTAGACCCCAGAAAAGGCATTCAATATGCGAGCAATACGCTGAATCTAACGGTTTTCATGAATAAAAATTGAAGAGGGCATGGTCATTAGTGGACTAACTATTATCCACTTCGAAGGACATAACGTTCGAAAAATAATAATCACTTCCAATTTTCCCCGACTCAAGATGGCCACCAACTTGAAAACGACCCTAAAATTATTTTAAATTCGTCCAAACTGTTAATTAACACGTTAGCGCTTGCTAAAAAAGATAGATGAATGTGACATTATTATGTATTACATTTTTGGCCCCAAAGAGGTATGAATATTTACAAATACGGCTTTGGCGCGATAATTTCCGGTTTTTCAAATAATGTTGTACAAAGCCAAAATTATAGACCTCTAATTCGCCCGACTTAGTTCGACATTAATATAATTCGATTGATACTAGATACAATGTAAAACCTAGTATCTAGTAAATACTCTCTCGAAAACGCACCGACTACTTCCGGGTCACACAGGGAAGAGGCAGTACTTAAACAGCCCTCGCGTCTTGCTAATCATTTATTTGAATGACGCGGAGCACGGAGGAGCAGGGAGGCCGACCAAGCACCATCAGGTATGATTGCTAGATGGGAATGTATGGGCTTTGGTATTTAGACCAGAACACCAGGCTTTTTAGCTATAAAAGGCTAACCATAGATCCTAAGTAGATAGATTGCAATGTGGCTGGACAGATTTGAGCTGTGTTTATTATACCATAGTACAAGCTCTATTAGCCATGAAATGTTAATTCATGCCATTTAACATGACAAATCGTAACATGATCTGTAGTAAATCACACTTATAGAAAAACCAGCAACAACTTAAATATTTTCTATACATCATGATAGTAAAGATCTGTAGTAAATCACACTTATAGAAAAACCAGCAACAACTTAAATATTTTCTATACATCATGATAGTAAAGCTGGAATTAACATAGATAAGATATATATATCCCCAATTCCTGAACATGATTACATGCTCTAAACATGAAGTTATATATCTGTCAAAAAGCTTAAAATTAATGATACAAGCTTTTAATACAAGTTTTAGAGAAATCTGAACATGTCCACTCTGTCCAGTATGATACTTAAATAAGCCCACTTTACCCTAATAGATGACGAGACACCATCAATCAAACCTACACAGCGTTTGAACAGGATATAGAGTCGTGGTAAGTGAGCAACACACTTATGTCCTTTGCATAGGAAGACTTGACATTAAGACCCACTACATTTACATGTCTTAGTTTACAGGGATCTTAAATTCAGAAAAGACCCAAGTCTGCATCAAAATAGACTCGAGATAGAAGTCCGGTGGCTCTTCCGTTGCTCTTTTACTCTGTACCTTAAATAGAAAACAGGTAATTGTTGAGTGAAACCATATGAAATGGCACTATTATAACAACAGACCATAGAAGGCGGTTTATAAAATACTTTATTAATTTTCCCTGCTAAGGTCAAAGTGGAATTTGAAGGAAACGAGGATTCACAGAGATCCGGTTGTTTAGAAGTCTTCTTAATGATGAAAATAGAAACTTCATAAATATCAGGTATTCCCTCTCTTTGTAATTTAGTCAATTGTCCTCAGAAATTCTAAGGCTTGACACCTTACCATTAAAATGTAAGGGATGTTTTGTTAGCTTTTGCATAAATTTGAGAGCTATAATAGGTCCTTATGTAAGCACAGTTTTGAAGATAACAGGTTTTATAGATTAAATTGTAGTAATGCAGATAGGTTAGGTTTATAAACACTGTGTAAAGATAAATGATTTTGTGTTGAAGGTATATATACTTAAAATGTTTTTTCAACTTTTAGATTAATGTTGAACTGTCAAAGTGTCCTGAAGAAGGTGTAAACTATAGAAACGAACACCGAAACGCAGCGTCGACCTTTGTTCTTTGACCCTTTTTTTAAACTTCTTAGATTTATTTCACTGACGTGAATATTTTATTGGATTTTATTTAGATTGTAACCCTTATAGGGAGGCATTTTAATAAATTGTGTTTATACCTTTCCATTTCTATTGTAGTGTGTTTACCTGTTATACTTTGATTACTGATTACAATGTCGTGTGGAAATAGATATCTAGACAGTGCTTAGTATTTACATTTTTTACATTATACTATGTTGCTATTCTTTTAGGACCTTTTGAATTAGCTTTGCCCCAGTATAATTTAGTCCCTCTCAGTATCACTGACTCCAATTAATTCACTACAAACCACAGGTTTTTCCTTTTTCGCAGTATAGTATTAGTCAACATTAGACCTCATAGTGGCTGGGTTCCTGCCATGTCATTGCTTTTTAGCGACGGATCCCTATCCTGTTGAAATATCTGAAAATATTGCATTCAATTGTACCCTTCTTTTTACTATTGCACATGCTGTTGTTGCTCTTCTGCTCTCCTCCAAACCTCAGCACTTTTCCACTGACTGCTTGTCCTGATATTTAAAAAAAATCTTGTCTGCTTCCCATATTGCTTTCATCCATTGCCCACCATAATCCTATCGCCTCTGATTGTCTTTTTGTACCTTAGCATGTAACAAAACCCGGCATTGATCTTACCAATGGATGAATACCAAATTATGAACTAATGTATTTTGTAGATGTATCATGCCTTAGAAATGATGAAGATGAGCTGTTTGTTGGCCACGCTGTATGTACTGTATATCATATTGTCAAAAGCTGTCCCTTGGCCAAAGTGAGGTCTTCCCAGGTTGTAAAACTTATGCACTCACACAAGACTGTATTTTAGCTGGGAACAAACATTGCGATTGTTGCTCTTCTGCTCTCCACCAAACCTCAGCACTTTTCCACAGCCTGGTTGTCCTGATACTAAATTAGTTTCATGTCTGCTTCCCATATTACTTTCATCCATTGCCCAGCATAAACCCATTGCCTCTGATTGTCTTTTGTTAACTTAGCATGTAACAAAACCTTGCATTGATCTTACCAATGCATGAATTTCCAAATTATGAACTAATGTATTTTGTAGATGCATCATGCCGTAGAAATGATGAAGATGAGTTGGTGGTTGGCCACGCTGTATGTACTGTATATCATATTGTCAAAAGCTGTCCCTTGGCCAAAGTGAGGTCTTCCCAGGTTGCTAAACGTATGCACTCACACAAGACTGTATTTTGGCTGAGAAGAAATATTGCAACTGTATTCATAGACGCAAAGTATGCTTTCGGATAATGCAAGGCTTTGGGCTTTTCTGGATGCAGAGGAGATTCTTATCTTCTGCAGGTACCCCCATAAAGAATGGCCTGCATGTACAGAATTTAAAAAATGCTTTATTGTTACTTCAGAAAATTGTGGTCATTAATTGGACGGCCCACCAATACCCGCATGATGAAGTGCCCTGAGGGAATGTCCTCTCTGATAAAGCGGTTAGACAAGCTGTGTTGTTGAAAAGCAATAATGCTGTTATTTATGCTGTGGAAACCATTTGTTTCCTGTACCTTCTCTAAAAGATCTGTGTCTGTTGCAGACTCAAGCCTCCAACAGTGAGAAACAGTATTGGATCAAATAGAATTGTAGAACTAACCCAGAAGGTATACGAGAGACAGTGCAGGGTGTATGGGCACACCAAAAGTCCTACCCACAAATCATGCAAAGTTGTTTCATGGAGCTGCCCGTGTCAGTAATGATGGCATGACCTATGCCTCTGCAACCCATTGCTATGTGCCCTTCAGTTACCCAAATTATTTTCAAGTTCCCCAGCCAGTCCCATGATACTGGAAAAGGGATCAAGACCACTCCTGTTTCTCTCCCTCCTCCTTTATCTGAATGTAGCTCCTGTTCATAAGTGCTTGCCATTGTTTGCATGTTTTTAGGGTGGGTGGAAGGTTATTCCTGTGCAAATGCGGATGCACTCACTATAACTATGTGCGTACTTAGGGTACACAAGTGGCCTTTCAAGTGATCACGGAACACACTTCATTTCATCAGTATTGCGGGAGATTTCAAAGCTTTAGGAACAAATCACTTCCATTGTGCATATTACCTTGAGTCCTCAGGGAAAGATGAAAGGAATAAGGGTGTAAGAATTAAGTATAAGATCTGTTCCGAAACCTGCTGAAGTGGCCCAATGCTCTGCTTCAAGCTCTGTCAGAACCATACCAACACAAAGAACTAGATTAAGCTCCTATGAGGCAGTTATGGATTGCCCTATGATGTTACCCTCAAAACATCTGTCTCAGTCCCTATGTTGGAACAGTAATTAAATGATGGTCCTTTCCTCCAATACTTGAGAAATGTTTGCTGGCTCCAAAGTTTTCATTCTCAGGTTCAATCTGCCTTACGAGATTGTCAGTCTGACGTCTTGCAGCATTCCAGCCTCGGGATCTAGGGCCATATGTACGACTATTGACGTTTGCGACTCGCAAATTGATTTAAATTGCGGGTCAAAATTTGTGAGTTGCAAACATTAATGTATAACAGTGTCAGAGACACTGTTTGCGATTCCCAATGGGGTCGCAAATTGCATGCCTCATGCTTATTAATGGAGATCTCGCAATTTGTGATCCCTTTGGGAATGGCGGGCACTCCCAGGGATGGTGGCCTGCTGGGGTCAGCAGAGCACCATGTCTGGGACTGCGTTGTCAATAAAGCAGTTTTTTTAACCCCTTTGGTGCTAATGACGGCTCCATGCCGTCATCAGTCATGGTAGGCGTATGCTAATGACGGCCTGAAGCCATCATGCCGCTGCCGCTCCTCCAACGTGTGCGGGAGAATTAATGAGTGGGAGGGGCTGTGACAGCACAACGCCGTCATGAACACAGGCCGCCCCTGAGGCTTGATTGAGTGGAGCCATCATGAGCGTCAAAGCACCACGCCCACCCCCTAGTCCCCCACGCCACAACATAATTCACTGCGCAGGAAAGGGGTTATTGCAGCCAGTTTTCCTTAAAAGAAAACGGGATGCATTTTTAAAAAAAGGGTAAATGAAAAGATTAACAACATTAAGCTTCTTCTTTGATAGCAACCTGTGGGAACCTGCAATTCTGACTCTGAACCTGAGCTTCAAGCCTATTTGCTGATATACAACTTAGGGACTTGCCAGATTTCTCATCCCCCTTCTTACAACTGATATATTTGGGATATCCACCACGTTTGTCATGGAGTATCCCATTAAACATAGGCCTATATTTTTCACTAAAGCCATAACTCTTGAAATAAGAAGCCTACATCTTACACTGACCTGTAGGTGGAAACTAACACATATTACATCTATAGAAGGAACCTTCAATAAGAATTGTTTGTCACACTGTGTATGGTACGCCAATGGACATCTTGACGTGCTGTCAAAACATATTTGAAAAACAATGCGATGTGAACTCAGAGATTATCTATATACATGTAGACTGTTATTGATATTTATATGGGCAGGTTGATGGGAAATAAACACTTTTTCTGATTTAAATTAACAAATTACATAACATAATCCAGTGTTGAACTTACCTTGGCAATAGCTCTTGCCAGGGTTCTAAAAGACTGAATATACCCAGACAGGGTATGTGGTCCGTAGATAGTAGAAGCCGCCTCATATCGTTGAACCTTCAGAATAGAAAAATGCTTCTTTAAACATGCCCTTGTACATTATATTCTTGTTCTATTCATGGTTTGCTTATAGTTCTGCTAACAACATTGTCGACATTTGGGTCTGTGTAATGCATGGAGTGGAACACAGATGCGGAATTCAAACATTGCTTAGTCACATTTATGTGACTTAAATAACATGAGTTCCAAAATATTGAGGGGCATAAGGATAAGAGTATCGTCGTTCATGTTTGCTAATGATATTGATATTTAAAATATACAATATTTAATTACTGCTGTATAAAATAGCATTTTAATGTACTTTGCTTTGTTTCTATTTTTATTTTTTAGTATTATAGTTGACATTTTTTTGGGGGGTTGCAGATTTTTGGGGAGATTGCATTTTAGAGATTGCATGGGGAGTGCTTTATTGTAACTATATTAAATATTTCCTATTTACTATATCCTTCATATTTGTAAAATTCATAATTGCTTACTGTATTCTAATTTTTTTTTAAATAGGTTGAAGCATTTGCATGTGGAAATTTTTTCCGGCTGTGGATTTTTATTGGGTAATGGATGGGCATTTTATTATAAATATATATTAATAACATTGTGAATAATAAGTTTCAAATGAAATTGTCATTAAGTTATTAAATGCATTTATAAAAGTACAAAATAAATAATAACATATTGGGGTTCATTGATTTATATTTGTATTTTTTAATTATATAAATAGGTTAGTATTTTATTGCATGTTTTAAAAAGAAATTGGGGTTTACTATTTAGTTCATGTTTTGAATTTTTCAGGTGCATATATTACTCATTGAATTTTTGAAAACTTATATTGTATATATGAACATCTGCAATGTCTTATAAAAATATAAAACATATTTCAGTTATAAAATAACTGACTCTCCAAAATATATTTACCTTTCGATTATTTTGTAGGACTGGTATTAGAACAGTACACATCATCACCAACCCAAAAATATGCACGTTCTCTGATGTTTATGTAACAGGTTTAGAACAGTTAATCTGACCCTACCCCACAATTCATGCACTTTCCCCATTATTATGGGGGTTAGGGTTAGTACAGTAAATCTCACTCCCACCCAAGTACATGATACACATTCTACAATATTTATGGGAATGTTACAATAGTTATGCTTACATCACCAACTATATGAACTGACTTCAATATTTGTGAAACTGGATTTAGAATAGGAACTATACCCTTACTCCCAAATATATGCAGTCTCCCAAATATTTGTACAGCTATAAGTATATTTGAAAATTTGCCATCCACCCCAAATATATTTGCTTCCTCCAATATGTGTTTGGCTGGAGTTACAATGTTAAACCTGATCCCTAACTTCCTCCAAAAATATACGTGCACTGCCCCACAACGTTTCTGGTCACTGAGTTAGAATAGAAAATGTGACCCATTCAAATGTAGCCACTTTACCCAATGTTTGTGGGGCTAGAGGTACAAGTGTACATTTGACTGTCACAAATATGACCACATTCACCAATATTGGGAGCGTGAAGTAGAATAGAAAATTTGACCTCTCATCCTCCCAATGTTTTTGTGAGTAGAGTAGTAAGTCTAAACACAATCCATCAAAAATATTTAATTTACATTTGACTGTCACAAATATGACCACATTCACCAATCTTGGGGGCGTGAAGTAGAATAGAAAATTTTACCTCTCATCCTCCCAATGTTTTTCTGAGTAGAGTAGTAAGTCTAAACACCATCCATCAAAAATATTTAATTTCCCAAGGTCTTCGGGACTGAACTTAAAACAGCACTTTTTACATACTTTATTTATGCAACTTAATTAATGTTTGTGCGGTGTAGTCAGTATATAAAATATGATTTTAAAAATACGTTTTTAAAAATATTTAAGAATTTATGCTATAATAAGAAATCTGAGTGTTCCACTATTTTGAATTTTGTACAGTTTTGTAGTATTCGAGCTAATTCCCTTATTTTAAAGCATTTTACTTTTTGTTAAGATGGCAGCACTGTGTTAGTTGCAAACTACATCACCCTAATTGAGTAAAAAGTGTCCTACAGCCATCAGAGACCCATGGATTTCCCCCATACTTGAGCTGGCATTATTTGCTGACTGTATTTTGCTGGTTGCACAGGCACACAGCTTTCTCCTCAGCTACGCTGAAGCACTAGCAGATCAGGGAGGCTAGCGTCTCCCATTCTGATGGTTACTCTGATTACTGCAGAGTGGGTGGAGCTTCCCCTTTGGCATCTGGAAGGGGAGGGCATTCTGGAATCCCTAGAAAGTGTCGGATTGAGCCCATTAAGCCAAGTAAGGTATGTCTCTCTTCCTCATGGAGGGGTACTAATGCCTGGAGTGGGGGAGACTTGCCCCCCCCCTTTAAGACTATGTATAAGGTTGTGATGTGTTCACTTTAATCAGACTGTTTTGCTGAGTAATCAGTGTTTTTTTCTCTCAGCATCTTGCTGTGTAACTGGAGCTCGACACCAAGCTGTAGCAGTGAGAAATACTGTTGTAAATCCAGACATTCACCTGCAACTTTGCTTCGACTGTCTCCCTTTTGGTTCTGCACTCTACAGATGTTGCGGTACTTCGGGACTAGCGACTCCTTAAAATCTGGCTGAATTCCTGGCCCAACTGCAGTCTATGGTCACTTCCCAGCTTTGGTGTATTAAAGATACCACCAAAGTAAATTGTTAGGGTGGGGCTGCTCTCACCTTCTCTAATATTCATAGCCTACTGACCATTGGGAAAAGCAACCACGGCGTGGTAAAGGTTTCGTCAGTCACTCTGGGGGATTTGGCTGTAGTAGCTATACTAGCAGAGGGGACATTATCTTCCATATCGAGACCTATCACAGAGAGCTGCAAACTGCAAAGTCAGGGCAAAGCCCCAGAAGGCACTTAGAGCCAAACGGATGCTTGAGCGGCAGGGTCTTTCCTCATTTTAGTCTCCTCAGTATCCTTCCAGAGGACTCTAGATCACCATATTTCTCCTCTTCAGCCAGTCGTTCATACAACAGGGGGAAAACTGATACTAGGTTCCCATGGGCCCCATCAGAGGCTGTCACTACCAGCTCAGGAGAACTACCATCAGGAGGTGCTGCAACAATCACAGTATTAAGTGGTCCTAACCATAATCTTGAGCCTTACCTTCGCAAATCTCAGAGAACGACGATTCAGCAACCTTCTGATGGGGCATCTGAACCTGAGACAGATCAATCTGGCATCAGCAGTCAGACCTTGGAGCAACATTCTCAATGCAGGGCCAGTAGCAGATACAGGCAAATGCCCTATCGGATCCCCCCCCGCAGTTTTTATTTTCACTATCTGACTCTGGGAGTCTGTCGGACAGTGACTCAGAAGATCATGCATCAGAGGGGTTCACTGCAATGGGTGGTCTCAAGGACTGGCTGACCGTCAAACCCAAGGTTGTGGGGGACATCCAACTACTAGTAGTAATGGTCAGGATGTAGGAGGCGGATTCATCATAGCCACCCAAATTGAGGAACAGGAAGACGTCGCAGGATCAAGAGACAGGGGTCTCTTTCTTCCGCAACTTCTGTATTGGTAACGAATGACACTGTTGTTTTTGATGGTCTTCTGTCTGAGTTGCATAGGTGGCCTGAACCTCTGATATTGTGCAGTGACTTTAATGTTACTCTTCACCCATGAGTTGATTCATAGTGGGAAAAAGAACTCAAGAGAGGCCTTGAAGTAAGTTATGGCTTCTTGTGCTCTTGTTGATGTTTGGTGACTGTGTCGCCGAGGGGAGCCTGGGTTCACTTACCATTCAGTCCCCCACAATTCAATCTCTCAGATCGACATGTTTCTTACAAGCTATTCTGTGTTGCCATGTCTCAGCGTCTCCCTAAACCCGATGGTTATCTCTGATCACAATTTACTCTCTCTTTACTTCCACCTAGATGGGTTTTCTCAATCCATGCGGCCTCGCCTCTGGACTTTTAATAGGAAACCTTTTTTGATGAAGCATTTAATTCATTTTATGGATAGGGAAGTGACGATTATTTTGGAGCAGAATATTGGCTCAGCTTCTATTCTATCAGTATGTGATGCCGAGGTCAGACTTTAAAATATTCCTCATATTGGCAGAACAAGCAATGTCAGGTTGCGGCCAGTATATGGTCAGCTCTTGCCTAGAAGGAACACCTCCTGCTACGAGTCTGATTCGTCAAAATAGGGGGCGTCTCTATTTCTTTTTGATCAATTAGCAATTGCTCAAGCCATCCTCAGGGAAAGATTACTTCACAATGCGATTAGGAAGGGCTGCGCCAGACAATAAACCACCTTTAAAAATAGTGAAGAAATGGGCCAGATACTCTCCTAAAAAATTTGAGATAAGGTTAGCTCTTGTAATGACAAGGGAGAGCAAGCGAGTGATCATGAGCTTATCCAGGAGAAATTCCACCGGTTCTATCAGAAGTTGTACAAAGAGGATGGGGCTGCTTCTAAAGATGTGATAGATCAGTTTATTTGGACACATCATCGGAAACTGACTGATTCACAACAGTTCAGGTTGGAGGATCCGATCTCCTTACATGAAGTAGAAGCTGTGGTCAGTCAGCTATCAAGGGGGAAAGCCTGCAGCCCTGACCAAATTCCTCTCAAATTCTATGCTGCATTCTTGCATGTATTGGTGACACTCCTCTCTGAACTCTTTAATTCCTTTGAGTCACTAGGACAGGTTCCTGGGTCTTAGGCACAGACTAATATTGTCATCTTTCCTAAGAAAGAAAAATAACCCTTGTTGTGAGGCTCATACTATTCCATGTCTCTGATAAATGCAGACTCTAAGATTTATACCGGGGTGCTGCCTAATAGATTTTCGCTGGTAATTTCTGATTTAGTAGATGAGTACCAGCACAGGTTCATACCAAGGTTCGATGCCACTAAGCATGGAAATACGGTAATTACCGCTTTGGAGTTTTTGTCAGCTGACGGGGGCCCAGTCGGAAAGATATTGTTTGATGCAGTAAAGGCATTTGACTGGGTGTCTTGGCCATTCCTCTGGGCAATCATGAGCACATCAGGCTTTAGACTGCAATTTAATACCCGGGTTCAGCAACTTTACCAGGGACTTAAAGCCAGAGTCTTTGCTTGGGTAATCCCTCCACCCAATATCGATCAATAGGGGTACCTGGCAGGGCTGCCCTCTCTTACCCGAGCTCATCGTACTATACCTAGACCCCTATATTCAAGCCTTGAAGAGGTCTTGCGATAGTCTCCCATTACAAAATCATCTACTTGGGTTTAAAGTTCTAGCATATGCAGATGAACTTACTATCTTGACCTCTGCTCCGGAAGCCTCTTTATTGTCTATAGAAACAATAGGAAGTTAATTTGGAGCAGTTATAGGATATAAACTCAATCTCAACAAGATGCAAGCCTGGGCCAATATTCCCCCTTCAGGACAAGACAGGCGCTGGGTGAGCTTGGCTACTTATTTAAGAATAGAATTGTCATTAAAGATAAAAGAGATAATCCATTATAATTTTGGTCAAGCCTTCATGAGGATGGTAGAAACCTTTAATAAGTGGAACAGCCTACATATTTGGCTAATTGGAGGTTTAATATAATTAAAATATTTATATTGCCACAATATTGATATCTTTTTAGATGCCCCTTTACCTTTCTGATTTTTTTTCCTTCAGATTGAGGCCTCTAAGCAAAAATGCATTTGGGGTGATAAAAAGCTGAGATCCAGCATACAGCTTCTTCAGAGGCCACAGGAGAAAGGAGGTCTCTCCTTACAAGATTTACAAGTTCACTTTTTTAGCGGCATTCATGACCATCTAACCATGGTCTTGGGTGATGAACTGTGGGAGTTGGACTGTATCTTTCTAGAATATTTACCTTGGAGTGCAGCCATTGTCCCTGCAGTGGTATTATTGACATGGTTTACTTTAAAAGGGCTTGTTTCAAGACATTGAGTGTTTTCCACACCATCTGGGCGTATCTGAGAAAGAGACTACCGGGAATCCTAATTTTCCTCGACAGGTTCATGAGAGCTGTCTGGAGCGTTGTGAGGGTGCCAGGGTTTTTACGCTGGGGCATTTCTATGAGGGCGATTCCCTTCTTTCATAAAAAAATTGATGTCAAAGATTTTCCCTTACCCACTCTATCTTCTTCAATTTTTTACAGCTTAGACATATTCTTCGTGGTTCCAAGACAGGATTAATATATTGTTCTTTGAACAGTCTTTTGGATTTTCTGATACAAACCCCTAAGAAAAGCATTAGACAGGCTTATAAAATGGTTTTTATTGCTTGAGGTGGAACGGGCCGGGCCTGCTGACCCTTTTCAATGTGGGGTAGATAAGTGGAGTAGGCATCTTGGAGTGGAGGTAACTCTTTATGATATGAGACATACAAACGCGCTTGCCAATAGTGTTCTAAATGTCTCAAGGGTTGAAGCCCATCAGTTTAAATTTATCAACAGTTTTTATTATACTCCCAACCATCTCTACATCCTGAACCTTAGACAGGATGCTAAATGCTTCCGATGTTCGACTGATCAGGCAGAAGCCATCCACATTTTTAACACTTGTCCTTCTATTGTTCATTATTGGCAGATAGTCTTTGGAAAACCAAACTGGCTTGGTCCTACCAACATCGTCTGGGACCCTAAATTAATCATGTTAGGTCACTCATCATGTATGCTGGCTCATCTTGGTGGGATTTACTATTTTGGAATTGCACTGGCACGATTCATTTTAGACCGACACTGGCTACTCACTCAGGCTCCTAATCCAATGCTCTTCTGGCATGGGTGTCTGAATATAGGCCTTTTCAAAATCTTGTTAATAGAAAATGATAAGCGGAGACCTAGGTTAAGGAAAATCTGGAACCCTGTGAGGGGACTTCTGATTGGTTCTTGGGCTGGTCATGACTACACATCATCATAGTAGCTTTCTCTTCTTTCTCCCTTTGTGTCTGTGTTTGTTGGGGGTGATGATTCCAATACACCTTGCATGCTATTGTAGAGCTGTGTGTTCCATTTATGCCAATAATTTATGAATGGCGGTCTCTTTTTTCCGTTTATTCGTAGCGATTTGGCTTATCTGCTTTTGTTAATGATGATTGTGTGATATAATGTTCTCCAAATAAAATTTATACTAAAAATAATATTTTCTATAAGAATAATTTATATCTATTTAAATTAGAAATGCATTTCAAAATTGATATATTTCTCAATTTATGGAAATGTATTTTTAAATGTTAGTACTGCTAATACAACATTCATTTAAAAATATATTGCACTTAAAAATATTTACAGGCACATGCATCACCCATTTTTGTGAGTGCAAACGGTGCCATTCACAAAAATCGGCCGTTTGCTCCCGCAAAAATGGCATTTGCGATGCATCAAGGTTCAAGGCACTTGCAATTTGAGAATTCGCAATTAATTGTGATTTCTCAAATTGAGATTGCATTTAAGGAATTGCAATTTGCGATTCCTTAAATGCAATGCAAAAACCATTTTAGAATAGTGATTTCGCTACTAGGGGGCGCAAATTACCATCAAGTTGAACTTGATGGTAATTTTAAAAAACTTGTAGGCTATACACACACCTGTCCTTGGGGCATGTGTATGCGCAAGATGTGTGAACAGAGCAATTCAGGGGTGCAACAGGGTGTCGATAGGAATGAATGGGAAGGCATTCCTTAATTGCGACTCGCAATGTGCGACTCGCAATAAGGAATGTTTTGGAATCGCTAATTTTATAGCGATTCCTACATGCATAGGCTTTTGCAATTCCTTAATTGCGATTCCTTAATAATCACAATTAAGAAATCGCAAAAGACTACATTGATGCAGGTACCTGATAATGTTTAAAAATGTACATTTTTTTAAACTGTCTTACTGTTTTTATAACAATAAATGTAAAATATATTTGATTTTATGAAGATTGATTATTTTTGCAGATATCTGTTTATTGTAAGTTTGATAGAAGTTACAAAACATTATAGATCTTATTTTAACTAAATTACTGCATTAAATTTCATTTAAATAAACAGATTTTTTTATACCATTTTTTTTCAATACTGTTGGTAACTATATTTGTCAAAGCTGATCGTGTGGTTGAATCTATTTACTTTTATTATACTACATTTGAGTTCTCTATAATTTTGTATCCAACTTTTTTGCATTTTTTATATTTTAACTGCAATTCACATAAAAGAGTTTTTACTTGCCAGGGATCAATTTGTGAAATCCTAGCAGGTGTAACTTAGGAAAGCCAGTTGCACACTTGCATTAACGGCCAAATTCACCTTTGTGAACAGACCCCAATATTTTGGTGTCACAATATTTTTGTTACCATTATTCCAACATACATCTGCACTGCATAAGGTTGCATATACTCTCGGTGTTTCACTAACACAGGAATTGCATTCTCTTGTTCATCCTCCTGGAACAAAGGATTTAAAGTGCAACAAGACTTGAACTTTGAGCCACTTCAGGCTTAGGAATTCTCATTAAAAGGTAACATTGAGTCGGTCATTATCTCAGCTGTTCAAACAAGGCCAGAAATAAATCACCTTGGTTCAATTACAGTTGCCTGTTAATATTAAGTAAGCATTCCTAGAGATTGTTTAATGTGAGAGAGGTACATAGCATGAACAATAGATGAAGGTTTAAAAGCAATAGATACAATTTCTTATTATGAAAAGGCAGCATTGTGACCTATCCATGCTTATTAAAAGAGCGGGACACTCAATGAGAGAATTTATTTTGACAAAAGATAAATATATGCACAATGACTCTAAATGTATGTAAATTACATAGGCAGTAATAGCATGAACAACTGTCATGGTTCAAACCTTTTACATTTGTCGAACCATCTTTGGAAAACTATGGCCAAGCTGGAAATTATCCTAACATTTGTCAAAAACTGCTGTGGAACAGAAATATACACTGTGAAATAGTCTATCACCTAATTTTTCACATTTAATACACTTTACATGAAATGTAACTACCATTTGCTCCTGCTGATACTTCTTTTTTTCTATAAAAATTGTGGTACACAATATTCAAAGTAAACATTTGTATTACATTATTTTGTCACCGTTGTTAAGTTACAGCTAATGAGATCATGATCTATTTGCAAAATCTGCCATAAGGTCTCTTGTATTTGATTCAACATTTGCTGTCTTTACTTGTAAACATAGAATATCTACTACAAAAAGACCAGGAAACATGGACATTCTATGTGGTGATGAGTGGAGGGTCTATTCTTATAACACCTTTTGTGCTAATTGTATTCCATCTTTAGAATATAGTATAGCCTAATCTAAAATATAGCCGCAAACTAAAATGTCTTTCTGGATCACCGCCACTAAAACAAGGGTACTTTTTAATGAGAATGCCTTTGCCTGATATTTAACTCAATTTAGTGTTTTGAAACCAATCAAGACAAAACAACCATTTTAATAAATTAAACATGCAGATCTTCAATGCCATGATGGCAACATTTGACTAGTTAGGGACAACATATAGGCATAACATTTGCGGTATTGTCCTGTTTAAGTCTTCTTGCTCAATGAATTGAAAGATTATCTTTAAGATGATTTCACAAAGGAATGCTTAGCAACTGGCCTAAATTATTACATTCAGTGAGCCTTGAGCCTTGAATACCTGATATTCTTCATATGTGGTGATGTAATGGGTATACACATTACACAATCCGGAAATCACGACATGTGTTCCTACATGCCCTTCAGATTCAAATTCCTGGAAAGAAATTAAAACAATATGTTAGTTTTAATCATTATCACCAGAACCTTCAAGAGTGGGTTATATTCATCTCTCACTTTGTTTTCATTTTAAGTGGGTGGAGAATATGTTGTGGTAGGGATGTTAGCATTCACTTTGCAGTCACCTATGGAAATATTGCAAATATACAGCAATTGATTTTCTGGTTCTTAATATAGCTTTTGAAATTGACTATTTTTAACACAGAGTGTTCTCCTCTGTGGATGATTGAGTGATGTATTAAATGAGGGTTAAGTATTTGCAGTGTGCAAATATACACTCACTCCCCTTTGCAAAGTTTCCCCATTTTCGGGTCTTGCCCATTGGCATTTTGAAGCATGTGAAAATGCTTTTCTGTAGCATTCTTTCATGTACCTGTACATGCTTTTGTGAATCAGCCCCAAAATGTCCAAATTCCTATTAGTAAAAGTGCAAAAAGGGCACAGTCCTTTATATTACTAGCTGAATAAGAAGGTTTCCTGAAAATTCCAATTTTATTTGTCATGTTAGATCTTTTGAGGTTAATTAAAAAAGAATGAAAAAGTATTGTTTCAAAATGACTTTGTGAATTGACCCATTGTAATAAAATGCATTGGAAGTAATTCCATAGATGATTCCAATTTTACAGCAGCACAAACCATTGCAATAATATGGCATAGCAGATGTGGAGGTCCTGCGTTCTCCTACCTAGCAACGAAGACATGGAATGAGGTACTCTCTCATCTACAAACCTCCTCATCTCTTCCAGAGTCTCTAAAGACCTGACTACTAGGCTAATCAGCTGGACCCTACTAGCACCTGGATATTAAGTATGGGCGAATTTTGCGAATCTCGCGTTCGCGAATTTTGCGGATTTGCAAACTTGCAATCCGCAAAATCCGCGAATTCCCGCGAATTTGCGGATTTTTTTTAATGTTCGCACGGGTTTCTGCAAGTTTGCAAGGGTTTTGTACAATTTCGCAAATTGCGAAATTGTACAAAACGCGTGCGAACTTGCAGAAACCCGTGCGAACACAATGTGCCCAGTAGGGTATGTGCCTCTTGTGTAAATAAAAGGTCAGAGAAAGATCAGTTCAAGCAGATGAAGAGAAAGAAGCTCCTGGTCACAGGAACAGCACGGGTATTGCGCTCGTGAAAGTCAAGGATGCAAAGCCTATCCAGCATCACAGCTGATTTTCCACGGTAGATTTGGGAAGAAGGCACACCTGTCCAGCCTCGACGACGCTCACGATTGTTTTTGGGCTAATGAATGAGTCACTGAATTTGAGCATCAACTAGTTCGAGCGAAGAGAAAGATCAGTTCAGCAGATGAAGAGAAAGAAGTTCGGGTATTGCGCTCGTGAAAGTCAAGGATGCAAAGCCTATCCAGCATCACAGCTGATTTTCCACGGTAGATTTGGGAAGAAGGCACACCTGTCCAGCCTCGACGACGCTCACGATTGTTTTTGGGCTAATGAATGAGTCACTGAATTTGAGCATCAACTAGTTCGAGCGACCATGTGTGTGTTACTATGCAATCGCCCCGAAGGGCGCAGGGGTCCCTTGAGTGAGCTGTAAGTGTAAATAACTATTTTACAATGGCGCCAGCAAGCTGCCAGCGCCGTTGTAAAATAGTTACAAAGTTAGCTTGCACAGGAAGCACTTAGATAAAATAAAGCAGCACCTGCTTCGTTTTATCTAGTGGTTCCTGTGCAAGCTAACTTTGTAACTATTTTACAACGGCGCTGGCAGCTTGCTGGCGCCAT
The DNA here is from genome assembly GCF_964263255.1 of Lissotriton vulgaris. Lineage (NCBI taxonomy): Eukaryota > Metazoa > Chordata > Amphibia > Caudata > Salamandridae > Lissotriton > Lissotriton vulgaris. Next base: position 438,512 of record NW_028242383.1, read on the forward strand.
TGTAAAATAGTTGCATGAGTGGGGGTTCAACTTTTGAACCCGTTACGTTCGCGGATTTTTTTTTGCGGATTTTGCGGGAAATCCGCAAAATTCGCGGATTGCGGATTTCCCCCAAAATCCGCAAAATCCGCGAGTGTAACGGATTTCCCGCTCACACTTACTGGATATTCTCACGGGTGACAAGTGGAGCTCTACAAATCTACTGATTGATGGACTAATGCTTATATACAATCCTGTCCAGTGTACAACTGTTAGGAATCAAACGTGTGGACTTTTAGTTTAAAAACTGGCAGACGGACAGAAATAAAACAGTCTTTTTTATTCCTTACTAAAGCTTCCTGAAGCTTTCATTTTTGGTTTAGAGGCTGATTTTGATTTCGGCAAATGGATTACTCCCTCACAACAGTGATGTATATCTCACCTGCTGAAATATAAATCCCATAGTATCCTATAGAATTTATATTTCGGCAGACGGGATATCCGTCACCTTTGTAACTGAGTAATCTGTCTGCTAAAATCTAAATAAGGCCATAAATTATTGTACAACTCAATATATTGTATTTAAAGCATTTTGAAGTAGAAAATTATACTTTTAATTGATAAATATTAACATGTCTTATTTAGGAGATGTTGCAGGGTAGAAATTGGGGTCAAGGATGAAAACTGTAGTGTCTGTGCACAAAGGGAAATTTCTTTTCAGAGGTCCCTTTAAACAGAGATTTCTTCCCAAGCCTTAGAACAGAATTCCACACGGATAGTATTCACAAGTTCTGAATGGAGATCTCTGCCTAGTAGTAGAGTTATGAGTCTCCACCTGTTTACATTGAGAGCATGGAACCTCCAACAACTGATATTACAACATTGATTTTCAGATCTTCCAGCGACACATACCATAGCCATCTGGTACAACTGTGTGTACCTACCTGGCTTAGTAGGAACTACCCTTATTCTGATAATAATATAACTGTTTCCCGGGAGGAGCTAGGGTGTAGGACCTCTGTAAACTATCTCGCTCTTCCTTCCCTCCTTTGATTTAGAGATTTATGTACGGCAGCTTTGCCATGGGAACTATTTAACTATCACTATTCCTATCTAGCCCCACAACACGAATATTCCTGCAACACCCCTTCAAGAGACTCATACCCCTAACTGTACATTACCAAACAACCCCCGTTTCTGGCACAATGGACACACATGGGCCTAGTTTCAATGATAACATGGTTACCGAGATACTGCGAGCACCGTCATTACTGAGTAATGATGGGAATGAAACATCAGGAAGTTGGACTGATGACTGAAACTCAGTATCAGTCCAGAAAAAGTTACAGACTAAAATAGCTCTCCAAGGCGCATTAATGACAGAATACCTAATAGTTAGCATTGCCCCGAATAGGTTTTTAGTCACCTGCCCCACACATCTGCTTAGAAGATATTGGGTTTAGAAGGGAATGGTCACAAGTCTTGAGGAGATGCACACACGATTGGTTGATACTCATTATCAACCCAGCCAAACAACTCTCTGATGTACAAGTCACAGTGGTGGGGAATAACCTTAAAGCAGGCATCAGCATCACTATCTTTAAGAATAGACTTGTAGAAATCTACGCCAAGGTGAAGGAACATAAAGACCATCTGATGCGACAAAAGATTTCTAAGCTGCAGAAGCATATCAAAATAGTTGATAAAGAAAAGGTCTACCCTTACATCAGAGAAGATTTCCATGCACAAGAAGGTGACTGTTCCTCCGATGGCGGCTCCTCCGATAACCGCTCACAGCAAGGCTCCTTCAGCAGCTCTTCATGTACTGACAGCCGCAACAGCCACAGAAACTACCGTGGCCACCCCCCAGACCAATGTTTGGATACCCACTGGGCCCCTATTTCAGACAACAACCACCATGGAATCCGCTGTTTCAGATACCACCCCTGATGTATCAATGCACCCAAACTAACAGGCTTCTTTAGGAAGAGGCTGGGGCAGGGGCAGAGACAGAAGAAGAATAGGACAGAAACATGTCCAGTGGCAAGACCAACCAGAGCCGCAATTGCTACAGCGCATGGAACTCAGGAGCACGAACAGTGGTTAATCGTCTAAGGTATTGACCCCTACAGAACTAAAAGTACTAGAGAGAGGCGTAGGATGTGTACCTTCTCCCCATGACGATTGTTTCCAACTTTACAAAGAACTTCATGGGTTCGTAAGGAAATTAAGGCTGAGGGCTTTCTTCCAATACAAAGAACCATACATTGAGACTGATACAGGCCTAGGAGCCCCGTCCAGATTCACCCCACAGAAATACATGACATCACACGAGATCCTGACCTTTGAACATACAGTCATCAAGGATATTGGCAACATGGATACAAAGAAACATTTCAACAACATCTCCTTCCAGGAAAGGAAAGCCATTAGACAACTGACCGAGGATGAATCAATCACAGTTAAGCCAGCGGACAAAGGAGGAGCAGTTGTCATAATACAGACCGCTGACTACAACAACGAACGTTGTGACAACTATCGGAACAAAAATATTACAAACAGATTACCACTGATCCTACTACCCACTTGACCTCTAGGATTAAATCCATGGTCAATTCAGCCGAAGCTCAAGGATGGATCTCTTAGAAAATAAGCAGAAATCCTTGTCAACATGGAATCAAGGACTCCGTATTTCTACATTCTCCCTAACATTCACAAGGGAATCTTTCCTCTCCTGGCCCCCCCCCCCATCGTTTCAGGCATAGGTTTCCTCCTGGAACCTCTAAGCAAATTCTGGGATTACATCTTGCAACCTCTTGTGAAAAGAATTACTTCATATCTTCAAGACACCAGAGATGTTTTGAATTTGATTGTGAACATAGACAATAGTGACGAGATTGACCTTTTGATGACATTAGACATGGAAGAGTAATACACCAACATCCCCCAAGAAGCAACTCTGAACATTGTAGAGACGTGTTTGTTAGTTGAGAACTGGACCTCACAAACCCCGATTAGCTTCTTTATGGAAAGCACCACCATAGCAATGCGCCAAAACGTCTTCGGGTTTCAGCACACCTTTTACCATTAGATCCAGGGTACTTTAGTGGAGAACAGCTTCGGCCCCAGCCTGGCATGCATTTACGTGGCGGAATTTGAACGCACCAATATCCACAATAATAACCCTTTCTCCACTAACATCCTGACATGGCGTCGCTACATAGATGACATTCTCATCTTCTGGAAAGGTGATGAAGCCCCTTGTAACTCCTTCTTTGAATGTATAAACACATTGAACCCTTTTTAAGGTTCACGTGCACAGTCTCCTCTACATAGATCCATTTCTTGGACCTGACCATCACAATGGGCAACAGTCAACTATCCACCAACACCTATAAGAAGCCAGAGGATTGCAATAATTTACTGCACTACGTGAGCCAACCTCCCTTTCAGCCAATTATTGCAACTATGAAGGAATTGCAATTACAGCTCCAGCTTCAATAACAAAGCTTTCTCACTGAGCATGAACCTGGAAGCCCACAACCATCCTACATCCATCATAAAGAATTCAAGCAAAAGAGCACGTAACAGCAACCGAGAGGCACTGTGGAACCAAAACAAAAAGAGGAAGAAGATACCATCACCTGTGTGACGACATACACACCAAACTCTAACAGAATCCAGAGGGTGATAAGGAAACACTGGAGGATCATTGAATCTGGCAACCTGAACATCCCGAAGCCACGTTTCACCTTCAAGCACACAAGCAACTTACTGGATATGTTGGTACACACTCGCCCACCTATCAAGCAAAAACAAACACAAAGCACACTTTGGAATCAACACCCTGTACAAGGACACTATCCCTGTGGCCAGTGTGGTGTGTGCCACCTGACGAAACATACTCAAGAAGTTACTCTCCAAAACAACCAGATCTGGACACAACGTGCACATACAAACTGCAACACCAAGAATTGCATCTACTTGATTGAATGTTCCTGTCCATTAAGATACTTCGGGATGACCACTCTACCAGTGAAGACACGCATTATCGAACATCAAAGCAACATCCGATGTCAAGAAATCATCACTAAAATGAGTTCACACTTCATTAACCATCTACATACGAAAGAGGAAATGAGCTAGACTGTGCGTAAAACGAGTACCGCCTGAATAGGCAAAAACTGTTTGATATGGAGCAACGTTGGATTTTCTGCCTCTTCTCAACCCAGAGTACAGTCCTGCATGATGATATCCCTTGTCACAAACTCAATACATAGCCTGTCACTGCCCGGTGGAGAACTATGTCTGTACACAAAGACACTTCTCTACAGACAACATATAGACCAGCATGAACACCAGACACTAACTAAGTCGCTATCAGCTTATCCACTCCTTCTCAAAGGGCCAGCTCATTTTGCTAACATAGAAATGTATTCGGAGAATGCCAAATGGTACCCAACTGATGAATCACCATGATATATAGCTTTACCCCAACCCATATGAATCTATACTCATGGGTAAGGGTGTTGCACCACCATTTGACTGCCAACCCTAGATGCACAATGCTCTTGAACACTCTCAAGATGGCATGCCACTTTAGTAAATATACATATAACCACTATTCCACATACCGTGGCCCATAATACAAGACCTATGGCCCCACACCTAGGGCTTATGGATATGACTAGGCATACTACAGTGTAATAATTTTGCAACAGGGTTTATTAACAGCCCCCACCCTAGTTTCAAAAATATTTTTAAACACTCTTAAGATGGCCGCCACACTAGCCATAGAATCACTGTTCCATATTCCAAGGTTCTAAACATAAGACCTCTTGCTACACACCCAGGGTTTATGGCTATTAATAGGCAAACTACTGTGCATCTTCCACCCCTCATTTCAGCCACCATTCTGTATCTGGAACTAGGCACCTCACCCAAATTTCACCTCTTATTACAAGGAGACTCTCCTGGTCCCCTCTCTAAGATAGCCACTCCGTCATCCACCCGACTCATCCACAACAGGAACCATCCGCTTATGACGTAAACCACATAACCAATGTTACTAAGATACAGACACGGCTAAGCGGTCTCATCGTTCCGGGCCAGATGGAGGTGGGTAGGTGTCATGGTAGTGTCCGGATCATCCACAAAGTAGGTGTACTGGTTTTGGGGCAGTTACTGCACTTAAAAGCATACACTCTGGGCCGCATATAAATGGACCAACTCGGTTCGCGTATAACCTTTACTGTTCACAGCATTATGAACCACCCGACTTGATGGGGCACCTTTGTCACTGTTAAATACTACTTCACATTTTCAACGCCATTGGGTGGGTCCATGCGGTTGTTTGATATAGCCACAGGCACTCGATTCTCGAACCGTTGGTAAGACGCTTGTACTGGGCACGACCATAAACCTACCTTCTTTGTTTTAAATGCGATATGCACAATATGAGGGAAAACACTCCTCTTGCATGCTTCACCTTTTCATTGACGGCATCAATGCCATTAGTGCGCCTAGATGGCCTGAATATTCGATATTTCAACAACTGTAGTACCCCACACAAGGATCTAACAAGATGAGAATTATAGCGCATGTGACATTAGCAATCCTTATACATCGTGTTGTTTCAGCACACTCTCACAGCATTGGTACTCCACTTCTTGTACGACCATCTTCACTAAGCAGACCGATAAATACCAGTGCTTTATCACTAACGATGAAACTCATAATCGTCTAACACTGATGCTCAATACATATGACTACGACTGCTTCTTTTCTTTCTCATGAAGGTGTCCCTCATATTGGTCGGAACGCTCCATTTCACCTAAGGAGCTCTACTCTGCCTCTATTGAGGTAAGTCATGACAATGCAAAAACATGGCCCCTTAAACATTGCAGGCTCGCTATTAGTTATTAAGACATTTTCTGATGTGCTCTTCCTACATGTTGCATTTGAGAAGTTTAATTGAATGTCTGCTGAAAAAGCTAGCAGGCTTGTGTCACCCTGACACTAAAATTTGTATATACACTAATTCACCTGCAATATCTATTGCACATGTAGAATGCACCTTTTCTTTTTGCTTAAACTGTGTCGCTTGTACTTTTCCACCTTGTGTCCCCTTCTTTGATGTGGAGTCATTGACCGGCACCCACCATGGGGACACTGGTTAACACTATAAGGCCATCCTCTGATAGAGAGGAGACCACCAGCCCCAGACAGGGGCACAAACATAAACACTTTCTAGGTCCTGTCAAAGTGCCACCCAACCATAGGGCTTTCAAGGTAGGAAACATGTTGACCACACAGAACTAGTAACCACCTCAGACTAGTAGCACTCTTGGTACCTGAGGACCACATGACAGCACCAATGTTTTTCCTTAGCCCTGGTACCCTTCGTCATTAAATATTTTGTCCTATGTGCCCAGTACCTATTTTAGTCACCACGCACCCATGAAACCCATCCATTCCCTATCTTGCATCTCTCCATACCATTTAGATCAAAAGATCATAGGATCTCCGATAAAGAAGCCCTCTGGCCCGTCAGGCTTTGAGTGCCGGCCAGATGAGGTGCGCCCAATGATGAAGCAGGACACCCTATCAGGTGTGTGCGGGCACCAAGATTGATTTTCAGATCTTCCAGCGACACATACCATAGCCATCTGGTACAAATGTGTGTACCCACCTTGCTTAGGAGGACCTACCCTTATTCTGATAATAATAACAACCATGAAGCCATGACTAAAACATTTTGGGTTGGATTTCTACTATATGCCTGTGTATGAAGATCGTAGATAAAGAGAACGGACCCTGCAGGGGAAGTGTCATCCACAACTTCCTTGGTAACCCTATATAACCATTAGAGAGCCTCGTTTTAGCAAAAAAGATCAGTTTTTTAATCAATTTCTTATTAAATTTCTTATTTTCCGAAGGAAACGACAAATGGAGTTACATTTCTCTCTTTAGACAATTTGAGATAATTAGGTGCTCCCAACAATGCAAAAGCGCAGTGAGAGTGAGATAGGTACATTTAAAGTGTGCAAGTGCTGTACAACAAACATATGTACAAAGATAGTGACTAATGTGGATACATTGGTTGTCAAATTGTACTCTGAAATAGAGTAAAATGGTAAAATGTAGGCCTGGGCGGAGGTCGCAGAGCTCGGCTCTGCGGAACTCCATGAAGTGCGGAAAAAACTTTGCCTTGTTCAGTGGAGTTCTGCGAGCAGCGGAGCGGGGTTAGTCGTGCTGCTCACACTGATTTTTAGCTCTGGGAGTTTATCCCACACTGGAAAATCACCATGAACAGCACTACGCGTAGCTGCTCCTTTCTCCCACTCGAGTACATATTCTACCAGAGTGCCAGCTTCCTCAACGCGAGCAGCAGATTTCTCGACGCGAGCGGTCGCAACCTGCCACGACCACCCGCAGTGAGAAATCTTGCCGGGAGGAAGTCTAGTGCGCGATTTTTCTCACTTGTCATCTTAACGCTGACGAGCCGTGCCCAAGAAAAAACTCTGCTCCGGAGCACTCCCCCAACTACGCCGGCAGAGCAGAATTCTTCGCCCACCCCAAGTAAAATGCTCCACATTAAATTAAAACCAGTCCACTTGTGCTATGTCGATATTTCAACCCCATAAAATTACTTACAAAGGGTCATGATCAGGACGAAGGAAGATAAATGAAAGCACCCAAAGGGTAGAGGTACTCCTGTGGTGTAGACAGCCCCATTGTAGGAATACATCAATACCATTGGCGAGGGTATGTAGGCACTCAATGCTTGCAGAAACGAAATTAAGCGAGAACCACCTCTCTTGTTAGACATCACAGATGTGCTCGCTAGTTCTTGGATTTCACGAAAAGGTGAAAATACCCTAAAAAGATCGGGTTTCCAATAGTGCGGACTGATCACCGTACAGAATCGGTGGATCAGCAAAAGAGGGAACAATGGTCCTTCATAGAAGTGAGAATGAGGAAACACAGTCGGGGATCAGTGTTCCCAACACACTTTGTGGACACCATCAATGATTGGTGACTGGAGCGCCGCAGGGAAGATCCTTCAACATGGCTGTGTAGGAAGATCGATGCTGCCAGGATGGAACTCTCTGAATCGAAGGGACTAATCACTTGTTCTTATGGTCCACACACTTTTTGTTATGTGGGAAAGATTTGCTGAATTGCAAAATAGGATACAAACTGATTTTCATTAGCATTTTGGAAGAGACGTGTTCTGAGAATTCCTTCCAAATTGTGAACTGGTAACATATGTATCAATATTTTGCAACCATAATTATGGTCCCAATCCATTGATCAGTTACCGAAGACCAGGTTCGGGTGGTAACTGGTTTGCAAAGGGGAAGGGGTGCGAAGTGGACCCCATCCTCGTTGGGAATCAGAATGGCAACTTCAGGAGTAGTAAGCGCAGTTCTATTGTTAATGCAGTGACACTGATGTCAGTCTGCAGCCCTTACTGGCCACCACAACTGTCACTGCAGCCATTCACAGGGATCACAAATTGTTAACTGTTAAATGGCCGCTAATTAGGCAGGTCATTTTACATCCTGTCCACAAATATTTATTTGACAAACCCTCCTATTGGTACATAACTTGGTTAGCAAATAAAATATTGCTTGTGTAAAGTCAGTGCACAGTTTACAATTGCTTTGAACAACTAGTATAATAGCATGTCTGGCCTATAGACTTATATTTTACCAATAAAAAATTATATTTTTGTGCAAAAACTATGGACTAGGAATAACATTGCATAATATTGTTTGAATGAATTTATTTGTTCTTATTTTTCAGTCATGACCATGACTTAATATCTTGAATAACTAGGCTACCACCTATGATCTTCTTCATACATCACATACTCGTCAAGGGGCTTTTTAAACCAAAAACATGATGGAGCTCATAGTCCTGAAACTTGGATGCATGCTTATTATCATTTTGATGGGACAGTAATGGCAGGAGGAATGCATCCAGTAATAAGCCTATATATTGTTGTTCACTATCCGGACTGTGGATTTATTTTACTGAAGTGGTGAACTATATCCTTGGAATGCTTTGAAATTGATGAAATGATTCTATAATACGAAAATCAATTTTGAAGGCTCTCAAGGATTAGGCTTCAGAGTCATAAGAATTATTTTAATTTTTTCAATTGCTATTTTAGTGCACAAACACAAATTGTTTTAACATATACTATAGCCTTATAGCCCGCTGCAGAGGGCTATCCCGGTTGTTAAAGGCCCTGAACCCGAGATAGAGGTCCAAGCAGCAGTCAAGGGACTACAATGAGGGTGTAGGCCTGTAACAAAAGGTACAGCCCTATGCAGAATGGCTATAAGGCTGTTAGAACATTCCACCCAGCAAGGGTGGAATGTACTAACTTTTTTCGTTCAAATAACTTTATTTGATTGATTAGAATCATACAAATTTACACAATAAAACATCTAAAAACAATTACAAACTTCTCACATATTCTCTACCATAGATCTTAATAAACCAGAAAAATTTATCAATTTTAAAATCATCATAGCTATCCCACCTCAGTTTGTACAATTGACTAAAAAGTAAACTCTTAGTAAAAAGATTATAATTAGATTAATTTTCGCACTTCATATCGTTTCCTGATTATAAATGCATTTCTAATAAAACTAAGCACTGCACTAGAGATTACAGCCGTAGATAGTGCCCTTAAAAAGGCATAGCCCTCTTGATAAGAGCAGGGCCTAATAATGTTCAATATAGGTTTAATAAAACATGCTCTAGGGTATTTGTACAGGGAACAGAACAACATAATATGCATTGTACTATGTTTGGCCATATTATTACAAGGACAGGGGGCTAGCCTCCCACACCAGCCAGCCTGTTTAGGATAGGCTACTAAAAAATGCAGTGTACCCAATCGAAATCTGGTCAATAGAAAACGCGATTGTATATGTGAAGTAAAAGACAAATAAAATTGCTGGGGACCTAATGCCCCATCATCTAACGTTCCCCTGCCCTGGTCAGACATCATTAATTCAGTGTGGTATGCTTTTTTTATAATCATTTTCATATTAGACTCAATAGTATCTAGGTTATTATAACATACCTCTGGACCGATCTTATAAAAAGTATCCCTAACATAACGCAGCCAAGGGAGTGACATTGCATTATCTAAGTTCATACAATCTTTAAGGATACACCTAGTGAATGTCAAAGTCTCTTAAGACCAGATTTCCCCCATAGGATAGGGGGTGCAATGTTTATCCTATCTTTCACGTATTCCAGGCCCACCTCTGAGTGACAAAATGAGGTTGAAGTACTACTCGGAATCATTAAAAGCCTTTTTAAAAATGTGTTCTCGAAAACCTGAAATTTAAAACACTTATGGTAACCCCATACTCCAGCCCCAAAAGTAGCTACAGATAAACATTTGGATTTATATAAAATTATCATTTCTCTGACCGGTTTATGTCCCAATTTACAGGCAAAACGAAACAGCCCCTCTGTTATTCTACTGGTCTGTTGGGACCTTGTCATAATTAGTTTGTCCCAGTTCAGTTTGTTGTTAAAAACATTACCTAAATAGGTAAAACTGAGCACCTTCTCAATGATTTTTCCATTCACAATGAACTTCCGAGTTTTTGTTTTTTCCAGACCACAAACCATAATAAATAATTTACCAAAATTTACTTTGAGGTCCAGTCCTAACATAAAGTCAGTGAAGGCGGTCAGGGCCTTTTGTAAACTATTGGCCGTCAGGGTCATTAATACCGTTTCATCGGCATAGGACAACAGAGGGACCGATCTACCTCCTACTCTTGGAAAATCCAATTGACGCACTTCGGCAGCCCGGGCACAGGGCATTGCAGTTCGGCCACCAGTATTTGCTTTCAGTGATCCCCACATCAGGCCCTTGGCGTTGAAAACACACAGCTCAGCTGCTGTTGGCTGCGGTGGGCGACGTGGCGACCATAGAAGGCCCACCTGGGTCTTAATATACAGGTTCTTCTAGTGGCAACGTCGGTAGTGGTGGTTCCTGCCTTTAGACCCCCCGCAGACAGAAGCTCGTAAATACACCCAAAAGTAAGTGACTGGATGGAGGTACTGCAGTGGTTAAGACGGGGATGATAGAGTCTGTGAGGTCGGAGTGACAAGCGGTGACTGAGCGACTGAAGGTGTAGTTGTTCTGGGGCGTCCAGGAGAAGAGGGTGACAGTGTTTCGACTGAGGAGAGTATACAATGAAAGTTGTGTCATCTGGAGTGATCAGGGGAGATTTGGTGTAGTGTGAAGAAGAGGTGACGGTTGTGTAGAGACGTGACCACCTAGAAGTGGTAATACAAAGCGACCCATCCCTACCTTGGCCTGCACAGCTGGGCAGCACTTAGTGCCAGCTGCAACGTTTAGGCCCTTCATTGAAGATTCCCCACTGCCCAGCAAGTAGTGGGCAGCTGCCACGTTTAGGTTTGCGCCAAGTGCGCCCCGTGACCGTCCGTGCATTGGCAGCATGCCCTGACTTTTTGGACAGAGGGCATTTGAGCCCCTTATAGATGGCCAGTTGGCCCAGGGGACTATCAGGTTTGTAGGGCGCAAGGCCCTAGTGTACTTTTTATATGTGCTAGGAAATGTAATGTTTGTAGTGTGATTTATGCACCTTGATTTATGCTTATAGATGTGCTTTTATGCTTACTAGGTTTTACCTACTGTCTTATGTTTTCTACTGTGGTCTAGGTTTGATTTATTCCCTATGCAGGTTATGTTACAAAGTTTGTTTCCTAATGCAAGTAATGTTTAGGAGTTGTGGTCTACTAGATTTAGGCTTATGAGGTTGGCGCAGAATAGAGTTCTCGCCTTATGTGCTACTGTGACTCTGGTGACGCCACGCCAGACCTGCCACTCACCCCCTCTGAAGACATGCGGACACTGGCCCTGTCCTCCTGTCGCTTCATGGCATACGTTACACCCCCTATGCTTTGTGAATTTTGGGGACCGACTGAACTTAACACCAAGGTCCCAACCCCCCTGCCTGACCTCAAGTTGGTAGCCTCAGTTGGTTTCTCCACAATGCTCTAAAGCTCCCGGACAATAGAACTGGTCAGCGTCCTGAGCTTAACCACATCCCTCACCCGACCTTGATCCTGCTCTCCCTCCTGGACGTGTACTCTGAACCTTCCCTCGATCGTAGAGACCCTGCTATTTGACTGATGTCCGGTGGAGCTACCTGTCAGCTGAAGAGGAGATGGGTTGTGGATTTTCCCTCGGCCCCCACCTACCCAGCATGATTTTGGGCAGACTTTCCTTTGTCTCTCTGTCGTTTCCCCCTCCTAACCTTTCACCCCACCCCCTTCCCCATCTACGCTCCCTTCTTCTCGCCCTCTTCCCCTTTAATGTTTTTCTGTTGAGACCTAGCCATTTGACCGATGCCCAGTGGAGCTACCTGATAGCTGAAGAGAAGATGGGCCGAGGATTCCCCCTCGGGCGTCACCTACCCAGCCAGGCCTTGTACAAACTTTCCCTTCGTCTCTCCCCTGTATCTCTACACTACCCCTTTTGCCCTCACCCCTTTGCTATTCCTCACCCCAATTTCCTTTGCTTCTATGCTCCTAAAAATTTATTTTTCAGGTATCTTTTGTAACTATTTTACCCTCATCTCTGCGTCCTGTCTTCCTCCTACCCCTTTACCCTATCCCCTTACCCTTCCTGCTCCATTCACCTTGTCCCCTATGTTCTTTAAATGCTTTTCTTGATACTTATGTAACTTTTAACTGATGTAATTTGCAAAATTATTGTCCCTCATGTAAAGCACTCTGATTCCATCGGGTCTAACCAGAGCTATATAATAACTCATTAATTAAATTTGTTCCCATTTTGTACTCTTTCTCCCTTTGTCTACCTCCCTAGCTCCTAGCTCTTATCCACTCTCCCCTGAATTTCTCACCTTGCCTGCTAGTCTGCCTTGCCCCCTGTCCTTTGTGCCCTTTGACTAAGCACTCCATCTCCCCTTGTTGGGGAAAGATCCAATATTTTTACTCTGGATTCTCAGCGTACCCGCTGAGAGAGTCCACTGCGCCAAGGGAGCCACTCACAGCTGAGGTATGGTATGGCACCCCTTGCCAAACTCTCCCTCTCCCCTTTTTGGGGAAGGGTCCAGTATGTAGGCCTTGGAGTCTCAGAGACCCCTCTGAGAGAGTCCACTGCGTAAAGGGAGCCTCCTGCAACAGAGATAGGGAAATGATACCACTTCCCCTGGGATCAGAGCTTACTGGACTTTGGACATTGCTTTGACTCGTCTACCGGTTTGTGTCCCCCTCGCCCTTACCCTCCTCTTTCCATGCCATGTCCTTCACCCTCCCCTCCTCTTTCCCACCTTCATTACCTGTCTACTTCCCCAGCTCCTTCCCCCTCCCCTGAATCTTTCCCCTTGCTTGCTTTTCCCCTTTCGTATTTGTGCTTATTGTTAATCTTGACCTTACAAGTAACTATGTTGCCATGCTCTAATAACTGTGTAACCTTTGTAGCAATGTAACCTGTAACTATGATCTGATGCTTATGTAATGCACTTAGTTATCAAAAGGAGGGAGGAGGAATGGCTGTCCTATCGGTTCCCCGAAACAAGGTACAGTTTATCAATAGGAGATAGGACACTTGTGACCACTTATTCCAAGAGATTTGAAAAAGCCCTCATAAACGTTGCGTATCTCGAGAAGCGGTATATCTTATTCTCCGCCCCACGCGAGCGTTATGGCAACAGTCATTGGGCTTATTCAGTCAGTGTCTTGCCAGCCTCACCCGAGGCGATCTCTGGTTTTTTCGTGGCAGTATCCAGAGAAACAGGAGTTACCCCACTGAAGCTGAGTGATAGATAAAAAAGTGTGCAGGTGATTATAGGTTTTATTCAGTTCACTTGACCACTTGTTAAAAGTTACTTGGTATGCTCTGGGGATAGTTAGGAATCCTTAGCATAAGTCATTTAGACAAAAAAATAACGTCGACATGTTTCTGCTCTATCGGCCCGAGGGTCTAAGAGCTTTCGTCAGGACAAATAAACAGGAAAACACACAGTGAGTAAAAATTAATGTCACAATTTTGACATAAAGGGTCTCTATTATTTAATAGTCTTACCCTTGAAGGTTTTCAAATACCTAGGGATTTGAGAAAAATGACATAATGAAAAAAATGGGGGTAACTTGTGGCCATTTGACAATTTCATATTAGAAAAGCGGTCATTATAACATGCATTGTGTCAATATGCATATTGCATGATTTCTACAAACATTTGTGCAATTATAAGAAACACACAACAATGGTGACACTATGGTGAGTTAAAATAGGGGAGGAAACGGCGATATCACAGCAGTACACAAATGGCTTTATGGTATGTTGATTCATACTTCTAACTTTTGGCTTTATAACACGTTAGTTTACTTAGAGCGCTTCGATAGAAAGGGGCGGTGGAAATGCAAAGTCGCTCTTATACATGTGTTGGCATTGTACCTCGTGAAGAGGTCTTACCTTGAAAAGAGATCAACCGCATTTCAGCAGGAGAGTTCAGGCTGCAGAAACATCAAACCGGGGTTATGATTAAGCTTTGTGCCGATAACTAACGCACGGCGGTGGAGGTGTAAACACTCACCCGCTATCGAAGCGTATTCCGCGTCTTGTGCTGGCTCTGCCTCCTGGACGCTAGGAGCACGCTTTCGATGGCGTTTTTCCATGTTCAGTCATGGAGAAAGAAAGCGGACAGTTGTAGTGTAACAAACGGGGCACTTTCAGAGATATAAAAATGCAGTTAGCTCCCTTTAATTTGACAATAAATGGTTTTTGGGTGATTAGCATGGCTTATCTAAAATTACCACAACTTAAAGAAAGAGATTTATTATTTAAAGGATTTTTGAAAAATCGGCGAAAAAATGCCGAACGGGGTGGTTTACATACTATTTGTTTCTCACTTTAGTTTAGTGTATCTCTTTTATGTGTTGGGCTTGCAATTAGTGTTCATGTTTTGCAGAACTCCTATTGTGCTTATGGGTTCAGCGTGCAAAGTGATGCCATGAGATCTCGTCATTCAAACCAAACTCATTGGTTTTAAGACGGTCCACCCAACGTTGTTCTTTCTCATATAATATTTTTTCTGCGTTGGGTGTCGCTTCCGATATCTTTTCTATTACTGTCCATCTCAGGTCTTCAATGCTGTGATTTTGTTCAATGAAGTGGGTGCAAAGTTTGGTTGTATTCTTTTTGAGGCGAATATTACTTTTGTGTTCCCCTATACGTAGTTTTACCTTCCTGCAAGTCATCCCAATGTATTTTTTATCGCATGGGCAAGTGACCATCTAGATCACATGGGATGAGTTGCAGTTACTGTGTTGTTTCTGAGTCCATTTGAGTGTAGGGGACAATTGTAAGGTTTTTGTACTAGTAGTAGATTTGCAGGCCAAACAGGAACCGCATGGATAGTGTCCTGTTACTGGGACCATGTGGGCATTTATTGTGGGTTTTGCCATGATTGTTTTTCTTGGGCGCGTGTGTACCAACATATCCCGTAAATTATTTGTGCGTTTGTTTGCCATACGTGGTTTTGGCCATTTGAATTTTCCGGTATTGACAATATGCCAGTTTTTATGGATGAGTTTATTCACCTGGTATGATGCTGGGCAAAAGGTGGTTACGCATGTCATGAGATCCACAGTTTCACTTTTTTCAAAAGTTGTTAAGAGGTTGTCTCTAGGCTGATTCATTGCTCTTTTTCTGCATTTTGCTATGGTCGATGTCTTGTACTCCCTTTGAAGCAGTCTAATGCTGAGTTCTTTTGATTGTGCCAGGTAGTCCTTTTTTTGGCTGCAGTTCCTTTTCAACCGTAAAAATTGACTATATGGTAAATTGTCTCTTAACGGTTGAGGATGATAACTCTTGTAGGACAATAAACTGTTCTTGGCTGTTGGTTTCCTGAATGATTTGGTTTCTATTTTCAGCTCTTTTGAGTATACTGTGACTGTTGCCATAACGCTCGCGTGGGGCGGAGAATAAGATATACCGCTTCTCGAGATACGCAGCGTTTATGAGGGCTTTTTCAAATCTCTTGGAATAAGTGGTCACAAGTGTCCTATCTCCTATTGATAAACTGTACCTTGTTTCGGGGAACCGATAGGACAGCCATTCCTCCTCCCTCCTTTTGATAACTAAGTACATTAAGTAGCGTGCAGCTGCGGGAACTTTGTCTTTGACATTTGTCTGAAACAGACATTTCTTCAAGAAATCCAACATGGAAGATATGAATGGTTTGAGTTTCACGGGGAATGATATCAGCAAGATTCTAGCAGCACAATCCTTAATTCAGAATACAGATCTAGTTCAAGTACTGGCACAGACCGATGATTGGGACAGTCTTACAGCAAAAAAACAGGAAAAAATTAGGGTCGCAATTCACGGAATCATCATGACAGAGTACCTACGCGCAAAAATAGCACCGCGTGGTCTCTGGATCACCAATGCACCAAGAATCTTTCTTCATGACCTAGCCTTTAGACGTGATTGGTCGGCAATCTCTTGGAAATGCACCCTTGACTACCTGGTGCTAATAGTTAAAACTGCCAAGAGACTATCAGATGCCCTATTAACAAAGATACAAGCTATTGAAGCAGAATTAAAGAAAGGCATACAACCAGCGATCTATAGAAAAAGACTAGAGGATCTAAACAAAGAAATAACAGACAGTGAAGATTTTTTGATGCAAAACAAACTACAAAAACTAAGCAAAGATATCAAAAAGTTCAGTCATGAAAAAATGCATCCTTATACAAAAACTGATTATAAGATGAATGACTCAAAAACAGATAATGATTCCGATGCTTGGGACTCATCCGGAGGGTCCGATACAGGGTCCGATACAGGGTCTGATGACTCAGGTCGCAAACAAGGCCGAGGAAACTTCCGATCCAGACCACAAAGAAGAGGTAATAGATGGCCAAGACAAAACTTCATGGGCCCACCAATGCCATACTTCCAGCCTTACATGCAACCATATACCGGATGGATGAATCCGTACAATCAAGGATCCCAGCAAATGCAGAACTACATGGGCATACCGCCGCAGGGGATTAACAATCAGAATCAGGATCCTTTTTTATTGAGGGGCCAGAACCAAAGAGGAAGAAGAAGAAACATATCATGGCAAGACCAACAGCCGAATGTTCAAACCAGGAGTATGACATCATCCAAACCAGGAACCAGCAAAACGAGTCACTAATAGTTAATTTAAGCTCAGTGACTCTATCGAAGGAACAAGAAAACGTCCTAAACAAAGGACTTGGTTACGTCCCTACTCCCAACCTTGACCTCTTCAGATTAAAATGTGAACTATCTGAATTCTGCCACTCACTCAAACTGAAAGCATACTTTTCTGAGTCTGTACCAATCACCGATCTTGGAGACACCAACCTCCGCAAGAAGTCTAATTTCACACCACCTGCCAACATGGTACCAGTAGAGATACTAACCTTTGAACAGGCCATCCTAACAGGAATTGATGAGATGGAAAATAATGTTAAGAGACCGTATCAAAATCTGACCCGATTGGAAAGAAAAGCTTTAGAAGAACTCCAAGCAAATACGGACATAGTCATCAAACCCGCAGATAAGGGTGGAGGAGTGGTCATCCTTGGAAAAGAAGAGTATCGGACCCAATGCCTGACACTACTTGCGGACGAAAAGTTCTACACAAAAATCAATACTGATCCAACACCCAGACTAAAAACAACAATAGCTATGATGGTCTATGAAGCAGAAACAAATGGATGGGTAAGCAAAAAAGAAGCAGATTTTCTAATTACTGAGAATCCAAAAATTCCATACTTCTACTCGCTACCCAAAACCCATAAAAACCGAATTCCACCGCCGGGCCGCCCAATAGTTTCGGGTATAGGATCAGTTTTAGAACCTCTCTCCAAATTCGCAGATCAATTTCTCCAACCATTGGTTAAAAAAACCCCCACCTATCTACAAGATACCAGAGATCTGCTAAATCAACTCAAAGACCAATCCTTTGATTCCACCACTATGCTCCTAGTAGGACTGGACGTCGAGTCCTTATATACAAGCCTACCCCAAAAAGAAACACTAGACATGCTGGAAGACGTTCTATTCACTGAGAATTGGGACTTCAGGACACCTAGACACTTTGTCTTAGAGTGTTGCCGGATGGCACTCACTGAAAATTACTTTGAATTTGAGGATCAGTTATTTGTGCAGAGCCACGGAACCTCAATGGGAAGTGCTTTTGCCCCTTCGGTGGCAGGGCTCTACGTGAGCAATTTCGAAACCAACCATGTATTGACACAAACCAACCCTTACGTTTCCAGTATACTCTACTGGAAACGTTACATTGATGACGTCCTCCTAATATGGCATAACAACCAAGATCTAAAAATATTTGTGGAATGGCTGAACACTTGTGACCCATGGCTTCGCTTCACATATACGGCTGATAAAGAAAGCATTGACTTCCTAGACCTGACTATATACTCAAAAGAGCTGAAAATAGAAACCAAATCATTCAGGAAACCAACAGCCAAGAACAGTTTATTGTCCTACAAGAGTTATCATCCTCAACCGTTAAGAGACAATTTACCATATAGTCAATTTTTACGGTTGAAAAGGAACTGCAGCCAAAAAAAGGACTACCTGGCACAATCAAAAGAACTCAGCATTAGACTGCTTCAAAGGGAGTACAAGACATCGACCATAGCAAAATGCAGAAAAAGAGCAATGAATCAGCCTAGAGACAACCTCTTAACAACTTTTGAAAAAAGTGAAACTGTGGATCTCATGACATGCGTAACCACCTTTTGCCCAGCATCATACCAGGTGAATAAACTCATCCATAAAAACTGGCATATTGTCAATACCGGAAAATTCAAATGGCCAAAACCACGTATGGCAAACAAACGCACAAAGAATTTACGGGATATGTTGGTACACACGCGCCCAAGAAAAACAATCATGGCAAAACCCACAATAAATGCCCACATGGTCCCAGTAACAGGACACTATCCATGCGGTTCCTGTTTGGCCTGCAAATCTACTACTAGTACAAAAACCTTACAATTGTCCCCTACACTCAAATGGACTCAGAAACAACACAGTAACTGCAACTCATCCCATGTGATCTATATGGTCACTTGCCCATGCGATAAAAAATACATTGGGATGACTTGCAGGAAGGTAAAACTACGTATAGGGGAACACAAAAGTAATATTCGCCTCAAAAAGAATACAACCAAACTTTGCACCCACTTCATTGAACAAAATCACAGCATTGAAGACCTGAGATGGACAGTAATAGAAAAGATATCGGAAGCGACACCCAACGCAGAAAAAATATTATATGAGAAAGAACAACGTTGGGTGGACCGTCTTAAAACCAATGAGTTTGGTTTGAATGACGAGATCTCATGGCATCACTTTGCACGCTGAACCCATAAGCACAATAGGAGTTCTGCAAAACATGAACACTAATTGCAAGCCCAACACATAAAAGAGATACACTAAACTAAAGTGAGAAACAAATAGTATGTAAACCACCCCGTTCGGCATTTTTTCGCCGATTTTTCAAAAATCCTTTAAATAATAAATCTCTTACTTTAAGTTGTGGTAATTTTAGATAAGCCATGCTAATCACCCAAAAATCATTTATTGTCAAATTAAAGGGAGCTAACTGCATTTTTATATCTCTGAAAGTGCCCCGTTTGTTACACTACAACTGTCCGCTTTCTTTCTCCATGACTGAACATGGAAAAACGCCATCGAAAGCGTGCTCCTAGCGTCCAGGAGGCAGAGCCAGCACAAGACGCGGAATACGCTTCGATAGCGGGTGAGTGTTTACACCTCCACCGCCGTGCGTTAGTTATCGGCACAAAGCTTAATCATAACCCCGGTTTGATGTTTCTGCAGCCTGAACTCTCCTGCTGAAATGCGGTTGATCTCTTTTCAAGGTAAGACCTCTTCACGAGGTACAATGCCAACACATGTATAAGAGCGACTTTGCATTTCCACCGCCCCTTTCTATCGAAGCGCTCTAAGTAAACTAACGTGTTATAAAGCCAAAAGTTAGAAGTATGAATCAACATACCATAAAGCCATTTGTGTACTGCTGTGATATCGCCGTTTCCTCCCCTATTTTAACTCACCATAGTGTCACCATTGTTGTGTGTTTCTTATAATTGCACAAATGTTTGTAGAAATCATGCAATATGCATATTGACACAATGCATGTTATAATGACCGCTTTTCTAATATTAAATTGTCAAATGGCCACAAGTTACCCCCATTTTTTTCATTATGTCATTTTTCTCAAATCCCTAGGTATTTGAAAACCTTCAAGGGTAAGACTATTAAATAATAGAGACCCTTTATGTCAAAATTGTGACATTAATTTTTACTCACTGTGTGTTTTCCTGTTTATTTGTCCTGACGAAAGCTCTTAGACCCTCGGGCCGATAGAGCAGAAACATGTCGACGTTATTTTTTTGTCTAAATGACTTATGCTAAGGATTCCTAACTATCCCCAGAGCATACCAAGTAACTTTTAACAAGTGGTCAAGTGAACTGAATAAAACCTATAATCACCTGCACACTTTTTTATCTATCACTCAGCTTCAGTGGGGTAACTCCTGTTTCTCTGGATACTGCCACGAAAAAACCAGAGATCGCCTCGGTGAGGCTGGCAAGACACTGACTGAATAAGCCCAATGACTGTTGCCATAACGCTCGCGTGGGGCGGAGAATAAGATATACCGCTTCTCGAGATACGCAGCGTTTATGAGGGCTTTTTCAAATCTCTTGGAATAAGTGGTCACAAGTGCTCATGTAATGCACTCTGAATCCTCCGGGTCTAGCCAGCGGTATATAAAACCGTAAAAAAAAAAAAAAGTCAAGGGTGACTCTAGACTGTTAGTATATACAAGAAATGGGAAGGGGGCCAGGATACAACACTGGCACACCCCTTCCGTGGAGGCAATGGGCCTGGTCTTCTCACCTCCTGGTCCAAAGCGCACATCCACAGTGTTGGATTCATGTAAATCTACAAAAGTCATAAATCTACAACGTGGAAGTAGGTGGATATCCACAGGTGAAAGTTTGTGACTTTTTGTCAAACAGGATTTATTTGTTTTACTTAACCTTACCATCTTTCCAATGCCATTAATCCATACCCTGACCTATATGCTTTATTAACTATGTCAAAGTGCATGTTGCCCAGTAGCTGGTGATTTTAGAACTATATCTGTGGTTATTGTCCTCATAGTTCTTTTACCCCTTATTCAAGAAGATGATGGGAACACCATTGCTGGCTTTTTAAAATATCATCAAGTAGGGCACACATCCTAGAGCAGCTCCTTCTACGTGTTGTGACTATAACTACACTCCCTCTACCTCTACCATTAATAATTTAGTAATCTACCCTAGTAGGGAAAGTGCATTGCTCCTTAAGTGTGTATGGTAAGGAGCATACCAGTATAGGATGGGATGGTAAGAACATAGTATAGCGTTCTGCTGGTTTTTGGCTTGGTTGGAGTTGTAGAAACACCAACTACATGAGTAAATCCATCCATACATACATTCTTTATTCACCACCACTTTGAAACAAAATACCTGTTTTGTATTTGTTTTACAAAATTAGATTTATCCTTCTTCCACATCTCCCTCAAACTGCTCACCTTGTAAATATCATGCTAATGGGATTCTTTATTGACTAACTGATTTTGGTTAAGACGTTTCTAATGTCAGAAACATAACATCAAGGATTAAATGGGTTCTGCTTACATTACCTGTTGAACAGCTTGCCTGAGCCTTCTTCCAGCCATAGTTCTGTTGGGCATAAAAATACAATATTGGGATACAAATTTGACAAAATAGATTAAGAAAAAAGCCACTGGCCAAAGGCACTTGTACTGGACAGTTTTATATCTACTTTTTGTGACAAAATGTCACGTTACTGAATATATCATGCATTTTCGTTCAGTCAGTCCTGTTCATAAACACAATTGTAAATGTAGAGTGCTACTCCTGTGGTACTTTTAAACATATATTTACATGCATTGTGGGTATAAAATTTAAATATACAGGGAATATTCATGTTCAATTAGAAAAAAAGAAAGGACTGGGTCTATGCGCTTTTACTAATGGAGATTTGGATATTTCAGGGCAAATTCACAAAAGCAAGTAAGAGTACGAAAAGCGTACTCATGTAGTGCTACTTCCCGTACTAATAAATGCTCTTGTAAAGCAGTACAATTAATTTTTTCTAGGATGCAGTGAGACTAACTACATTTTTGTCAGCTTATAACAAGATAGAATGTCATTTTGGGAGAGTGGTTGAGAATAGAGAAAAATGACTTCTGTAAATGGGGATTAATCACAAGTCAATAGAAGGGAATTAGTGATTGTACAAACAACATCAATATAGGCTAAGTTTAGTCCCTATCTAGCAAGAACCAGTACTGAATTGCCTAATCTGCTATGTCGTAAATCTACATCGAGGGCACCCAGTCCTTAATTTGAGCCAGTCCTTGCCAGTGAAGGCCACCGGCACACATTTCTGGGTCCAGCACTTATATTTCTTTGTTAGGCATTTAGCAAGAGAGAGAAATCAAAACGAAATGGAAAGACGGAGGAAGAGAAAGACAGAAAAACCCAACACAAAGGGAGAAATCAGCAACCTGCACCAGTGAGATAGAGGCAGGGAGTGCCTGGCACTGTGTTAAAGAGGCCTGAGGTGGATTTGAGTCTTCTCAGCATTGGTTTTCAGCGTGTCAATATTTAATTTCACCAGGCACGGGCTTCTGAGGAGAGCTTTTGGCACCGGCACACATTCTTTTGCAAATTAAGCACTGGGGGCACCACTATGCTAAGGAGAACTTCAGAGAAGGAAAAGACCTGTTAACATTTCACACACATAGAATGCCTGAGTAGTCTTGTGTTTATTGTATTTCAAAGAGTCAAGACATGCAAAATACGTGAATGACAGTATCATGAACAAGATGAAGTGGCACTGATGGCTGTCCAGCAGGTAGGGGAGCATTCTCTAGGAAGGAGCCAGCTTTCATAAAAGGAACCACAGAAAGTAAGAAGGGTTGAGATGGGAAACAGCCTTTACAAGGTGTCTCGAACCACACTGCACCTTTACAACAGGGTCCGAACCACAAATGCTTCTTTACAATGCATTTCTTTACCACGTAAGCCGTTACAACAACTTGCCTTAGGGAAAGCGTTGTTGGACTCATGTTGGACTTTAAGTCCAACACTTTCCCTACTTTTGCACAGACTGGAGTTTGAATAGTAAATTATACTATGCTAAAGTCCTGCGCTTTGCCTAAGGCAAGTCATTGTAAGTCACAGAATAAGCATGGGGCATGTGTCTGAGAGGTCAAGAGTGGTGGACATATTGGGGAATTTATTCAAACCACTACAATGACCCTTC
This sequence comes from Lissotriton vulgaris, assembly GCF_964263255.1. Taxonomy (NCBI): domain Eukaryota; kingdom Metazoa; phylum Chordata; class Amphibia; order Caudata; family Salamandridae; genus Lissotriton; species Lissotriton vulgaris. The sequence goes on from NW_028242383.1 coordinate 461,962, forward strand.
TCCATCTTAGGTATTGTGCAGGTGAGACAGGGTGATCTCAGAAAGAAAGACTCAAAATCAAAATCAATGGAGCAAAGTATAAACTTAGCCGGTGAAGTCTTCCTCTAAGGAGGTGACCTACCTTCAAGACCTAGAGCATGATGGATCGAGAGGGACCACCTGCCTGTTTTCCTTCTTAATTTGAAAATAGCTGTAACCCTTGAAATTCCAAGTGATACATTAAATAAGGAGAGTTCTAGTTGCTTTTTGACAATTACAATTTTGAAATCTAAATAGATTAATTTCAGTACTGGGTCTAGCAGGTAGGACAAGAAAGCCAGGCACAACCAGTGTGCATTTGATCTGCCAGTGGAAGACCACAGATGAACAAATCTCTCTTTGGTTTCTTTAGTGCACTCATGAGAATCCAACCCATTTTTGCTTACCTTTAGCTTTTTTAAAGGGGCCTTCCAGTAAATGATGTCTCAAAACACAAGCTGGCCCAAGATGACTTCATCAAACAAAGAACCACCCTGTAATGCCTATTGTCTTTATTTGTGTTGGGATGGGAAAGTTCCTGCTAGATGTACAGACATATGCCCTAGCCCAAGGTGTAGACTGCACGTGACACTGATATCCTGACATTACACTGGTATATAATAGGTACCTTTCTTATACACAGGGTTTCATGGAGTAAAGAGGGGTTAACTCAAGCTCAGCTCCTGTTCTTTTGCTCAGTAAACAGTGATGAAGAAAGCGTGGGAGTCCTCTCCCTCGATTTCCCCATCATATGAGGTATCACACAGGGTTGTCCTCTGTCACCACTCTTCTTTATGTTTGTGAATGCGCTACTAGCACAACTCATCTGCATTGATACACAGGTCTGCAGGTGGAAATGGAGTGACAGCCAAAAAGATTGTATATCCTTACATGCAGACGATGTCCTGCTTTACATGCCAAACCCCGCAGTGACTGGCCCTTTTAGTCTCCTCCTCCTGCATTGCTTTGGGGAGCATCGGGTCTCAGGGTGTACCCCCCTTAATCATTACTGGTGACACTGGCCCCCTCTCCAGACTGCTTCGATTGGCAAGACACCATACCTTTCCATCGCCTTAGCTTAGCCTTAGCTTCAAATACTTGGCATCTGGGTTGCACTACACCCTGAACATACTTGGTTCCTTAACTTAGAACCCCTGGTACGAAAAGCTAAGGCTGACCCTGCTAAATGGCAGTCCCTCACATTTAACATAATAAGTTGCATAGCCCTATTTAAAATGATGATATCACCTTGCTTTCTTTATTCCTTTCAGAACTTGCCACTCCTCAAAGCATGGACATTGTTTCAGGCCCTGGATAGAGTAGCGGCCTCCTTCCTGTGGCATGTCTTCAGGGCCCTTATGGCAAATGCACACTGCCTAAGTGGCCCTTACAATGGTGGTCGGGGAATTGCCAATCTCTACCTCTTTTTAGCTTCACATCTCCTAGCCTTCCACAACTGGTTTAATGGGGGATGGTCGGACCCCACCCACCGCTTTGAGCTATTCCTTCTGGGATTCCCTCAGACTTTATCCATGCTCTATGGCTCCCCGATCCCTAACTCCAGCTTGTCAGTGACAAAAATAGCCCTTTAGTCTTGGAGAGTGACTTTGCAACACACTTGTTGGGATACCAAACTCAAGCAACAAACCTTTGGTAGGGTACTTGGTTGAGGGATGTGGCATTACTACAGGGATTTGGGTGCTAGGACCTTATTGGGATTTCACAACTAAGGGACATCTGGTCAGGGACACAAGTGATAATTTCAAGAACTCCAAGTCACCTACACGCTAGCCCATACACAGTTCTATAAGTACCTTCAATTGTGACAATCTCTTAAATCTCACGTCCCACACACTGACTCTCTTCCCGAGTTTAGGCCATTGAGGCCAAGCTTCTGATGGGTGATTTGGACAAACGAGGCATGTTTCAAACCTATATTACCTTGGTTGTTAATACCCCAGACACTCTAGACCATCTCAGAATCCGATGGGAGGGTTGATTAGGACCCCTCGAAGATGGTGTGGTTGATTCAAACATGTTACCTCTATACAGCCTATCTCTCCCCAGCTCGGCTCCACAAGCGGGGACTCCTCTCTGAGCCTGTCTGTCCCCCTGTGGTGGTGCTCCTGACATGGTTTGGTTGTGCCCTGTGAGTCAAAACTTCTGCGCTGTGGTAGTGACGGAACTAACTGAGTTGCTTGGATGAAAGGTCCCCCTCACCCCTTTGATGATATTGTTGGGGGTCCTTGAGGACTCTGGAGGCACAAGGGCTGACCAATTTTTCTTGGGAAGTGCTCTAATGGTTGCCACACATGGAATCGCCACACGCTGGAAGTCCCCTTTCTACTTCCACTCCTTCACACTAGCGCCGAGGGGTGGACTGGTGTGCCCAGCAAGAAAAATTGGTCTATGTGGCCAAGGGGTGTCCCCTTAAGCATGGTATAATGGTTTGGCCAATAAGCTGGTGGTTTTGACTGAAGCCAGGAGTGCTGATGTTGCTGGTGTTTTGTATCACCCTACTATATCAAATGAATGCCAGTGGCCTGAGCAATTGCATAGTAATTATCTCAAACGTGCTCATTGTGTGTCCTGCGGTCTTATTTTCATCTGCAAAAAATTCAATCAAATCGGTTTATAAACAAAAAAACACTACACCATCTTGCTGGTATCTGCCGATCCATACCCGCACTTGTCTACGCTTCTAAAGTTGCTGTTGTGTCTCCCCTGCGTAACTGGTGTAGTGAGTCTGCAAAAGTGTAGACAGCACCACCATTTATGAAGAGGATAAAGGAAAATCTTCTTGATGAAAAGGTTTCCATATGAAAAAACTGAAATCGAACAGTTAATCCCTTCACAACGCCTAAGGCCGTTGTCCTGTGTGGACAATCACCACACAAAGAAAACCCACTATCACCTTAATTGGACGAATTTAGAAAAAAAGTCACAAATATATGCAGGTTATACATGTACAACGACATTTCTGTAGATGCCCACCTATGGACGTAGCAAACATTCATGCAGACATAAGGGTCTGAGGAGCCCATTGCCCTCAGAGCTGTGTTTTCTGGGGGGTATGGAGCATTTCCTTGAATGAATTAGTTTTGTGTATAAGGTCACATCCATTCACACACACATTAAAATTAAACCTGTACACGAAGATGAAGTACTGGAAGTATGTGTCTAAAATAATACCTTTAACTTGAAACAAGAGAAATACACTTTATTACATAAGTCATTAAAAATTGAACAATGTAATAGAAAAGCACATACGTGAGTTCTCCAGGGGCAGCCAGGATTGCCAAGGATCCAAGGGTAATAATTTGAACATCAATTATTGTGGGGTGCCAAGGGTAGGGCTTCATCATCTAGGGAAAGTCCATAACAGAGTGTTACCATTCACTTCGATACTGCTAAGTGTTTCTGACAAAGACTTGGCAGCTGCGGGCACTACCAAGGCTCTGCAAACGCATTTTTGAGAGCAGATTATAGAAAAAATATGCCTATGGGGTGAGCAGAATAAATCTTGGCAAAGAATAATACCAGCAGGTGCAAAAGTAGATTCCTTTAATGATTATCCAAATTAACCTCAGCTGGAAATTGGACAGTTCGTTGATTAATGAGAAAGCACAATGGGATAGTATCTATATTTAATGTACGGTTTTGCAAGACAATCGAGATTCAGATTGGCTGCATGCATCATCAGAGCAGCCCCATCTCTGCACCTGCAGCATTTCTGTGAGCTACTACCTGCATTAACAATGTTTCAGTTATACAAAGTAAATCTGGACTCTTCAATAGCTGACCCTCCAGCTGAGTTACCTGCGCACAATTCTAATGAGTTATTTTTTTATAAATATAATACTAAACAACATAATATTGCGGCATGTAATTGCTTCATCATGTCATCTGGAGTGAAAAATGACACAGAAGCTCGTGGATTAGTAGTCTTGGATTATACGAAATTGTGGAACTAATCCTCATCACAGTGCTTTGAGATCGTTGGTAAGAACATTTCTAAGGAATACATCAACCTTCACAATGCTGATGATTATATTCGAATATGGAATATGGAAATCATTGTTTTTGTTTGAATCTGTTTTATTAGGTTTTCATAAACAGGACAGACATACATTTCTTTTGATACTGGCCATTTGGTGGCTACATTAATATTGAGTATGCATCGGATCAGAGTTAATCAGAATAGATCCAAATTACTGACAGCGGCGTACATATATTACTGCTGTGTGTACTTGTGTCCCAGATATTAATCAGTGGTGCTCATGGAAGCTCCGCAGCGTCTGAGTGTGTGATACATATCGGCTCAAACTCTCACTGTGTAGTGGTCTGTGAACTGGGGAGGCCGGAAATAATATAACAGAGAGAACTTAAAACATAAAAGGTGGTTTTGTGATAAAAATCAGAGCGTTCAGTGGTCCCCCCATCTAGTGTGTCATCTGGAATGTCGCACATGAAGGTGAGTCTGGTACGTGTCTGAGGAGCGGTATTGGGTGGCGCACATTCATGTCCACCTCCTATTATCTCGAATCTGCGCTGTTCGCAGCCACTGCCCCCCTCTTCTGATGTGGACTCCTATGCAGTGGCATTAGTCGGAGGTGGTGTCTCTGTGTTGGTGTTGTGTATGTTTTTCAACTCAGCTAACACCGTGTCCCAGCTTGCGGCAAGTGGGGTTTGCGGATACCCAGGGTGCCCTCTCGATGTAGTGTGATACTCCCAGCCTTGGCCAAGTCAGCATGGAGCATCTCCACGCTAATATGTGAGGGGGATCAGGAGTTTTCCATGTCCTGGTGATCAATCTCTTGGCTACCGCAAATCCCACATCTAGGAACCTAGAAGTCACCTTGTGTCTCCGGCTTCCTACGGTAAAGATGTGGTATGTAGCGTTTCCATTCAAATGGGAGGAAACATTCTGTCCATTGGGTAAGATTGTTTGCTACTTCCATCCAGTACCCGTGCATGTTGGGGCACCACATAACATGTGCAGAAGTTCTGCGTCAGTGAGACAGCAACTGGGACAAGTGGCATCTACACGGTCAAAGTATTGATTAATTTTTGCTGGTGTGAATTATGCTCTTTGAGTACTGTAATACTGTATTCGGTGTAGACGCACATTCCTGGGGATGCGCACAGGGGTCTCCAGTACTGAGGCCCATTCGGGGTCGATGAATAGATTGTGCAGGTCTCCCTGCCAATGTAGGTACAAAAGGGGGCGCTTTTGGCCGCCATAAGTGTGGCAGGGTATGCTCAGACGTGAGTCCCTTGCTCAGTTTGCCACTGGATTCAAGTAAGCCGGGCTGAAGACGGCTGGAATGCCAGAAACCGGTCCTCGGATGCTTGTTTCCGGTCCAGGGAAGACATGGCTTGGCAGTTCGGGCTGGACTGTTCCCATGAGGCACAGGGTCAGACTGATTTGCATATAGCCATGTCTGAACTGGGGTGGCAGAGTGGGCTAAAGAACGGTGATGGATTAAACCCAGATCTTTTGACTGGGTGTGAGTGTTTGATTGATTCAGATGCTCCGTCCATCACCACCCCCTTTTGTACCGCTTTTGGCCGCCATAAGTGTGGCAGGGTATGCTCAGACGTGAGTCCCTTGCTCACTTTGCCACTGGATTCAAGTAAGGCGGGCTGAAGACGTCTGGAATGCTAGAAACCGGTCCTCTGATGCTTGTTTCCGGTCCAGGGAAGACATGGCTTGGCAGTTCGGGCTGGACTGTTCCCATGAGGCACAGGGTCAGACTGATTTGCATATAGCCATGTCTGAACTGGGGTGGCAGAGTGGGCTAAAGAACGGTGATGGATTAAACCCAGATCTTTTGACTGAGTGTGAGTGTTTGATTGATTCAGCTGCTCGGTCCATCACCACCCCCTGTTGTACCGCTTTTGGCCGCCATAAGTGTGGCAGGGTATGCTCACACGTGAGTCCCTTGCTCACTTTGCCACTGGAGTCAAGTAAGCCGGGCTGAAGACGGCTGGAATGCCAGAAACCGGTCCTCGGATGCTTGTTTCCAGTCCAGGGAAGACATGGCTTGGCAGTTCGGGCTGGACTGTTCCCATGAGGCACAGGGTCAGACTGATTTGCATATAGCCATGTCTGAACTGGGGTGGCAGAGTGGGCTAAAGAACGGTGATGGATTAAACCCAGATCTTTTGACTGGGTGTGAGTGTTTGATTGATTCAGATGCTCCGTCCATCACCACCCCTTTTTGTACCGCTCCCTCCAAGTGTAGCCAGAGTGGTGTCAATGTAACCGCAGTGTGTTGTTTCAGTGATGCATTGCACCATCGGGTTAAATGTCCGCTTCGTCCCATTATGTATAAGTACTGAATGGTAAGATGGGTTGTGGGCTCATTGGTTAAATTTCCCCATTTGGAAGCAAGGGCAGCCAGTAGCGAGCAATGTAGTAAGAAATTACCTGGATATAACCTATCTTCTTCCACTAGTGTGTCATTTGGGATAAGGACACCCTCCCGATATAGGTCTCACATGCCCTCTAGGCATTCCCGCTAGCGGTAAAGTGGTGTGTATGGCATCACATGTCAAGTAATATATAAACTCCTGCAGTAACACCTATACGCCATGCCAAGCAGGAATGATTCTGTGGTTTTGCTTTCGCACAAGGGGCAAATAGTCTGGGCAGGACAGTTAAAGAGCAGGGTGGTCGTGTAGTCGCTGTGCCGCAAAGCTGGTGATCAGCCAGCCATCTTGCCACCCATTGCAGCTGTGCAGATAAATAATACTGTTCCAGCTTTGGTGCCACAAGCCACTGGTCCTTGGGAAAGTAGAGCTTCTTTATCGACACTCGGTGTCAAGAGCTGCCCCATATAAAGTCTTTAACCGACTTCTAGAGTGTAAGAAAAAAGGAAGGAGGGATGTATAGTGATAGGTCTGTGAAGTAGTATAGAAACTGTGGCAGGATCACCATTTTGGTGAGGGCCACTCGGCCTGTCACCAACAGTGGAATTGTTCCCGCTCTACTCAGGTTACCATCCTCGCAGGTTTGTCTGTTGCCTGTATATTCTTATACCTAGGTAGTGGAAGAGATCGACTTGCCACTTCACGCACACCCCAAAAAGGACATATGCCGGGTCTTGGCACCTCTCATGGAGGGATATAAACTTGATGTGGCAGTGTTGACATTCAGCCCTGATAAGGAGGTGCAGTCTCCTTCAATAAGTGCTAGTCTCGGAGGAATTGAGTGAATGTCTCTGATGTATACCAGGAGATCATCTGCGTACAGTGATATAATGTGTGTGCCATCCCCTAGTGGGATGACCCTGCCCGTCCAGTGCGGACAGCCTCTGCTAGTGGTTCTATGGCTAGGGAGAAGAGGAGAGGGGACCAGGGGCATCTTTGTCGAGTCCCTCTTCTCACCGAGATTCAGTCAGATAAATATGGGCCTACCCTTACCCACACCGTTGGCTCAGTGTACAACAGTCGTACCATGCATATGAATACGTTGCCAAGGCCATAACGCGCTAGTGCAGCAAATATCAGGGAGTCAAAGGCTTTCTCGAGGTCTAGTATTAGACAGCCGGAGTGCGGCTAGCGGGGCACAGAGTATGTTGCGACTCTAAAAAAGCACCTCATATTTAGGGAGGTACTTCGTGAAGGCACAAACCTATTTTGATCAGTGGGGAGCAGGGTCGAGACACAGGCGCTAGTCGGTCGGCCAGCATCTTTGCCAATAACTTAAAGTCTACATTAATGAGGGCCAGCAGTCTGTAGGAACCCAGGTCTGTGGGATCCTTATCAGGTTTAATTAATGACACATGGCTTGCCTCACGCATGGACAGCGGGAGTTTCTGCTCGGTTAAATCCTTGGTATAAAGTGTATGCAGGCGTGGAATCAATAATATGGCATACGCCTTATAGTACTCAGCCGGGAATCTGTCTGGCCCAGGAGTTTTCCCTGTTGCCAGTGCCGCTATCGCATCACGAATTGCGTTGGGGAAGATTGATGTGTTTAATGTCTCTCTTTGCTCTGAGGTGACCTTGGTAAATGCACTGAGTCTAGGAAGGCGTTTAGCCAATGTTCGTCGCATTGCCCTGAAGACTTGTATAGTATTGCGAAGTGATGTGTCATAGCTGCGTATATTTCATGATGTGGGTATAGCAAATGCCCGCCTCATGTCGCAGAGCGCATATGGGCTGACAAGATTGTTCCGGGCGCAGGAGCAATGCAAGCATATGGACTGCTCTGTCTGCCATAGTGTGTGTGAGTGCGTAGTGTGCCGTGTAATTATGACATCTAAGTCACTCTAGTAGCTCCATATGTTCAGCACGCAGCTCTTCTAAGCCCTGCTGCCATGTTATTTTCATAGTTCAGCAGTTGACGCTCTACTTTTCTAAGCGCTTCGCTTATCTGCTTGCATATGATCCAGGTGAGCCCTAAGCAATGCCCCCTTAAAGGCATCCCATTCTAAAAGTGTATCATCCGTGGAACCTTTGTTTACCTCGAAATAGTCCAAGATCGCTGTCCCCAGTGAATAACGATATGCTTGGTCTTCCAGTGCTGCTGGTTGAAGGTGCCAGGTTGGGGCAGGTGGAGGGCCTGTTTCCCATTTAAGTTGTAACAATTGGGGGTTATGATCGGAATGTCTGCATCCCAGGCATTCAGTCCGCTTGATAAGCTGTAAGAGGGCGTGTGACCCTAATATACGATCAAACGTGACATGCAATCTGTGCACTGGGGAATAGAAGGAGTAAATGCATGTGTTTGGATTGAGAGTGCGGCAAATGTCAGTCAAAGACCAGTGGGCCAGCCACTTGGTGAGTGACTGTGCATTCTACGCAGCTGTGGTTCATGTCAGGGGTAGTAACAACCTATCCAACTCCACATCTAATACAAGTTGAAATCGCCCCCTATCAACCAGGGGGTTCCACTCCATCGGACTAAGACCTCGGTTAATTGAGGAGTGTCACCAAAATCTGGAGAATTGAGAAAGCTCTGATGAACAAATTGTAAATGAAAAACAAGTCGGCCCAAATCTCAAAGTGTGTACCCCAACCATTAGATTTGGATGTGCTGTGGTTAAACCTGTGAAATTGAAAGATTATATTTGAAACTAATTGAGATGCTGTGTAGAAACTGTTCGATTTTTAGATGTTATATTACTATGCATATGGGTTATGTGTTATCAGTTGCGTTTATGGTGCATGTTACTTAATTGAATTATTTTGTTCCTATAGTATCAATTTAGTATAGGATTTTTGTGTTGGTTATCTAAAGGGGTGAGGTGTGCTGTGATGTTCTTACCATAATGTCATTATTGTTCCTCTATGGACACAGTAGTTTAGTATTTGGAGAAGGGATTCTAGAATGCAGGGAGAGCTGGTGGAGGACATAGGAATACACTTTCTCTAAATCCACTTTTGTGAGGATATTCTCTACACAACTTTTAAAATCTCAGACAAATCACAATAAAATTAGAAAGCAATTTGCACCTGTTATGTATTGCCTATCTGTACATCAGGCCTAAAAATATTTAACCCCTTCACTGCGGCGGCTATTCCGCCGCAGTGCTAAGGGGGGAGGGCAGCCGAGCGGCGGGCGTATGCTGGTGACGGAACCGCTCCGTCACCAGCGTCGGTTGCGCTGTGCTTAAGACGGAGCGGTTCCGTCATGGCCCCACCCGCTCAATAGAACGCGCCGCGCAGGCGCGAAATCAGCGCCGCGCAGGCGCGGCGGCCTGGCCATGACGGAACCGCTCCGTCATCAGCACAGCGTGACCGCGGCTGATGACGGAGCGGTTCCGTCATCAGCAGGGGAGGGGTTAAATCATTACCACTTTCATTGAAAGTTGAGTGGTTTTGAATGGTTTATTGTACTGAAAGAGTGTGTTATTGTAATGCTATACTATACAAGATTTAACATCCAGTGCTATGAGCATCACAGAGCATGCCAAAAAGCCTCCCAGGATAACCCCACCATGCAATTAAAATGTGGTGTAAATCAGATAGGTGTACATTACTAAAAATGTTGTATTTCTAGCAAGTCGATATCTACCCAGAGCATGTGTAGCTAGTATTTGATGTAAGCCTCATTACAGCCTCAACGCACATATCACTACGCTTTCTTCCCATAACAATTGCCTGCAATGACCAAAGAGTTCTAAGAAAGAACTACAACATTACCCAGCTCACTGTATATGCATATAGTGGGAAACATGCTGCTGGAGAAGACAGGTTTAGAATCATCCATTTTGACCTACACAAGACTGAATACATTATTGCCTCAGCACTCATTTACTTCAGTCTGCTCCACAGGAAATTCTTTTGCTTCTGCAGTTCTAATTCCAACAACATGGTGCAAAGAAATACTTCACTTAGTATCAATACAAAAGTTAAGCACTTGGTTATTCATTAGAACATGAGTGGTGAGAAACAGTAAAACCATTCCGAT